>NW_028327177.1:75874459-76194459 GCF_987537825.1 Furipterus horrens
ACAAAACAACTTCAAGGAAAAAACTCAAAAACATTCAAATACATGGAGAGTGAATACAATGTTATTACATAATGAATGGGTCAACAATGAGTTCAATGGAGAAATCAAAAAAGTACCTGGAAAGAAATGAAAATGAACACACAACAACCCAAAACCTATGAGACAGAGTGAAGGCAGTACTGAGAGGGAAGATCATAGCAATACAGGTCTACCTAAAAAGAACAGAAAAATATCAGATAAACAACAACCTAACCTTACATCTACAAGAACTAGAGAAACAACAACAAATAAAGCCCAGAGTGAATAGAAGGAAGGAAATAAGATCAGAACATAATTAAATGACATAGAGACTAAAAGAACAACACAAAAGATCAATAAATCTAGAATCAGGTTCATTGAAAAGATAAACAAAATTGACAAATCTTTAACCAGACTCATCAGGAAGAAAAAAGGACCCAAATAAATAAAATCGGAAATGAAAGAGGAGAGGTTATAACCAATATCACAGAAATACAAAGGATGTAAGAAATTACTACAAACAACTATATGCCAAAATATTGGACAACATGGGTGAAATGAAAAATTTATGGAAATACACAGTCTGCCAAAACTGAATAAAAAAGAAGCAGAAAGCCTAAATAGACCAATAACGACTAGTGAAGTTGGAGTAGTAATGAAAAAACTCTCAGCACACAAAAGACCTGGACCATGTGGCTTCACAGATGAATTTTACCAAACATTTAAGAAAGAACTAAGTCCTACCCTTTTCAAACTATTTTTTAAAAATGCAAGAAGAAGGAAGACTCCCAAATTCTTCACGAGGCCAATATCATCATAATTCCAAAATCAGGTAAAGACACAACAAAGAAAGAAAACTACAGACGAATGTCTCTGATGAACATAGATGCTAAAATCCTCACCAAAATATAGGCAATCTGGCTCAGCAATACATTAAAAAGATCACACACTATGAGCAATTGGGATTCATCTCAGGGATACAAAGATGGTATAATAGCTGTAAATCAATAAACATAATACACCACAAAGACAAAATGAAGGACAAAAATCTCATGATCATATCAATAGATTCTGAAAAAGAATTTGACAAAAGCCATCACCCATTTATGACAAGAACACTCAGCAAAGTGGGAGTAGAGGGAGCATATATGAGAAACCTACAGCCAACATTATACTCAATGGGCAAAGGCTAAAAGCTTTCCCCTTAAGATCAGGAACAAGACAAGAATGTCTACTTTCACCAGTCTTATTCAGCATAGTAGTAGAAGTTCTAGCCACAGTGATGAGACAAGAAAAAGAAATAAAAGGCATCCAAATTGGAAAGGGGGAAGTAAAACTGTCATTATTCATAGACAACATGATAGTGTACATAGAAAACCCTATAGTCTCCACCAAAAAACTACTCAACATAGTAAGTGAATTTGGCAAAATAGTGGGAAAAAAAGTCAATATTTGGAAAGTGATGGCATTTTTGTATGCCAACAATGAAATATCAGAAAGAGAAACTAGGGGGAAAATCCCATTTACTATAGCAACAAGAAAAATAAAGTACCCAGGAGTAAATGTAAAAGACCTGTACTTGGAAAACTACAGAACACTGAAAATAAATGAAGGAAGATATAAATAAATTAAAGTATATACTGTGTTCATGAATTGAAAAAATAAACATCACTAAAATGTCCATACTCTCCAAAAAAAATCTATAGATTCAATGCAATTCCTATTAAAATACCAAGAGCCTATTTCACTGATTTAGAACAAATATTTCAAAAATTTATATGGAACCAAAAAGTAGCCTTGGCAATCTTGAGAAGGAAGAACAAAGTAGGAGGGATCACAGTACCTGATAACAAACTATACTATATGGCCACTGTAATAAAACAGTCTGGGTACTAGCATAAAAACAGACAAACAGATCGATGGAATAGAATAGATAGCACAGAAGTAAACCCACGTTCCTATGGTCAATTAATATTTGACAAGAGGGCAGGAGCATACAATGGAGCAAAAATAGCCTCTTCAATAAATATTGTTGGGAGACCTGGAATGGTACATGCAAAAAGAAAAAAGAAAGAACGAAACTAGACCACCAACATATGCCATAAACCAAAATAAACTCAAAATGAATAAAAGACATAGTATAGGTCATGATACCATAAAAGTCCTAGAGGAAAATATAGGCAGGAAAGTTTTAGATATCCCACATAGCAATATATTTGCTGATATATCTTCTTGGACAAGGGAAATAAAGGAAAAAATGAACAAATGGGACTACAGCAAACTAAAAGCTTCTGCACAGCTAAGAAACCATCATCAAATGGGACAAACCATCATCAAAAGGGCACTGACCATACAGGAGAACACATTTGCCAATGGTACTGCTGACAAGGGTTTAATTTCAAAAGTATACAAATAACTCATAAGATTCAACACCAGGAAGGCGATCCAATTAAAAAACGGGCAAAGGACCTGAACAGACACTTCTCCAAGCAGGACATACAAATGGCCTATACGCATATGAAAAGATGCTCAACATCGCTAGTGATCAGGAAGATGCAAATTAAAACCACAATGTTATATCACCTCACATATACCAAAATGACAATCATTAATGAGTCAACAAACAACAAGTGCACTACTGTTGGGTATGCAGACTGGTGCAGCCACTGTGGAAAACAGTATGAAAATTTCTCAAAACAATAAAAATGAAACTACCTTTTGACCTAGCAATTCTGATGCTGAGAATATACCCTAAAAATCCCTAATCACCAATTCAAAATAACTTAAGCACTCTTATGTTCATAGCAGTGCTATTTACAATAACCAAGTGCTGGAAACAGCCTAAGTGCCCATAATGTAATGAGTGGATCAAAAAACAGTGGTACATTTACACAATGGAATGCTATGCAGCAGAAAGAAAGAAAGAACTCCTACCTTTTGTGACAGCATGGATGGAACTGGAAAATACTATGCTAAGTGAACTAAGCTAGTCAGTGAAAGACAAATACCATATAATCTCACATATAAGAGGAGTCTAATGAACACAATTAGCTAACGAACAAAATAGAACCACAGTCATGGAAACATGGAACAGACTGACAGTGAACTGAGTGATGATGGTGGGCATATGGTGGAAAGAAGGGGAGGAACTAGTCAAAAAACATACATGAATGACCCATAGACATGGATAACAGTCTGGGAATTGACTGTAGGAGCAGGGGCATGGGATGGGCGGAGGAGGGCGAAGGGGGAAAATTGGGACAATTGTAACATAATAACAATAAAAAATGATTTAAAAATACAGGTAAATTGTAGTTTTACCACGTGGGCACAAGCAGCAACTGAAATTGGCCTGCCCTGGAGCCGCTCCTAAGAGGCCCCAGAACCAACATTCCTAGTGGCCAGTTTCAGACCACACAAAGCTACTCAACTAGCTACACAAATGACACATCAAAGAATAGACTCAGCATGCACCACAGTCTTGCTAAAGCAAGTCCTGCTCATAGGATCAGCCCATACAAAATAGCTTGTCCACTAAAGTCATGGCTAGTCCTCACAACCAGTCAGCCTGAGGGGCAATCCCAGCATTGATGTGCAAACAGCAATCAAGACTTAACTACAAGAGTATGGCATGTAAAACACACACAAAGACAACCCAGGAGCACCTGGATCAGGTAATCAAGGAGACTGAACCATTGGAACCCACAAGACACCTACTACATAAGGCTACTCTACCAAGAATAGAAGACATAGCAGATCTACCTAAACAGAAACAAACACAGGGAGTCAGTGAAAATTAGAAGACAAAGAAATACATCCCCAATGAAAGAACAGGAAATAACTCCAGAAAAAAGAACTAAGCAAAATAGAGTTCAAAACACCAGTTCTAAGAACATTCAATGAACTTAGGAGGAAAATAGATGAACTCAATGAGAACTTACACAAACAGAAAGAAACCATAAAAAAAAATAAAAAATAAAATAAATAATAAAACAGCCAGAAGTGAAGATATTAGATGGGATCAATAGAAGATTAGACAAAGCAAATGAAATCAGTGATTTGGAAGACAAGGTAGTGGAAACACCTGATCAGAACAGGAAAGTGAAGAATCAACAAAAATCAGGATAGTTTAAAGAACCTCTGGAACAACATCAGGCATAACATTTGCTACACAAGATACAATAAGGAGAAGAGAGAGAGCAAAATATTTGAAACCTGTTTGAAAAACTAATGGCTGAAAACTTCCCCAACTCACGAAGAAAATGGACATACAAGTCCAGGAGGCACAGAGAGTCCCAAACAAGAAAAATGCAAACAGGACCACATAAGACACATAATTAAAATGCAAAATGTTAAAGACAATGAGAGAATATTTTTTAAATTATATTTTATTGATTATGCTATTACAATTGTCCCACTTTTCCCCCTTTCTGCCTCTCTTCCCAGTACCCCATTCTTTCCAGGAATCCCTCTCATTTATTTCATATCCATGGGTCATATATATAAGTTCTTTGGTTTCTCCATTTCATATACTATTCTTAACATCCCCCTATTTTGTAACAACCAATTATGCTTCTTAATCCCTGTACCTTTTCACCCATTCTCCTCCATGCACATTCAGCTGATAACCCTCCAATGATCTCCATATATATGATTCTGTTCCTGTTCTAGTTGTTTGCTGAGTTTGTTTTTTTAGATTCAGTTGCTGATATTTGTAAATTTGTTGTCATTTTAATGTTCATAATTTTGATCTGTCTCTTTTTCTTAAATCAATCTCTTTAACATTTTATATAGTAATGGCTTGGTGATGATGAACTCCTTTAGCTTTATCTTGTCTAGGAAGCCTTTATCTTCCCTCCCATTCTAAATGATAGCTTTGCTGGATAGAGTGATCTTGGTTGTAGGTCTTTGCTTTTCAGCATCTTGAATACTTCTTGCCAGCCTCTTATTGCCTGCAAAGTTTCTTTTGAGAAATCAGCTGATAGTCTTATGGGAACTCCTTTGTAGGTAACTCTCTGCTTTGCTCTTGCTGCTTTTAAGGTTATCTCATTATCTTTAATCTTTGGCATTTTAATTATGATGTGTCTTGGTGTGGTTCTCTTTGGGTCCGACTTGTTTGGTATTCTTTGCTTCCTGGCCTTTATGTCTATTTCCTTAGCCGAATTAGGGAACTTTTTTTTTCATTATTTTTTCAAATAAGTTTCCAACTTCTTGCTCTTTCTCTTCTCCTTCTGGAACCCCTATGATTTGGATGTTGGTACTTTTGAAGCTGTCCCAGAAGTCCTAAGCCTGTCCTCATTTTTCTTTTTTTTTGCATTCTTGTTTCTTCTTTCTGATCTGTTTGAATCGTTTTTCCTTTTGTTCCATCTCATTGATTTGTATCCCAGCTTCCTTCCCTTCACTGTTGGTTCTCTGTATGTTTTTCTTTATTTCACTTTGTGTAACCTTCATTTCTTGCCCCTCTCCCCCTTTTTCTGTGAGTTCTCTGAGCATCCTGATCATGAGTGTTTTGAACTTTGCATCTGATAGGTGGCTATCCCCATTTTGTTTAGTTCCTTTTCTGGGATTTTGTTCTGTTCTTTTTGTTTGTTTTTAAATATTTTATTTATTTATTTTTAGAGAGGGGGAAGGGAGGGAGAAAGAGATGAAGATAACATCAACGTGTGGTTGCCTCTTGCATGCCCCCAACTGGGGACCTGGCCTGCAACCCAGGTATGTGTCCCAAATGGGAATCAAACCAGCAACAGTTAGTGTTCAGGTAAGCACTTAATCCACTGAACCACACCAACCGAGGCTGTCCTGTTCTTTAATTTGGGCCATATTTCTTCCCCTCCCCCTGTGTTTGCTCTGTGTATTAGGTAGAGCTCATTTTACTCCCTAACTTAGTAGTATAGCTTATGTAGCAAAGGTACCTGTAAATTGTGTGCATTGGAGCCTTAGGTAATTGCCTAGGCATGACCACCTACTTCACCAATTTGTGGCTCTGTTTGTAGTGGGGTCTTGAAAGGAGACAATGCCACTGCTTGGGTTCTAGCAATTTTCCCATCACTCACCCCACCTCTAGTCATGTTACCCACTTCCCTTATGTGACTTGTGCCCTTTCAGTTGTTGCCCTGGTGCTGAATCCCAGAGGGAATGGATATGCATACATTTTGGGTTGTGTGGGCCCTTTAAGCAGAGTAGCCTGAAAATCAAACAGTTTCTTGTGCCACCCCAAACCCAACTGGTTTTTATAGCCAGATGTTATTAGGATTTATCTTCTTGGCACTGGAACTCTGGACAGCATGATCTGGGATTGGTATCACATACTTCCAAAGTATGCCTCCCAATTTTTATCCACCACATGTAAATGTGGGACTGCCCATTCCACTGCTGCCACCTCTCTGTGCCACACCATATCTCTGTGCCTCTTTGCCTGTCTCTGTGTCTCTGCCCCTTCTACCCATCTGAATGAATGTGGCTTATTTAAATCCTTGGTTGTCAGACTTCTATACAGCTCAATTTTCTTATGGTTTTCAGTGTTGTTTTGAAGTCCAGTTGTAATTCTTTCTGTGGTTGCATGAGGAGGCAAAATGTGTTTCCTATGCTTTCACCTTGATCAGACATCAAGAAACCTCCAAAGAGAGAATCTTCAAAGTATCAACAGTAAAGCAATTAGTTACCTACAAGAAAGCTCCCATAGATCTGTCAGCTCATTTATCAATAGAAATTTTTCAGGCCAGAAAGTGTTGGCACAAAATATTCAAAGTCATGAAAAGCAAGGACCTACAATCAAAATTATCCTACCCAGCAAGGCTATCATTTGGATTTGAAAGAGAGATTAAGAGCTTCCCAGACAAGAAAAGGCTGAAGAAGTTCATCACCACTAAGCCATTATTACCAGAAATGTTAAAGGGATGTCTTGAAGAAGAGAAGCAGTAGATGAGGAAAAGAAAGATAAAAACTATGAGTAAGAAAATATTGAAAAGAAAATAATTCTCACTGACAAAGGAAAACACAGAAAAAGCAGTGGATCAACCAACAATAAAACTCATACAGAGGCTAAAGGCTAAGCTAGAAAGAGCTCGTATAATTACAACTGTCAATCAAGGGATACACTTAAACACAAACACACAAAAGCTGTAAAAAGAAGGCAAAAAAAATACTTAGAGGGGTAAATAAAAATTGTAGTTATTTTAGAATGTGTTCAAACTTAAGCCAAATTCAACTTATAATAGACTGCTATAATAGTTGATATAAATGAAGTACATGGTAACCATAAACCAAAAATCTAAAAGTAATATATAAAAAAAGAAAGAAAAAGAAAAGAATCCAAACACACTACAGAAAGTCATCAACATATAAGTGAGCAAAAAAATAAGAAAGGAGAAGACTTCTGGTCTTGCATAATCACATCAAAATTATAACTAAAGCCCTGGCTGCTGTGGCTCAGTGGATTGAGCGTTGGCCTGCGAACCAAGTGTTGCTGGTTCAATTCCCAGTCAGGGCACATGAATAAGTTACACATCAGGTCCCCAGCTGGGGGCACGAGTGAGAGGCAACCACACAGCAATGTTTCTCTTCCTCCCTTTCTCCTTTCCCCTCTCTCTAAAAATAAAGTAAATAAACAAACAAATAAATAATATTTTTTAAAAATTACAACTAAAATATGAAACAACCACCACTCATAACCATCAAAAACTGCATTGAATGAAAATCTGAAAACTATAAAATTAAAGAAATCACATTCATACAGGCTGGTAGGAGGAGCGAAGACACAAAATGGGTTAGTCCCACGTTCACGTGTGGTGGACAAAAATTCAGGAGGGAGACTTCTGACCAAGATGGAAGCATAGACTGACAGGCTCTGTCTCCCTCCACAACTAAAAAGGACTACAACTACCTCAAAACCAAAAATAACAAGAAGTTCTGAAAATAAAGCTACATGGAAGTCCAACGTATGAAGTCATAAACAAGTGGTGCTCATCTGGGTGGGTAGGAAGGGTGAAACCACAACTGAAAGATGGAACTGCGCCGGAGGCAGCAGCCACAGCAGCAAACAGTGGGACTGGGAAAGCAGACACCCAAATTTGGGGGGAGGAGAGAAGCGTGTGGGAGCCAGCCCTGGCTGCAGACCAGACCCATCAGCTCGCAATTCCAATGCCGGGGAAGGTAGACTCCATTGTCTTGGCTGTGAGGTCCAGAGGAGGAGGCTCCCAGTTCCTCAGTGGAGAGTAACAGCAGGAATCCATCTTGGACCCCCGCCCCCACGCAAAGCGCCACAGTGTGGTGAGAAAGGTTCCCAGGTTGTGATGAGCACATGAGGCTCTGCCCAATATAGTGTAGGAGGTGTGACAGTGCCCTGCCCAAGAAGGAAAGATAAACAAAATGGTCAGAATGACAGAATTAATGATTGAAATACCAATCACACAGCTAATGAAAAAACAAATAAACGCCTTGACTGATGAACAAATAGCAAATCTTTCTGAGGCTCAGTTCAGAGCTATAGTCATAAGGCAGCTTACGAACCTAACAGCACGGCTGAATCAAGACAGGGAAAGAATGAAGGCTAGTCCTGCTGAAATGAACAAAAATACATACAAGACAAGTGATGAGGAAAAGAAAGTCATGGATCAAATCAACAAATCAGAACATAGAAAGGAAACAGTCAACCAGTGCAGAAAGAGGAGACAAAAAGTGAGGAATATGAGGAGAGGCTCAGAAACCTCTGGGACAGCTATAAGCAAACGAACATTCGAATTATAGGATTTCCAGAAGGTGAAGAAGAAACACTAGAAATTGAAAAATTATGTGAAAAAATAATGAAGCAGAACTTCCCTAACTTGGGGAAGGAAATGAACTTATAGGTTCAGGAAGCACAGAGAGTTCCAGATAGGCTGGACCCAGGGAGGACCATACCAAGATACATTATCATCAAAATGTCAAAAATTAAAGATAAAGAGAGAATCTTAAAAGAAATAAGACAGAAGAGAAGAATGATGTACAAAGGGGTCCCAATTAGACTATTGGCGGATTTCTCAAAGGAGACTTTACAGGCAAGAAGGGACTGGCAAGAAATATTCAAAGTAATGAAAATCAAAAACCTACAACCATGATTACTCTATCTAGCAAAGCTGTCATTCAGGACAGAAGGGCAGAGAAAGTGTTTCCAGGACAAAGTAAAACTGAAGGAGTTCGTTACATCCAAACCACTGTTACATGAGATGTTAAAGGGACTTGTTTAGAAGAAGGAGGATCAAAACTATGAACATTAAAATGAAAACTGTATCACAACAACAAACAGCAGAAGCTAGGGAATTGAAACAAAGGCAAACAAAGTAGGCAATGAGAGAGGAAAAAGAATTATAGGTATGGGGAACATATTGGGGGGAGGTCAGCTGGGAGGGTGAAGGGGGAAAAGGGAGGGAGATGATGCAGGAATTAAGAAGCATAGTAGGAGGGAGTCGAATAGACAGGAAGAGGTTGAGAAGAACTATATGCACAACCAATGGGCATGGATTAAGGTGGGGGGACAACTGGAGGGAGAAGGGCCACAGGGTGAAGGGAAGCAGGGGGAAAAGAAATTGGGACAACTGTAACAGCATAATCAGTAAAATAAAAGAAAAAAATGAAAAGTTTAAAAATTAAAAAAAAAATTTAGGAGGGATAGCTCAGGCATAAGGAGTACCAATCCTATACTAGGCCACTGCCCAGGATTCCAGTGCCTAAAAGAGAAGTTGCCATAACTTCTGGCTGAAAAACCAGCAGGGATTGAGTTGATGGAAGAAATTTCTGGGGTACCAAGCAGTTCCTCTTAAAGAACCCACACATGGACTTACTCAGACTAACTCCCTCTGAGCTCCACCACCTGAGAAGCAGCTTGAAAAACTCCCAGTGGCATACAGGGAGAAACTGAAGTATCTGGCATCAAGGTGAGAGCTAGGAGACAGAAAGGTGGGCAGAGGCCATCGCCTTTTTCTAAACCCTCCACCCACAGAGCCACAGAGCTAGCAGGCTAGTGCCATATCTTAGACTCCATCAACCTGGCTACACTGTTCACCCCACCCTGGAGATCCCCACAGACTCTGTCCCACCCAACCTATGGGCTCAGCCAAGCTGCTCTTCCACATGAATGGCTGGTTTGGCTGATGCTACACAACTTCCTAAATCCTCTCAAACAAGCAACAACCAGCCTCAGTGATTCCTCAGCCCCTTTACTTCTTGCTAGGGGGCTGCAGAACTGGCACTAGCAGCAACCAACCTAGATTCACAGCTTAGCTTTGCCTGGTATCTCCAAGCCCAACACAAGTAGAAGCCATTTCAGATTGCTTTATAACACAGGCAGGGTGGCCCCAGCTGAACAGAGGTGGAGGCTGACCTTGGCCTGCACCACCCAGAAAACCCCAGAGCCTGTGTACCCAGTGAGCAGTTACAGACTATGCTGGAGCACCACCACCCTGTTGGTCCTAAACAAAGGGCATACATTGGTGGTCAGTGGTTATAGCCAGTCCTTGCAGCAGACTGGCCTGGGTAAATATTTCCCATTGACCTACCAAAAGCAATCAAGTCTCAACTACAGAAGGAGGGTGTACTCAACTGACATGAACGGCTCACCTCAACTACCCAGATGGATAATAAGGGAGGCTGTGTCACTGAACACTACAGGACATCTGCTACATTAGGCCATACTACCAAGACAGAAAGTCAAAGCAGCTCCACCTAATACGTAGAAATAATCACAGGGATGCTGCCAAAATGAAGAGACAGTGAAACATGGCCCAGTGAAAGAACAGGTCAAAACTTTATAAAAAAAGCTAAATGAAAAGGAGATAAGCAATCTAGCAGATGCAGAGATCAAAACACTGGTTATAAGGATGCTCAAGGCACTTAGTAAGGACCTCAGCAACATTAAAAACAACCAATCAGAAACAAAGGATACACTAATTGAAATAAAGAACAATTTACAGGGAAATAACAGTAGAATGGATGAAGCTGAGAATCAAATAAAAGTTTTGGAACACAAGGAAACAAAGCACAACCAGTCAGAACAACAAAAAGAAAAAAAAATCCAAATAAATGAGAATAGTATAAGCAGCATCTGGAACAACTTCCAGAGGCCCAACATTTGCATCCTAGGGGTGCCAGAAGGAGAAGAGAAAGAGCGAGAAATTGAAAATCTATTTGAAAAAATACTGAAAAAAATTCCTTAATTTGGTAAAGGTAATAGACATGCAAGTCTAGAAAGCACAGAAAGTCCCAATTTAGATGGATACAAAGAGGCCCACTCCAAGACACCTCATAATTAAAATGCCACATGTTAAAAATAAAAAAATATATTTTTTAAAGATTATATTTCATTGATTATGCTATTAGAGTTGTCCTAATTTCTCCCCTTTGTCCCCCTTCACCCAGCAACTCCCCACTCCCTCAGGCAATTCCCACACAATTGTTCATGTCCATGGGTCATGCATATAAGTTCTTTGGCTACTCTATTTCCTATACTGTACTTTACATCGCCATGACTATTCTGTAACTATCTATTTGTACTTCTTTTTTTTTTTTCATTGTTTTTCTATTACAGTTGTCCCATTTTTCCCTCATTGCTTCCCCACCAGCCACCCCTTCTCCTACAGTCATGCCCCATCCCGTTGTCCATGTCCATGTGTCATTTACACATGTCCTTTGACTAGACCCTTTCTCATCTTCTCTCCCTCCCACCGCTCCCCTGATAACAGTTATTCTGTTCCTTGTTCAATTTTGTTCATTTGTTTGTGTTGTTCATTAGCTTCCTGAATTAGGTCATATCATATAATATTTTTCTTTCCTTGCCTGGCTTATTTTGCTAAGCATAATTCTCTCTAGTTCCATCCATGTTGTCAAAAATGGCAGGAGTTCCTTCTTTCTTTCTGCTGCATAGTATTGCATTGTGTAAATGTACCACAGTTTTTGATCTACTCATCTACAGATGGGCACTTAGGCAGCTTCCATCATTTGGCTATTGTAAACAGCGCTGCTATAAACATAAGGGTACATAGGGTCTTTTGAATTGAGGTTTCAGGATTCTTCGGGTATAATTCTAGCAATGGAATCGCTGGTTCAAAAGGCAGTTCCATTTTTAGTTTTCTGAGGTAATTCCATACTGTTTTCCATAGTGGCTGCACCAGTCTGCATTCCCACCAACAGTGCAGTAGGGTTCTGGTTTCTCCAGTCCTCGTCAGCACTTGTTGTTTGTTGATTTGTTGATAATGGCCATTTGGAATGGTGTAAAGTGGTATCTCATTGTGGTTTTTATTTGCATCTCTCTGGTGGCTAATGATGTCGAGCATTCTTTCATATGTCTGTGGACCCACTGTGTATCCTCCTTAAAGAAGTGATTGTTCAGATCCTTTGCCCATTTTTTATTTGAGCTGTCTGTCTTCTTGGTGTCAAGATATGTAAGGTCTTTATATATTCTGGAAAAAATTCCTTGTATGAGGTATCATTGGAAAATATGTGTTTCCATATGGTTGGTCCCTTTTCACTTTGCTGACATTTTCTTTTGCTGAGCAGAAACTCTTTAGTTTGATGTAGTCCCATTTGTTTATTCTTTTATTTTCCTTGCCTTAGGAGATATATGGTGAAAATATTGCTATGTGAGATATCTGAAATTTCTCTGCCTATGTTTTCCTCTAGGACTTTTATGGTGTCACAGCTTCCATTTAAGTCTTTGATCCATCTTGAGTTTATTCTCGTGTGTGGGTGTAAGTTGGTGGTCTAGTTTCATTTTTTTGCATGTCCCTTCCAGTTCTCCCAGCATGATTTGTTGAAGATGCACTTCTCACTCCATTTTATGCTCCTTTCCCCTTTGTCAAATATTAGTTGACCATATAGACCTGGGCTTATTTCTGGGCTCTCTATTCTGTTCCATTGATCTATATGTCTATTCTTCTGACAGTACCAGACTGTCTTGATCACAGTGGCTTTGTAGTATAGTTTGATGTCACGTATTGTGATTCCTCCTACTGTGTTCTTCTGTCTCAAGCTTGCTGTGAATATTCGGGTTCTTTTTTGGTTCCAAATAAACTTTTGAAGTATTTGTTCTAGGTCTGTGAAATATGTCACTGGTATTTTAATAGGGATTGCATTGAATCTGTAAATTACTTTGGGTGGTATGGGCATTTTAATGATGTTGATACTTCCCATCAATGAACATGGTATTTCCTTCCATTTATTTGTATCTTTCTTAATTTCTTTCTTCAATGTTATGTAGTTTTCCAAATACAGGTCTTTTATCTCTTTGGTTAAGTTTATTCCTAGATACTTTATTTTTCTTGTTGCTATAGTAAATGGGATTTTTTCTTTTTATTTTAGTTCCTATCTCTGGTATTTTATTGTTGATGTACAGAAATGCCTTCTATTTCTGAATATTGACTTTGTACCCTGCTATTTTGCCAAATTTACTTATTATGTTGAGTAGTTTTTTTCATGGAGTCTATAGGGTTTTTATGTACACTATCAAGTTGTCTGCAAATAATGACAGCTTTACTTCCTTTTTTCTAATTTGAATGCCTTTTATTTTTTTTTCTTGTCTGATTGCTCTGGCTAGAACTTCCAACACTATGTTGAATAGGAGTGGAGAGAGTAGACAGCCTTGTCTTGTTCCTGACCTCAGGGGTAATGCTTTCAGTTTTTGTCCATTGAGTATGATGTTGGCTTCAGGTTTCTCAAATATACCTTTAATTATGTTGAGGTATGCTCCCTCTATTTCCATTTGCAGAGTGTTTTTATCATAAATGGGTGTTGTGCTTTATCAAATGCTTTTTCTGCATCTATTGATATAATCATGTGATTTTTGTCTTTCATTTTGTTTGAGTGTTGTATTACATTTATTGATTTGTGAATATTAAAGCATACTTGCATCCCTAGGATGAATCCCACTTGATCGTGGTGTATGATCTCTTTAATGTGTTGCTGGATCCTGTTTGCCAATATTTTGTTGATGATTGAGGATTTATAGTCATCAGTGATATTGTCCTGTAGTTTCTTTCTTTGCTGTGTCTTGACCTGGTTTTGGAATTAGGGTAATACTGGCTTCATAGAAAGGGTTTGGGATCTTTCCCTCTTCTTGGATTTTTTGGAATAGTTTGAGAAGGGTAGGCATTAGTTATTCCCTAAATGTTTTGTAAAATTTGCCTGGGAAGCCATCTGGTCCAGGACTTTGTGTGCCGGGGTTTTTTATTACTGTTTCACATTCACTCTTTGTCATCAGTCTGTTTAGGCTTTCTACATCTTCTTGATTCAGTTTTGGAAGCTTATATGTTTCTAGAAATTTGTCCATTTCATCTAGCTTGTCAAGTCTCTTGCCATACAGCTGTTCATAATAAATTCTTACAATCTTTTGTATTTCTGTGATATCAGTCGTGATTTCTCCTCTTTCACTTCTGATTTTGTTTATTTGGGTCTTCTCTCTTTTTTTCTTGATGAGCCTAGTTAAAAGCTTGTCGATTTTGTTTATCTTTTCAAAGAATCAGCTCCTACTTTTGTTGATCTTTTGAATTGTTTGTTTAGTCTCTATGTCATTTAATTCTGCTCTGAGCTTGATGATTTCCACCTTTCTACTCTCTTTGGGCTTTGTTTGTTGTTGTTATTCTAGTTCTTGTAGCTGTAGGGTTAGATTTTGTATTTGAGATTCTTGTATCCTTTTCAGGTAGGCTTATATTACTATGAACTTTTCTCTCAGGACTGCTTTTGCTGTGTCCCATAGGTTTGGGGCTGTTGTGTGTTCATTATCTTTGGTTTCCAGAAACTTCTTGATTTCTTCCTTGATATCATTGTTAACCCATTTATTATTTAATATCATGTTATTCATTCTCCATGAGTTTAAATGTCTTTAAGTTTTTTTCCTTGAGGTTGATTTCTAATTTCAACGCAACGTGATCTGAGAAGATGCTTGATATAATATCAATGTTCTTGAATTTCTTGAGGCTTGTTTTGTGTCCTACCATGTGGTCCATATTTGAAAATGTCCCACTTGCATTTGAAAAGAATGTATTTTGGCTTCTTTGGGGTGAAAAGTTTTATATATGCCTGTTAAATCCATTTGATCTAGTGTATTGTTCAATGCCTCAATATTCTTGGTGTTTCTTTGCTTCAAAGATCTGCTGCCTATTGTTGATAATGGGGTGTTAAAGTCCCCTACTATGAGTGTGTTGCTGTTGATATCCTTCTTGTAGTCTTCCAAGATTTTCTTTATATATTTGGGTGCTCCTGGTTGGGTGCATATATGTTCACCAGGGTTATATCTTTTTGATGGATTGTTCCCTTAAGTATTATGAAATGCCCTTCTTTGTCTCTTTTTATGGTCTTTGCTGTGAAATCTTTTTTGGCTGATATAAGTATTGCTACTTCAGCATTTTTTCAGGTCTATTTGCCTGAAATATTTTTTTCTATCCCTTCACTTTAAATCTATGTAAATCTTTTGTTTTGAGGTGTGCCTCTTGTAGACAGCATATATGTAGGTTATGTTTTCATATCCATTCTGCTACCCAATGTTTTTTGATTGGGGCACTTAATCGATTTATATTTAAGATTATTATTGACAGGTATTTATTCATCTCCCTTTGTACCTGTGTTCATCTCCCTATCTCATTTTCTTCTTTTTCTTACAGCATTTCCTTTATCATGTCTTGTAATGCTGGTTTGGTGGATATGTATTCTTTTAGTCTTTCTTTGTCTGAGAAACTTCATATTTCACCTTCCATTTTGAAGGAGAGCCTTGTTGGGTAGAGTAGTCTTGGTTGTAGGCCTTTGTTTTTCACTGTTTAAAAATATTTTTTGCCATTCCTTTCTGACTTGTAGTGTTTCTGTTGAGAAATCAGTTGATAGCCTTATTAGAGCTCCCTTGTATGTTAATAGGTGTTTCTCTCTTTCTGCCTTTAGGATTCTCTCTTTGTCTTTGAGTGTTGTCATTTTAATTATGGAGTGCTTTGGAGTGGGCCTTTTTGGATTCATTATCATTGGGACCCTCTGTGCTTCCTGGACTTGGATGACTTTTTCTCTCATCGTTAGAAAAGTTTTCTGTCATTACTTTTTTGATCAGGTTTTCTATCCCTTGCTCCTCTTCTTCTTCTTGTATCCCTATGATTCTAATGTTGTCTCATCTCATGTTGTCCTGCTGTTCTCTTAAACCCGCTTCATTCTTTTTTATATTTTTTCATCGTGTTGTATTGTCTGGGAATTTTTTTCTTCATTGTCATCTAACTCACTGATCCAATCTTCTGCTTCATTTAGCTTCCTTTTGATTGATTCTACTGTGTTCTTCAGCTCAAAAATTGTATTCTTCATTTCTTTCTGGTTCTTATTGATAGTTTCTATGTCCTTTTTTATGCTGGTGTAGTTCTCTGTAAGTTCCTTGTAGCTTCCCTGGAGTTCTTTGTAGTTTCCCTGAGATTCGTTATAGTTTTCTCTGAGTTTGTCAAGTTCATTGGGCTTCCTTATAACCATTCTTTTGAATTCCATGTCTGATAGCTTGCTTTCCTCTGTTTCATCTAGCTTTCTTTCTGGGGATTCCTCTCTTCCTTTCATTTGGTGGTCGTTTCTGTGTCTCCACAGGTTGGATGCTTCTTGTTTGCTTTTGTTTCTAGATTTGTCTGCTTTGATTTTCTGCTTTTGTGGTATGAGAGTCCTTGGGTATTCAGTGGTGCAATCTCTTTGATCTCATGAGCTTGATGTTCTTGGGATGCCCTTTATGCCATTTGTTTAAGCTGCCTGGTTGTATTTCAGTTACTCTTTGGTTGAATCTTCCCTCTGGCTAGTTGATTACGAGTCACTCTGCCCACCTTGTCTTGAGTTCTTTTGTAGAGATGCTGTTAAAACATAAACACACAACCCAAGCAAGAAACCCACACCCTCCAAAATTTCCCCCACCCACAATCACACTATCAGGAGCAAATGAACCAGTATTAATATAAATGTAAAGAGGTTAAGACTATTATACTATAGGAAAAACAGATGAGTTGTTTTAAATGAAAGAAATATGATTTTTGAGAGGGAAGATGGTAGAATAATAATAGTAGCCTGTAGAGTCAAGGCTATGTGAGACAGTAACTAATATTTACATTGTATGTTGAAAAAGGGGGGGAAGAATGCAGAATGATGTGAGAAAGTGAAAGTGTATAATGTTAGGTTTATATAGCAGTTGTATGTTATATATTTAGTGTGAGAGGGAGGATAAACAAAACAGACAAACAAAAGAAAAAAATTAAAGAAGAATAAGAGAGAGTGAAGGTAGGAAACAGATTAAAGAAAGAGTGCTTCCCCAGTACAACATTTGGGTGCTGTCTTCTTTTTCTGGATCTGCCCCTGGTCAAAATTCCATCAGTTTCAAATCTTCTTTTCTGGCTGCTGGCTGTGAGGAAATCTAGCTGGATCTGAGCCTGCTATTCTCTCACTCGTGGGCCTGCTGCAGCTCTCTGTTGTGAGCCACACTTAGTTGAGTCCCCTTCCCCCCAATCCAGTGGCACCCTCCAGCCCTCCCCAGGCTTGTCTAGAAACGCTGTTCTGCTGGTGAGCCAGTGCATATGCCAATAGTCCCTGCCCATTCTCGGGTCCTGTCTGCACTCCTCCTCCAAAAAACCTCTGTGTTGCTTCCAAGCTGCAGCACCAGCCTTTGTCCCTGCCTGGCAGAGCCTTGTTGTTGTATGCCTTTGTGTGCCACGGCCTGCCTGAGGTCCTTACCAAGTCTGCATTTCCACCTCACCTTTCCTATATGGGCCACTCTGCCCAGCTCAGTTCTGCTTTTTTGTTTGATGGAGCCTTGGTGTGAGCGCCCAGGGTGCAGGGTTGCCAGCCCAGGGTTGCCAGCCAAGGGAGTCCCCACCTAGACTCAGTTCATACTGTTTCTCACAGCCTAGGCTATTCACTGTCTTCCCACACTTCCTTCTATTTCAACCAAACCTTCTTGCTCACTTCCTCTAGGAATTTGCTGGTTGTGGCACCTATGGCAGGGGGAAGTTTCCAAGCAGATCCAGGCTAATAAGCCAGTCAGCGGCTGCCCCTTTTGGGTGTAGTGCAGCAGAGGCACCAGGTTGGGAAGCCCAGCGACTCCCCTTGGAGAGCTCAGGCTGAGCTTTCTCCCCTCTTTCATGCTGTTGCCACTCCCTTCCTGTTCACCCTACCTGAAATCCACACTCACTCACTCCACTCCATGTTTGTACTCCAAGTTCTTCCGCGATGGGAGCAAGCAGACAACACTGCTACCTACCCTGCCGCCATCTTCCTGCATCTCACCTAAAGAGAGTATCTTAAATACAGCAAGAGTAAATAAGTTAGGTACCTCCAGAGGAGATCCCATAAGACTGTCAACTAATTTCTCAAAAGAGACTTTACAGTCTAGAAGGGATTGGCAAGACATATTCAAAGTCATGAAAAGCAGGGACCTATAGACAACATTACTCTTCTCAGAAAATCTATCATTTGGAGTGGAAGGGCAGATAAAGAGCTTCCCAGACATAGAAATGTATTTATATGAAATGTTAAAGGGACTTATTTAAGAAAAAGAAGATCAAAACTCTGAACAATAAAGTGACAATAAATACATATATATCAACAGTTAAATCTAAAAGCAAATTATGGAAACAAGAAAAACAGAGACAGAATTATGGATACAGAGACTGTTTTTATGGTTGCCAGATGGGAATGGGTTATGGAGGAATGGTTGAAGAAGTGAGGGGATTAAGAGATACAAATAGGTAGTTACAAAATAGCCATGGGGATGTAAAGTATGATATAGGAAATGGAGTATCCAAAGAACTTATACTCATGACCCATGGACATGACCAATGATGTGGGGATTGCCTGAGGGAGTTTGGGGTGCTTGTTGGAGGGAGGCAAAAGAGAAAAAATTGGGAAGACTATAATAGCATAATCAATAAAATATAATTAAAAAATAAAATGAAATCAATAAAAATGAAAGGAAAGGAAAAATTCAAAAACAATCAGGCAACAATAAAATGGCAATAGGTACAAACCTATCAATAATCACCCTAACTCTAAAGGGATTATATGCTCCAATCAAAAGACAAAGGGTGACTGAATTAATGACAAAACAAGTCTCATACATAGGTGTCTACAAGAGACCCACTTCAGGTCAGTAGACACAAACAGACTGAAATTAAAGGGATTAAAAAAAGATATTATATGCAAATGGAAATGTAAAAAAACGCTGAAGTAGCAATACTTACATCAAACAAAATAGACTTTAAACAAAAGTCTTAACAAGAGAAAGAGACAAAGAAAGACATTACATAATGATTATGTTATCACTCCAACAAGAGTATATAACTCTAGTAAACATTTACACACCAATCACAGGAACACCTAAATATATAAAGAAAATATTTACAGGTATAAAGAGAGAGATAAACAGTAATACAGTAATAGCAGGGGACTTTTAGCATCATTTGACATCAAAGGATATATCATCCAGACAGAAAATCAACAAGGAAACAGCAGCCTTAAATGACATATTAGGCCAGATGGATTTAATTGGTATTTTTAGAACATTTCATCTGAAAACAGCATAATATGCATTCTTGTCAAGTGCACATGGGACAATTTTGAGAATAGACCACATGTTAGGACACAAAACAAGTCTCAATAAATTGATGAAGATTGAAATTCTATCAACCATCTTTTCTGATCACAATGGTATAAAACTATAAATCAATTACAAGAAGAAAACTGAAAAACACAAAAATACATGGTGGCTACATAATTTGTTACTAAACAATGAATGGGTTAACAAAGGGATCAAGAAAGATAACAAAAAATACCATGAAAAAAAAGTGAAAATGAGAACACAATTACCCAAATCCATAGACAAAAAAAAAAGAAAAGCCTTTTTAAGACATAAATTCATAGCAATACAGCCCTACCTGAAAAAAACAAAAACCTCAAGTAAACAATCTAACCTTACATGTAAAATAACTAGCACTCTGGCTGGTGTGGTGCAGTATATTGAATGCTGGCCTGTGAACTGAAAGGTCACCAGTTCACTTCCCAGTCAGGGGCACATGCCTGCATTTGGGGCCAGGTCCCTAGTTGGAAGTGTGGAAGAAACAACCAATCATTGTTTCTCTCTCATGTCTATATTTCTTTCCCCCTCTTTCTCCCTCCTTTCCTCTCTTGCTAAAGATAAATAAATAAATTCTTCTTAGAAAACTAGAAAAAGGAGAATAAACAAAGTCCAAAATGAGTGGAAATAAATAATAAAGATGAGAGTGAAAATAAATAAAAAGAGTCTAAAAAAAATACAAAATACCAATGAAACCAAGAGCTAGTTCTTTGAAAACAAACAAAATTAATAAACCTTTAATCAGACTCATTCAGAAAAAAGAGAGAGAGAGGTCCCAAATAAATAAAATCAGAAGTAATTTTACAATGGATACTACAGAAAAACAAAGGATAGTAAGAAAATAACACAATTATATGCCAACAAATTGGACAACCTGAAAGAAAAGTGTTGCAGTACTTAGTGGTCGAGGGAGCAGAAGTAATTCCAGCAGACAGAATGTGGGACAGTCAGAGGGCTGCTGCTCACTCAGGCAGGATCAGCACTGAGCAGAGAAAGCACCTTCCTTTTATTGAAATCTGAAGGTGGCAATTACAGGATACACATCCTATTGCTTACAGGGAAAACAGGATACCGGGGTTCAGATATTAACTGCTTAGGTACAAAACAGAACTGTAAGTCCTTAAGGCTAAGTTCCAAACAAGATGATAGGACAAGGGAGTAATGGAATACTCAGCAAAGTCTCTTTGTTCTCAGGATACCATAGCTCAGTGGCCTGAAACAGCTTGCAAACAGCTGCCTGCGTTAGGAAGTCCAGCTTGCTTAACTGAGTCACAGGACGCCTGGACAGGGGGACATAAAGCCCCTACCCAGAGATTTGATTTCCACCAACAGAAAAGGATACATTCCTAGAAACATACAATCTTCTAAGACTGAATTTTAAAAAAATCCAAGAAGACTGGTAACTATTAACAAAATTAAATCAGTAATTTAAAAACTCTCAGCAAATAAAAATCTTGGACCAGATGGCTGTATAGGGGAATTTTACCATTCAATAAAGAATTAGACTTCCGGCCAAGATGGAGGCTTAGACAGACATGTTCGGCCTCCCTCTACAACTAAAGAGGATTACAACTACTTCAAAACAAAAGATAACTAGAAATTCCAGAAAATAAAGCTACACGGAAGCCCAACATATGAAGTTATAAACCAGCGGCGCCCTTTGGGCAGGTAAGAGCGAAAGGGGGCGGTGCTGTTTGCGGTCGCACCTGGGACAGCGGCAGGGAGAGCAATCCCAGCTGCA
This sequence comes from Furipterus horrens, assembly GCF_987537825.1. NCBI lineage: Eukaryota > Metazoa > Chordata > Mammalia > Chiroptera > Furipteridae > Furipterus > Furipterus horrens. The sequence goes on from NW_028327177.1 coordinate 75,895,810, forward strand.
GTCGAACCCCGGCAGCTCGCGACCCCAACGCTGGGGAAAGCAGCCACCACATCGCCTTGAACAGTGAGGCCCAGGGGGGCGGGAGGACGGATCCTGGTCTCCTAGCGGAATAACTGTGTGAACCCATCTTGGACCCCCGCCCCCAAAGAAAGCGCCACAGGGCTGCGAAATAGGTCGCGGATAGGCGCCTGTCGCTGGGTTGTGACGACAAAGGGCCACAGCGCAGCGAGGAAGGTTGCCGATCAGCGCCAGTCACTGGGTCGTGACGAGTACACAGGCACTGCCCCCTATAGCCGGCCCAAGAAAACAAAACGCATCTGTCAAAATGAGGCAGACAACTATAGAAATCCCCGTGGCACAACTCACCAGGCAACAGATGAGGAATCTGACAGATGAACAAATAAGAAACCTGTCAGAGGCTCAGTTCAGGGCCATTGTTATCAGGTGGCTTACAGAATTCACAAAAGATCTGGAAAAAGATGAGAAAGAAGCGAAAAACACTCATAACGAAAGGAACAAAACCACATACAAGACAGATTGTGAGGAAAAAAATCCAGAGTTCATTTCAACAAACCAGAATATAGAGAAGGAACGGGAAGCAATGATGAGAGGATCAGAAACCTCTGGGACAGCTATAAAAGGCCCAACATAAGAATCATTGGCTTGCCAGAGAACGAAGAAGACGAACTAGAACTTGAAAAATTGAGTGAAAATATAATAAAGGAGAACTTCCCAAACTTGGGGAAGGAAATAGACTTACAGGTCCAGGAAGCACAGAGAGTTCCAAAAAAACTGGACCCAGGGAGAACCACTCCAAGACACATTATAATCAAAATGTCAAAAGTTAAAGATAAAGAGAGAATCTTAAAAGCAACAAGAGAGAAGAAAAGAATCATGTACAAAGGGGTCCCAATTAGACTATCAGCTGACTTCTCAAGGGAGACCCTGCAGGCAAGAAGGGACTGGCAAGAAATATTCAAAGTAATGAAAATCCAAAACCTACAACCACGAATACTCTATCCAGAGAAATTGTCATTCATAATAGAAGGGCAGAGAAAGTGTTTCCAGGACAAAATAAAACTGAAAGAGTTCATTAGATCCAAACCACTGTTATATGAGATGTTAAAGAGACTGGTTTAGAAAAAGGAGGATCAAAACTATGAAATCTAAAATGAAAACTGCATCACAAGAAACAACGGAAGCTAGGGAATTTAAACAAAGCCGAACTAAACAGGCAACGAGAGTGGAAAAGGAACTATAGGTATGGGGAACATATTGGGGGGAGGTCAACAGGGAGGGGGAACGAGGAGAGGGAGGGAGATGATATAGGAATTAAGGATCATGGTAGGAGGGAATGCAATAGACAGAGAGAGGTTGAGAAGAACTATATGCACAACTAATGGACATGTTCTAAAAGGGGGGGACAACTGGAGGGAGGGGGACCACAAGGTGGAGGGGAGCAGAGGGAAGGGAAATTGGGACAAAAGTAATATTATAATCAATAAAACACATTAAAAAAAAGAATTAACATGTATCTTTTTCTTTTTTTTTTTTTTTAAATATATTTTATTGATTATGCTGTTACAGTAGTTCCAATTTTTTCCCCTTTACTCCCCTCCACCCAGTATCTCCCTCCCCCAGCATCCCCCCCCAAGTCCATACCCATGGTTCGTAAAAAATAACTATCCCTCCCTCTCAGATATTAAGACCCTTTGTAATCTTGTAAAGGACAATGGGCGAAGGTCTCAAGCTCCTCTAGCTGCTTCAAGCTGGACATGGTCGTCGTCCTACCTACCCTTGGGTCCAGAAATCCCTAATAACAGTGGGGGTGTGGAGGGGAGGGTGGCCTTCCCACATGGGGAAGGATCATGCAGACTCCAGGTCAGTTGGCTGTCTCCGGACAACGGCGTGCTTGGTTTAGCAGGCTGGCATCCTTGTTGTGTTCTGGGGGCAACAGATTTGGCAAAAAGGGTTAAAAAGCATCATTCAATCCATAACTACTAGGTGGCAAAAGGCAGGGATTAATTTTTCAATGTTCCACATTAGGAGAAAAAAAAAAAAAAAAAAAAGGGCTTCTTTGGAGGAAGGTGTGCTAGGCACATCTCTCCTGTCCAAAACCCTTTTGCCCATTTTATTTAGTTTGGGCTGAGGGAAATAGTTTATGTTTCCCCCCTCTCAGACCTCTGGGCCCTTTCTGTCCAAGCCATTAGGATAGAAAAGAGAATTCAGTTTTAAAGTGAAGCCCACAGACCACCCCATTCTTCACCAACTCAGCCATTTAGTTCAGCCAAACTGTTGAGTCTCCAGAGGCAGCGCTGCAGAGAGGATTAAGTGAGGCTTATGCGTACAGACAATCACTCAGGTAATGCGGTCATAGGCTTATGCCCTTTGAAAACAGAAAACACATGTTAATTTATGTAACATAACCAACAAAAAAGTCTCTAAATCTGTAAGACTGTCTTATTGGGAAGACATACAGTTGCAAGGCACTTGACATTCTACTTGCCTGCAACCTGAGATATCACAGATATGGTTTAATTTTCAAGTGAAACCATTTTTTAAATGAGAAGAAACTTTTAAGACGGTTAGCTGCCCTACTTTACAGTCTGCCACTGATCATTGTGATTTTCCTTGAATACTGATTTTTCTCCCTAAGATTACTCTCCTTGTCTTTAAAGGGACTACATTAAGTCCATTTTTAATTTATCCTGTTCATTTGCATAAGCATAACAAGAGCAGCAAATGATCACTTATGATCTTTAGTTCTGTTTTGCTGGAACTTACCCAAGGAACATTTAGGGTGGCCCTCAGTCTGCTCTTCAGTGCACAGAAGCTGGGCCACATACCTGGCATTCATCCTTGCCTGTACACACCTGTCCTTTCCAAGTCTTTCTGGTTTTCCATTGTGCCTTAAGGTCCCTTCTAGCCATCTTTCAGGAAAACAACCTTCGTTCCTTCCCTGGAGAGATTGCTGTGGACCTCACAACCAACCATGGCAGCAGGCCTTTTATTTCGCGGGCTTTTATTACCTTTGAAAGTCATTCCCAGTTCGTTAGGGCTTTTTGGTAACAACATGAGCCCAAGCATGTCTCCTTTAGGCTTGACATTCCAGTCAAAGGCTTGTTCAGAAAAAGGAACCTCTATTAACAACTGGTCTTATTAGGTCTATGCAAAGAAACTTAAGTCATTACTTACTTGTTTAGAATGCCAAACTCTGGAGAGATCAAATAGGGAGAAAAATATACAACGTGAAGGAAAATCTTTGTCCTAATATTCACTGAACTGGCATTTCCATTCTTCATATTTTCATTTTCCCCCACTAAAAAAAATTTTTTTGTTTGTTTTTCCATTACAGTTGTCTCTCTTTTTTTTTTTTTTTTCCCCTCTTGCTTCCCTGTATCCTGCCCCTCCCTTCCCCCACATTCAGTCCCCACTCAGTTGCCCATGTCTGTGGGTCATTTATACATGTTCTTTGATTTTACACTTCCCCTTCTTACCCCCTTTTCTCCCTCCCCCCTCCCCCCTTGTTACTGTTAGTCTACTCCTTGTTTACATACCTCTGGTTCAATTTTGCTCATTTGTTTGTGTTGTTCATTAGTTTCCTGTAATAGGTGACAGCATAACGTATTTTTCTTTCGTTGCCTGGCTTATTTCGCTAAGCATAATTCTCTCTAGTTCCATCCATGTTGTTGCAAATGGTAGAAGTTCCTTCTTTCTTTCTGCTACATAGAACTCCATTGTGTAAATGTACCACAGTTTTTTGATCCACTCATCTACAGATGGGCATTTAGGTTGTTTCCAGCACTTGGCTATTGTAAATAGTGCTGCTAGGAACATTGGAGTGCATAGGTTCTTTTGAATTGGTGTTTCAGGATTTTTCGGATATAATCCCAGTAATGGAATTGCTGGTTCAAAAGGCAGTTCCATTTTTAGTTTTTTGAGGAAATTCCAAACTGTTTTCCATAGTGGCTGCACCAGTCTGCATTCCCACCAGCAATGCACCAGGGTTCCCATTTCTCCGCATCCTCTCCAGCACAAGTTGTTTGTTGATTTGTTGATTATGGCCATTCTGACTGGTGTGAGGTGGCATCTCATTGTGGTTTTTATTTGCATCTCTCTGATGGCTAGTGATGTTGAGCATATTTTCATATGTCTATGGGCCCTCTGTATGTCTTCTTTGGAGAAGTGTTTGTTCAGGTCCTTTGCCCATTTTTTAATTGGGTTGTCTGTCTTCTTGGTGTTGAGTCGTATGAGTTCTTTATATATTTTGGAGATCAATCCCTTGTCTGAGATGTCATTGGCGAATATATTTTCCCATATGGTTGGTTTCCTTTTCATCTTGCTGATGTTTTCTTTAGCTGAGCAGAAACTTTTTAGTTTGATGTAGTCCCATTTGTTTATTCTTTCCTTTATTTCCCTTGCCTTAGGAGATATATCAGTGAAAATGTTGCTACGTGGGATATCTGAAATTTTCCTGCCTATTTTTTCCTCTAGGACTTTTATGGTATCACGGCTTACATTTAAGTCTTTGATCCATTTTGAGTTTATTCTGGTGTATGGTGTAAGTTGGTGGTCTAGTTTCATTTTTTTGCATGTCCCTGTCCAGTTCTCCCAACACCATTTGTTGAAGAGGCTCTTTTCACTCCATTTGATGTTCTTTCCCCCTTTGTCAAATATTAGTTGACCGTATGAACCTGGGTTTATTTCTGGGCTCTCTATTCTGTTCCATTGATCTATATGTCTGTTTTTATGCCAGTACCAGACTGTTTTGATTACCGTGGCCTTGTAGTATAGTTTGATATCAGGTATTGTGATTCCTCCTACTGTGTTCTTCTTCCTCAAAATTGCTGTGGCTATTTGGGCTCTTTTTTGGTTCCATATAAATTTTTGAAGTATTTGTTCTAGGTCTGTGAAATATGTTGCTGGTATTTTAATAGGGATTGCATTGAATCTATAAATTGCTTTGGGTAGTATGGACATTTTAATGATGTTGATTCTTCCCATCCATGAGCATGGTATATGCTTCCATTTATTTGTATCTTCTTTAATTTCTTTCTTCAATGTTATGTAGTTTTCTGAGTACAGGTCTTTTACCTCCTTGGTTAAGTTTATTCCTAGGTATTTTATTTTTCTTGTTGCTATGGTAAATTGAATTTTTCTTTCAGTTTCTATCTCTGAGTTTTTATTGTTGGTGTATAAAAATGCCTTTGATTTCTTAATATTGACTTTGTATCCTGCTATTTTGCCGAATTCACTTATTAGGTCGAGTAGTTTTTTTGTGGAGTCTATAGGGTTTTCTATGTACACTATCATGTCATCTGCAAATAATGACAGTTTTACTTCCTCTTTTCCAATTTGGATGCCTTTTATTTCTCTTTCTTGTCTGATTGCGGTGGCTAGAACTTCCAAGACTATGTTGAATAGGAGTGGGGAGAGCGGACATCCTTGTCTTGTTCCTGATCTCAGGGGGAATGCTCTCAGTTTTTGCCCATTGAGTATGATGTTGGCTTCAGGTTTCTCATATATGGCCTTTATTATGTTGAGGTATGCTCCCTCTATTCCCATTTTGCTGAGAGTTTTTATCATAAATGGGTGTTGTACTTTATCAAATGCTTTTTCTGCATCTATTGATATTATCATGTGGTTTTTGTCTTTCATTTTGTTTATGTGGTGTATTACGTTTATTGATTTACGAATGTTAAACCATCCATGCATCCCTGGGATGAATCCTACTTGATCGTGGTGTATGATCTTTCTAATGTGTTGCTGGATCCGGTTTGCCAATATTTTGTTGAGGATTTTAGCATCTATGTTCATCAGCGATATTGGCCTATAGTTTTCTTTCTTTGTTGTGTCTTGACCTGGTTTTGGAATTAGGGTTATACTGGCTTCATAGAATGAGTTTGGCAGTCTTCCCTCTTCTTGTATATTTTGGAATAGTCTGAGAAGGATAGGAGTTAGTTCTTTCCTAAATGTTTTGTAGAATTCACTTGTGAAGCCATCCGGTCCAGGGCTTTTGTGTGCTGGGAGTTTTTTGATTACTGCTTCAATTTCACTAGCTGTTATTGGTCTATTCAGAATTTCTGCTTCTTCTTGATTCAGTTTGGGAAGACTATAGGTTTCCAGGAATCTGTCCATTTCCTCTAGGTTGTCAAATTTCTTGCCATACAGTTGTTCATAATAATTTCTTATAATCCTTTGTATTTCTGTGGTATCAGTTGTGATTTCTCCTCTTTCATTTCTGATTTTATTTATTTGGGTCCTCTCTCTTTTTTTCTTGATGAGCCTGCTTAAAGGCTTGTCAATTTTGTTTATTTTTTCAAAGAACCAGCTCCTACTTTTGTTGATCTTTTGAATTGTTAGTTTAGACTCTATGTCATTTAATTCTGCTCTGATCTTGATGATTTCCTTCCTTCTACTTGATCTGGGCTTTGCTTGTTGTTCTTCCTCTAGATCTTGTAGCTGTAGGGTTAAATTTTTTATTAGATATTCCTCTAGCTTTTTTAGGTAGGCCTGTATTGCTATGAACTTTCCTCTTAGGACTGCTTTCACTGTATCCCATAGGTTTTGGGTTGTTGTGTGTTCATTATCATTAGTTTCCAGAAACTTTTTGATTTCTTCCTTGATGTCATTGTTAACCCATTCATTATTTAATAGCATGTTATTCATTCTCCATGAGTTTGAATGTTTTTGAGTTTTTTCCTTGAGGTTGATTTCCAATTTTAAGGCATTGTGATCTGAGAAGATGCTTGATATAATTTCAATTTTCTTGAATTTGTTAAGGCTTGTTTTGTGTCCTACCATGTGGTCTATCTTTGAAAATGTTCCATGTGCACTTGAGAAGTATGTATATTTTGCTTCTTTGGGGTGAAAACTTCTATATATATCGACTAAGTCCATTTGATCTAGAGTGTTGTTCAGTGCCTCCATATCTTTGGTGTTTCTTTGCTTTGAAGATCTGTCCATTGTTGACAATGGGGTGTTAAAGTCCCCTACTATGAGTGTGTTGTTGTCTATATCTTTCTTGGAGTCTTTCAAAAGTTTCCTTACATATTTGGGTGCTCCTAAGTTTGGTGCATATATATTTATAAGGGTTATATCTTCTTGATGGATTTTTCCCTTAAGTATTATGAAATGCCCTTCTTTGTCTCTTTTTATGGACTTTGCTGTGAAATCTGTTTTGTCTGATATAAGTATTGCTACCCCGGCTTTTTTTTCATGTCCATTTGCTTGGAATACATTTTTCCATCCCTTTACTTTCAGTCTGTGTAGATCTTTTGTTCTAAGGTGGGTCTCTTGTAGACAGCATATATGTGGGTCATTCTTTCTAATCCATTCAGCTACCCTATGTCTTTTAATTGGAGCATTTAATCCATTTACATTTAAGGTTATTACCGATAAGTACTTATTCATTGTCATTTTTCCCCTTTGTACTCGTGTTCTTCTCTGTCTCTCTCTGTTTCTTTATCTTCTTAGAGCAGACCTTTTAGCATCTCTTGCATTGCTGGTTTGGTGGAGATGTATTCTTTTAGCCTTCTTTTGTCTTGGAAGCTCCTTATTTCACCCTCCATTTTGAATGAGAGCTTTGCTGGGTATAGTATTCTAGGTTGTAGGCCTTTGTTTTTCATTGCTTGGAATACTTTTTGCCATTCCCTTCTGGCTTGTAGTGTTTCTGCTGAGAAATCTGATGATAGCCTTATTGGAGTACCCTTGTATGTTATTAGTTGTTTTTCTCTTGCTGCTTTTAGGATCCTCTCTTTGTCTTTGAATGTTGCCATTTTAATTATGTTGTGTCTTGAGGTGGGCCTGTTGGGGTTCATCTTCATTGGGACCCTCTGTGCTTCCTGGACTTGCGTGACTCTTTCTCTCGTCATGTTAGGAAAGTTTTCTGTCATTAGTTTTTCAAAGAGGTTTTCTATCCCTTGCTCTTCTTCTTCTCCTTCTGGAATTCCTATGATACGGATATTATTACGTTTCATGTTGTCCTGCAGCTGTCTTAGAACCTCTTCAGTCTTGTTCAGTCTTTTTTCATTTTGTTGCATTGTCTGGGAGTTTTTGTGTAGGTTGTCCTCCAGCTCGCTGATCCGATCTTCTGCTTCCTCTAGCCTGCTTTTAATTCCTTCTACTGTGTTCTTCAATTCAGAGATCGTATTTTTCATTTCCTCCTGGCTCTTATTGATAGCTTCTATGTCCTTTTTCATGCTCACGTAATTTTCTGTGAGTTCCTTGTAGTTTTTCTGGAGTTCTTTGAAGTTTCCGCTGAGCTCATTCAGCTTCTCCATAATCCATGTTTTGAATTCCATATCTGATAGTTCGCTCCCCTCTATTTCATTTAGCACTCTTTCTGGGGATTCTACCTTTCCTTTTGATGGGAGGTTGTTTCTCTGTCTCCCCATTTTTTTGACTCCTATTGTTTGTTGGTGCTTCTTGGAATGATCTGCACTTCCTGGATCTGCCTCTGGTGGCGTCAGATCATGTACCAGTCTGGCCCTAGGCAGCCTGTTGGAGACTTCCAGGGATCTACTGCTGTTGTCTGTCTTCTTTGATTGTTAATCTATTCAATCTGTGATTAGCTGTCAGGCTTAAGAACTGTGGGTGTGGCAGCTTAATTCCTGTAGGCAGGGCTTTTGCTTCCCCTCAGGCTGACGCCACTTGGAGGGGAATGGTCTACCCGCAGTACTGGGGATGAGTCAGCACTAGGACCCAGTCAGCTGCTCCTCCAGTTCTCCCCTCAAAGCCACCGTGCCAAATTCTCCCCTAGTGTCTCCAGTCCTCTCTGCCTTCCCTCTGCTTGAGCCCAGGGTAAGTGGTGGCCAAAATATTTTCGTATGTGATCCACTTAAGAGCTCTTTTTCTCCTGCTGTTTCTCTCCGGCTAGCAAGAAAGCCTGTGGCTTTTCGCTTTTCACAGCTGATACTATTTTACTTTCCACTCTGTCGCTGTAGGCTGGGAAGCCCAGCTGGGGGTTTAGACCCTGCCCTTCTCAGGGGGAATCCCCGGCTGCTGAGCTGTTTCTCAGTCCCTTCAGCAGCCACCCGTGGGAGCCCAGCCAGCCCTTCCGCGTCTCCGCACTCCCTACCGGTCACGTTGTGATGTAGCGGCCTTTTCTGTCTCTCCGTGGTTATAAGACTTCTTTCCAGCTAGTGTTCCGTTGGTTATTCCAGATGATTTCTCCAAAATTAAGTTGTAAATCCAGACTGGTCCTGGGAGGAGGTTAGTGTAGCTTCCACTTACTTCTCCGCCATCTTGGATCTAACATGTATCTTTTTCAAAATATTTCAAAAAATTAAAGAGGCAGGAAGGGGCCTTAGCTCATTTTTTGAGGTCAGAATTATGTTTATGCTAAAATCAGAATAAGATACTACAGAAAATAGAAGTATGAGCCAATATCTCTGATGAACATAAATGCAAAAGACCTCAAAAAAATACTAGCAAACTAAATTCAGCAGTACATTAAGAAGATCATACACCATATTTAAGTGGGATTTATTCCTGGAATATAAGTTTGATTCAATATCTTCAAACCAATTCATGTAATACACCATGTAAATAAAATAAAGGATAAAAATCATATAGTAATATCAATAGATGCAGTAAAAGTATTTGACAAAGTCCAACACCATTTATGATTAAAAAAAAAAAGAAAACTCTCAGCAAAGTGGAAATAAAGGGAACATACCTCAATATGATAATGGCCATGTATGACAAACCCACAGCTAATATACTCAGTAGCGAATAGCTAAAATTATTTTCCTTAAGATTAGGAATGAGACTTCCGGCCAAGATGCAGGTATAGAAAGAAAGGCTGTGTCTCCCTCACAAGTAAGAAGGAATACAACTACCTCAAAACCAGAAACAACCAGAAGTTACAGAAAATCAAACTGCATGGAAGTCCAGCAAACAAAGATATAAAGAAGAAATACTCATCCAGATAGGTAGAAAGGGCTGAGCCAGGGCAGAGAGTACACAGTGTGGTGGTGGCAGGCTGGCAGAAAGCACAGTCACACGTTTTAAAAAGTCAGGAGGGACACCGGGAGAGCATTCCCAGCTACTGACCAGACCACGCAGCTCACAGTCCCAGCACTGAGGAAAATCAAGACTCATTGCTTTTGACTGTGCAAACCAGTGGGGGTTGAGGTGGAGGAAGAAACTGCTGGTCTCTCAGCAAAGCCTACTTGTTTAAAGGGTTCCCATGGTCCTAGAACATCCACAGACCCACCCACTCTGGGAACAATGGCCAGGGCAACAGCTAGAGACATGCCAGTCTCATGCGAAAGTGGGAGAAGTGCCTGGAAAAGGGGCAAGTGCTGAGTGGGCAGCTTTGTTCCCTCTCAGTCCCCTCCTCACATACAGTGCCACAAGGTGGTGAAACAGGTCGCCCTGTACTGATGAATCCCTAAGGCTCCGCCCCTTACAACGTAACCAGAGTGACAGCTCTACCTAAGACCAATATCCTAAAATTTATATGAAGCCACGAAATCCCCCAAATAGCCAAAGCAATCTCAAGAAAAAACAAAGTTGGAGTTATCACACTATCTGATATCAAACTACACTACAAAGATATAGTAACTACAATGGCATGGTACTGGCATAAAAGCAGATAGATCAATGGAACAGAATAGAGAGCCCAGAAATAAACCCATGCCTACATGGTCAATTAATCTATGACAAAGGAGGCAAGAATATACAATGTGGTAAAGACAGTCTCTTTAATAAATAATGTTGGAAAAATTAGACAGATGCATGGACAAAATAAAACTAGACCACTTTCTTGCGCCATATAAAAAATAAACTCAAAATGGATTAAAGTCTTAAATGTAAGACCCAAAACTATAAGAAGAAAACATAGGCAGTTAACTCTTTGACATTGCTGTTTGTAATATTTTTTCGGATATGTCTCCTTGGGCAAGGGAAATAAAAGAAAAAACTGGGACTACATCAGACTAAAAAGTGTTTGTACAACAGAGTAAACCATCAATAAAAGACAGACAAGCTGATCTGGCTAGTATGGCTCAACTGGTTAGAGCATTGTTCCATAAACTGAAAGGAAGTAGATTTGATTACCAGGCAGGGCTCATGTCTAGGTTACAGGTTCAGTCTTCTATCGGGGTGTATATGAGAGGCAACCAATCAATGTTTCTTCATTACATTGATGTTTCTCTTCCTCCCTTCTTTCTAAAATCAATAAGCACATCCTCAGGTGAAGAGAAAGAAAGAGAGGGAGGGAGAAGAAGAAGGAAAAAAAGAGAGAAAGGAAAAAAGGAAGGAAAGAAAGAAAGAAAAGAAAGAAAGAAAAGAAAGAAAGAAAGAAAAAGAAAGAAAGAAAGAAAAGACAAGCTACTGAATTGGAGGAGATACTCACCAAAGATACATGCCATAAGGAATAATATTTAAAATATATAAAGAACTTATACAACCTAACACCAAAACAAAAATAATGAAGACATCCTGATTTAAAAATGGGCAGAGGACTTGAATAGACATTTCTCCAAAGAGGACATACAGATGGCCAGTAGATATATTTAAAAATGCTCAACATCACTAATCATCATGGAAATGCAAAACAAACCCCACAATGAGAATCACCTCTCACCTGTCATAACTTTGTTTGTGGAGAAAAGGGAACCTTTGTACACTGTTAGTGAGAATGCAAATTGGTGCAACCACTATGGAAAACAGTATATTAAGTTCCTCAAGAAATTAAACATAGAACTAGTATGACCCAGCAATTCCACTTCTGGATACTTATCCCAGGAAGTCCTAAACACTAATTTGAAAAGATATATGCATACCTATGCTCACTGCAGCATTATTTACAATATTCAAGATATGGGAACAACCCAAGTGTCCACTGATAGACAAATGGGTAAAGAAGATATGGTACCTACGTACAATGTAATATTACTTGGCTATACAAAAGACTGACATCTGGAAAGCTCTACTTAAGACACAGAGGCAAACAAACACAGGCGCCCATCAAGATGAGGAGACAGAGAAGTATGGCCCAAAAGTGGAAACGGATCAAGGTTCCAGTGAGAAAACTAAACGACGAGGAGATAGGCAACCTAACAGATGTAGAATTCAAAACACTGGTGATAAAGATGCTCACAGGCATGACAGATATGCTTAAGTATGGCAAACACATAAGGGAAGAAGTGAAGGCTATGCTAAATGAAACAAAGGAAAGTCCAGACAAAACTAATGGTGAAGGGAAGAAACTGGGGTTCAGGTCAATGATTTGGAACATAAGGAGAAAAACAACAGTCAGCCAGTACAGAATGAGGAAACAAGAATTGAAAAAAAAAAATGAGGAGAGGCTTAGAAACCTCTGGGACAACTTTAAACGTGCTAACATCCAAACCATAGGGGTGCCAGAAGGAGAAGAGGAAGAGCAAGAAATTGAAAACTTGTGTGAGAAAATAATGAAGAAAAACTCCCCATATTTGGTGAAGGAAATAGACATACAAGTCCAGGAAGCACAGAGAGTCCCAAACAAGCTAGACCCAAAAAGGACCACACCAAGACACATCAAATTAAAATGGCAAAGGTGAAAGATAAAAGGAGAATCTTAAAAGTAGCAAGAGAAATGCAGAGAGTTACCTACAAAGGGGGCCCTATAAGGCTATCAGCTGATTTCTCAAAAGAAACTTTGCAGGCAAGAAGCAACTGGCAAGAAGTATTCAAGGTGATGAAAAGCAAGGACTTACAACCAAGATTACTCTATCCAGCAAAGCTACCATTTAGAATAGAAGGCAGATGAAGTGTTTCTCAGACAAGGGAAAGCTAAAGGAGCTCATCAGCAGCAAGGTATTATTATATGAAATGTCAAAGGGACTTAAGAAAAAGATAAAAATTATGAACATTAAAATGACAACAAACTCACAACTATCAACAACTGAATCTAAAAAATAAAAACAAAATCCAACTTAGCAAACCAGGATAGGAACATAATCATAGGTATGAGGATCATCTGGATGGTTATCAGCTGGAAGGGGGAAGGGGGAGAAATGGGGAAATGGTACAGGGATTAAGAAGCATAATCGATAAGTGCAAAATAGACAGGGAGAAGTTAAGAATAATACAGGAAAGTGTGAAGCCAAAGAACATATATGCATGACCCAGGAACATGAACTAAGAGGGGTGGGATTGCTGGAGGGAAGGGGGATACTGGGAAGAGGGGAGCAAAGGGGAAAAAATTGAAACTACTGTAACAACATAATCAATAAAATATACTTAAAACAAACCCTGGCTGGTTTAGCTCAGTGGATTGAGCGTCGGCCTGCGAGCTAAGTGTCGCTGGTTCGATCCTCCAGTCAGGGCACATCAGAGAAGGAAAACTCTGACTCCAAAAAACCTCCGCTGCCTTGCGGCATACCTCTTCAGGGGAAAGGCTAAGGGAGTAAACCCCGACAGAAAATCCGGAGCCGGAGTCCCTAAGGCGGTTTGACGTTGTAGTCAACACCGGCAACTCCTGCGGCGCACCTGAAGCCAAGCTGTATTGACTCCGTCTTTCCCTTGGACCCTTCAGCTGCGAAGAGAGGGGGGGTCTGCTGCATGGGCAACAGCAGACCCTCCATATCACCCTGCCCAGGCTCTGTAGCTTCAGCTTCACTGGAGAGGACACTCCAGCATCATCGCAAGATGTCGATTCAACATGGGAGGAGACAGATACCGTGTCACTCCCGAGTCGGACTGCACAGCCATTCTCGGCGGTGCAGATAGACTCTTAAGAAGCTACACCATCGTCTCTCGAGACGGACGGCTGCCGACGACGACGACGACTTAAAACAAAAAAAGACTGAAATCTTACCATTTGTGGTAACATTATTGAACCTAGAGGGCATAATGCTAAATAAATAAACAAAACAGAAACAGATTCAGAGCTACAAAGAACAGAGTGATGATTGCCACATGGGAGAGGGGTTGAGGGGCTGAGTGAAAAAGTGAAAGGTTTAAGAAGTACAAATTTGTAGTTACAAAATAGTCACAGAGATATACAGTGCAGCACACAGAATATAGTCAATAATATTGTAATGACTATGAATCATGTCAGGCAGGTACTATACTTATGGGGGGGATCACCTTGTAAATTATGTAAATATCTAACCATGATGCTGTGCACCTGAAACTAATATAATACTGAATGTAAACAGTAATTTTAAAAAATGAAATAAGCTTGATTTTAAATTAATTTAATTTCAAATTTAAATAGCCACATGTGGCTACTGAGTATTTTATCAGACAGTGCAAGAAATACAGACTCTAATGATTAAGTTCCACAACTGTTTTTCTGAGCATCATGCATGTGCAAGGCATGGTGAAGTCACTGCCAACAGAGAACTGAATAGTTCACTGTCATTCCTGGAAGAACTTTCCAGTACATTATAGTAAATATAATAAGAAAAATCCCCTAATGATTTTACTGTAATTGAAATGGTAATTGCTAGACAGGTTGCAATGCAATGAGATTTCCAAGAAAGGAAATATACTTTAATCATCTGGTTGCAGCGGTCAGAAGTGGAACCATGAAGATGACATGAGAAGATGCTTTTTTAAAAATTCAGAAACCATGCCTGGACTTGTTTATTTTATTTTGTTTTGTTATTTTGTTAATTTTATTTTTTAGTTTTTAAAAACAGACTTTGTTTTTTTAGAACAGTTTTAGGTTTCCACCAAAATTGAGCAGAAACTTAAGAATTTCCTTATATCTCCTGCCCCCCACAGTGTCCCTGACTATCAATATTTCCCACCAGACTGGTACATTTTTTATAATTGATGAACCTACATGAAAACATCATAATCACTCAAAAGCCATAGTTTACATTAGGTTCACTCTTGGTGTTATATATTCTATGGGTTTAGACAAATGTATAATTATATGTATACACCATGATAGTATCATACGGATTAGCTTCACTGCCCTAAAAACTCTCTCTTCTGCCTCTTCTTCTCTTTACCACTGCCCGTACCCTCAAAAGCTGACTTTGGGGAACTGCTCCTTGTGGTTTAGGGAATTGTAGCCCCGGCCTGAGCCTGATTTGCCACACCGCTCCCAGCTTGTCTTTAAGTCTCAACATAAGGCTGCACAGGAGATATAACTGAAAACCACTCAGAGAGGTTCCATGGGAATTGAATTTAAAGAATGTTTATTATGCTTTAGAACTTTCTCTGCTTTTCTTATCTCTTAGTTAAGTATAAACAATCTCTAGCAAGGAATGTATGAAACCTTGCACCTAATGCAAGTGTGGCGTCAAGATGTTTAATAGACCCTGACACAGACTGGTCACTGTGCCCTCTGTACTGGTACTTGTAATCTGTTATTGTCAACTGTAATCCAGGTGCCTAAAAGCTATCAATGATTCATAAATTTTGACCTTGTATCTCCCATGCATACCCTTCTCAATAAAAAGCATGAGGAACAGAGGTCTTGCGCTTTCTCCACTAGAGGGAACAGCTGCCTCCCTTTCCCCCCAGACAAAATACAGTGTCCTCAATAGATTCGTTCCACCGTGGTCATGAAACCTCTGCTGGACAGAGTAGTTTCTAACCAAGCGTAGGGCACTGGGGGCAACTCTGCCTCATCTGGTGCCCAAACATGGGGCAGGTCAGCCTCATCTGGTGCCTGAATGTGTGGCCTCATCTGATGCCTGGACAAGGGGCACTCAAGAAAAGTGACACCTGAAATGGCTGAAAGTCCAAGAGCCTGACCACGGACAACCACACTGCACGGATGGGAATTTTGGTGCCTCTGCCCACGGTAAGGGCTTGCAGCCCCAGGCTCTTTCTGGAAAAGGCTGCCTATGTGGTTAAGATAGGGGAGGGAGGATTTTTCTTCTTTCCACCACTCTCTGGCAGGGGCTTTGGTTTCACCTTTGTCTCCTCTCACTTACTAAAGGACCCTTTTGTCTTCTCTCCTTCAATAAATCGCCACAAAACTGTGGGCATGTGTTAAGCACTTAAAAGCCAATAGGGTGCTCGCCGCTAGAAGTCTCCCATGACCAGATAAGCTGGTACATGGATCAGGTTAGAGCGCTAGGCTCCTGCCAGCTGCAAGTCAAAGTCCATTCAGCATCAGGAACACAGTCACAAGCACTCACTGCCCAACCCCGTGGCGCCCCCCTACCCCCCAATAGGATTTTATGAGAGCAAGAGAAGCTTTAGTCCAGAAATAGGATTTGTATAAGGGCTCCGCTGATGACCAAGCTCCGAAGATAAGAGGCAGTTCCGCCCTCTGGCCTGAATTCTTGGGTGTCCTACGTGAGTTGGGGGACCTAGCAGAGGTGTCTGGGGTCAATCCCAAGACACGTAAGGGCCTCTTAGAAAATTTCCTTCATAGTAATATAATTCTTGGCTCATTTGGGATGTGCAAAATAAGAACTGGTCATTCAGCACTCTGAGTACTTCCAGTTGTTTTAGATGACTGGGAGAGAAACCAAGGTATGTAAGAGAGGTAGGGATGACCAAGGTGTGACACCCTTGGGAGCCCTCCTCACAAGCCGCACACTTCAACCCACTATACTAATTAATCCCTAGTTTAGAGTCAGGAAAATTACTGGTCCACTTTAAATGAGAGGCATGGGAAAGGGGCAAAAACAAAAATCGACAAAAAGTGACCCACTACCCATGAAAGAATGGGATCAGGGTTATCCAAAAAACAAGAGCTTTACTCCAGCAACTAATAAAAAGAACAGGATGCCAAATTAAGGAAAGGCATCTGATTAATTTACTGCATACTGCTGTGGCTCAAAGCACTGCAGTCTCAGAAAAACAAAGGGAAAATAAGAAAAATAACTCGGGCTTAAAAGGTGCCACAGCTGTGATAGAAATAAGAAAGGGAAAGGAAGAGGAAAATATGTGGCGCGCTTCCAAACAATCGACTCTGCAGACCCCTTCCCTCTGGGATCCTGGAAAGCCACAATGTCTCTTGCCGCCTCTGCCGACTGACACAGGCCCACCGGCTGACACAGGTCCCCCTACTCCTACCTGGCCCAAACCTTGACAAAAAAAACTGTAAAAAGAGGTTTTTCCTATAATTGCCTAAAAACTAAAGTTCTGTTTGGTAAAATAATTATATACAGTGGTATATTATTTAAATATTCAACATATTAAAAAATTCATGTCTCTAAATGCTAAAAACTGAATTTTTGTCAGTGTGTTAATATTATATACCTTTTATTATCACTTTAAGTAAATAGTCAAATATCATTTTGTAATATATATCCCATAGTTGACAAGATTTCTGAGATTTAAAATTTAAAAGACTTCTTTATAGCCTTGAGGTATTTCAAAGGGCCCTTGAAATATCTCAAGGATTTATTTTCTTCTTACAAAAAAGAAGACTCTAGACCAATCAGGCTTAATACATTTTAAAATACCTGGAAAGCTTTGTCAAATAAGAAAATTTTACAAAGAAGCTCAAAAACAATTGGCTAATACCTTTGCTCACTTACAACAATTTATAGCCCAGGCAGGCTTACAAATAACTCCTAAAAAAGTACAACAATTAAAGCCTTCGTGACCTCAAATGCTCCAAATTAATTCTCCAAAACCTTTAACTCTCAATAACCTCCAACAATTGTTAGGCATTATCAATTGGCTAAGGCCTAGCCTTGGTATAATTATCTACCCAGCTTATTCATCTTTTCAACAACCTTAACTCAAGTTTATTTACAACAGCTTTTTAATCAATCTCTCTAGACTTCCAATGCACTATAGCTGATTATGTTGAAAAGCTCAAGATCAATCTTCCTTCAAATAAACTTTTACAAGATATACCTCAATTAAATTTACGTATTAAAAGTAAAATTAGTCCTACCCCAATATCTGGGGCAAAAACTATTTTCATAGATAAATCAAAAAAATTGAAAAAGCAGCCATTACATAAAGGAAAGAACAAAGTTTAAAAGATTGTGTAATTCACAACCACTCATCCACCCAGAGAGCTGAACTCTCTGGAGCTATTATGGCCCCCGAACAATGGCCTAATAAACCCCTAAATGTAGTCTGTGATTCTGGCTACACAGTGTGTACTGTACTCCCCATAGATTAAGCTTTACTTAAGGAGTCTATAGACCCCCAGTTATTCAGTTTATTCCTGAGTAAACTGATAGGAAAGCACATCCTGTATTTGTCACACATATTCGCTCTCACTCAGGCCTTCCAGGCCCTATGGCAAAAGGCAACAAACGCACTGACACCTTAGTCAGTATACTAACTACCTTCCAAAATGCAGTTGCCTCTCATAAATTTTACCACCAAAATTCTCAAGCACTTCTCAAAAAACTTGGCATTCCCTGTTCTCAAGCTGAAGAAATGATCTGGGAATGCGCGAACTGCCAAATGCTGGGTTCAGCACCACCCAGCAGTGGGACCAACCCTTGAGGATTGGCCCCCCAAGTAATTTAACAAACAAATGTCACTCATTACCCCTGCTTTAAAAAAATTTAAATATCTCCATATATCTATAAATAGTTACTCTAAGGTGTTGCATGCCTCCGCTCTTACAGGAAAATCGGCCAAGCATATTCAAGCACATTAACTCGAAACATTTAATTTCTTAGGTCAACCACAGAAAATAAAAACTGATAATAAACCAGGTTATATAGCCCATCATATCTTTAAAAATCTTCTTAAAAAACAAAAAAGGAGGAGTATAGAGTCCTTCCCAAAGAATCTAACTAATTTAGCAACCTAATTAGACTTAAGTTTTTAAAAATTTATTGTGTTTCTTGTAGAATGTTGGGTCAAAAGAATTATGTATGTTGCAGAAAGTCCAAGTAAGTCGTAGATGGCCTGTGCAAGTTGAAAAAGAATTGTGTAGGGGAAAGGAAAGAAAAAATAAAGTGAGGAAAAAGGAAGAAAAAAGAAGGCATAAAAAAAAAAAGAGATTGTGTATGGCATGGAAAGAAAGGACATTTGAGTGGGTAACTAAAGAATATAAATGGAAGTAAAAAAGAAATAAGAAGGAAAAGTAAGCATATAAGTCTTTAAAACATTGTAAATTTTAAACCTAGAAGCTGCAGTCCCGGGAATAAGCCATGCCAAGCTTGCTATCTCCCCTGACTTCTCTAGCCTCTGTGAAAACTTTCAAGGTCTCTAGATAATGAAAAGTTCACTTTTAAGCACAATAAAAGAATGCAGTAATCACCAAAATAAAATTGTTTTTCTTTTTCAAGCTTCAAAGCAGGAACAGTGAGGCACTCTACACTCCCAACACCCTCCCAGGAAATAGCTGCCACTGTTTAACCCCTTGATTACAGAAATAGGCTTGTCTCTGCTTTACATGCAAAAAGTCCTAGGTTTGTAACACCATCAAAAATGCTATCATTCCAGCAAAGGCCCTGAGACTGGATGTCTCCACAGTCCTACAAACTCAAAGTCTGGTTTGTAAGTTATTTTGTAAATTAACCATTTTGTACAAGTTTATCTATCTGCCTGACAAGCTCCTAGATCCACTCCAACCAGGAAACCAAGTCTTGCTAAATACCTGGAAGACTCAAGGCTCTGAACAGCCACTGGCTAAACAACAGACTGGTCCCTATGATGCCCTGTCGCAGACCCATATTGATGAGAAAATCCTGGCCCAACCCTCAGCCACGGAATTAGCCATACTGTGGCTGGGGGAATGACAGAATGCCCTGGTCACCTGACAACAGCTTGGCTGCAACCCTGAATTCTTAGGACTATGTGTCAGTCACCCCATTAAAACGGAACTCTAGTCAGCATTCTTGGGATGACAATACAATATCATCTATGGGGTACCTTTCCCACCAGCCTGAAAGGCCAAATTGATTGGCTACAATTTGAACCCCATCAGCAGCTTATGGACATTAAGCAGCTTGCTAAATAAAAAGTGTTTCAAACCCTAAGTAATAACCTCCAATAGTTTAACCCTATAAATTGGTTTCAAAAACTAAATTTACGTATATAGAAAATAGAAGCAACTGAATGTTTATTGGCTGTTGTCATACTCTGTGTCCTCCAATGTGTCTACAAATTATTTATCCATAATTATATTCAAGAAAAGCAAGCAGCAAGCTTTATAGGCCTTTCTACTATAGGTATTACAAAAAACAAAAGAGGGGGTCATGTGGGGAACTGCTCCTTGTGGTTTAGGGAATTGTAGCCCTGGCCTGAGCCTGACTTGCCACCCCCCTTGACTGTGCTTGTCTTTAAGTCTCAACATAAGTCTGCGTGGGAGACATAACCGAAAGCCACTCAGAGGATTTCCATGAGAATTGGATTTAAAGAATGCTTATTATGCTTTAGAACTTGCTCTGCTTTTCTTATCTCTTAGTTAAGTATAAACAATCTCTAACAAGGAATGTATGAAACCTTGCACCTTATCCCAGTGTGGCATCAAGGTGTTTAATAGACCCTGACACAGACTGGTCACTGTGCCCTCTGTACTGGTACTTGCAATCTGCTACTGTCAACTGTAATCCAAGTGCCTAAAAGCTATCAATGATTCATAAATTTTGACCTTGTATCTCCCGTGCATACCCTTCTCAGTACAAAGCATGAAGAACGGAGGTCTTGCACTTTTCTCCATTAGAGGGAACAGCTGCCTCCCTTACTCCCCAGACAAAATACAGTGTCTTGGATAGGTTTGTTCCACTGCAGTCATGAAACCTCTGCTGGAAAGAGTAATTTCTAATAGAGCCTAGGGTGTTGGAGGCAACTCCACCTCATCTGGCACCCAAACATGGGGCAGGTCAGCCTCAGCTGACAACCAAAGATCTGACACTGTCTCTATAGATTTGTCCTTTCTAGAATGTTATATATTCAGATTGGCTTCTTTCACTTAGTGATACAAATTTAAAGTTTTTCCATGTTTTTTTCATAGCTTGATAGCTTATTTATTTTTAGTGCTGAATAGTATTCCATTGTCTGGATATATTACAGTTTATTTATTCATTCACCTACCGAAGGATGTCTTGGTTTTGTCAACTATGAATAAAATGCTATGAATATCTGCCTGCAGGTTTTTATGTGGACATAAAATTTCAACTCAATTGAGTAAAAACAAAAGAGCATGATTGCTAGGTTGTATGGCAAGAATATGTTTAGTTTTGTAAGAAGCTGCCAAACTGCAGAAGAAACTTTTTAAAACTTGCATAATAAGAATAATTAAAATTACAATATCTTTCATTTATTAAGTGCATACTCTAGACTATGAACTTCACATATAATAATTTAGTTTAATCCTAATAACCCCATAAAGTAGATTTTTTAAACCACTTTACAGATGAGTACCTGGTGACCCAAGAGAATGATCGCTTGGGGCTCACAGCTCCCTAATAGAACTGTATTTTAAACTCAGGTCTGTCTCACTCCAAATCCCCTGTCCTTTACTGCTATTTCAACCTCTCAGAGCCCAGATATTTCACAAACCTTTTTAAAATGTGTGTTGCATTGTTGTTGCTTCTTAGATTTCTTCTAAAGACAGGTAACTTTCTGTCTGCACCTCTGAGGCTGGCATTTAGGACCAGGGTGGAAGGAAAGAGCTCGCAGATGTCAGGGTCTCAGAGTTCTCCCTGACTCTCTCTGTTGTCCCAGGTGAGACTGCACACATTTTAAATGCCCGCTGAAGTTTCTCAGAGCTTCTCTCCAGCCTCTGTGTTTTTCCATCCCTGTGGCTGAAGCCTTACCCACTTTCTATTTCCCTATCCAATCCTATGAGTCAGCCCTGGTCTGCTGTCTGTTTGGGTCTCCCAGTGTTCTTCTAGAACTCCTTTCCTATCTGCCTTTCTGCAAGCTTTGGCCTCAACTTGAGCCTCACAAAAGTTTCTTAGAGCCCAGTTGCATCAGAAAGCCCCAGGCTCATGCTCCTTCAAAGAGCCAGTTTAGAAAAACCATATCTTCACTTATTGTTAAAATCTCTTCCGTTAGTCCTTAAATTTCAAAAAGTCACTTAGTGATCAAAGGTCAAATGCAAGTCTTCATACCTTTATATCAATGCTCACTAGCAATGGGTCCCACAACAAATAATTTATCCTTTCTAAGCCTCAGTTTCCTCATCTATAAATTAGTATACATTAGATTTCCTAATAGACTGAAATGAGATAATATTTGTGACACTCTCAGCATAGTACCCAGTATGTAGTATGTACGTGATAAATATTAACCATTAATAATAACGTTTACCCAAATAATGATAGATGTCCCTTGATTTCAGGGTAAGCTGGAAGAAATAATTTTGTAACTGGGTTAATTGGGTTACATGTGCATTAACCCAATTAACCCAATTCTGAAATAACTGATGAGCAACAGGGTTCAAGATCAAAGTCTTCTTTTTACCTGAGGGGTGGCCTTGGGCAAGCCACTTAATTTTCTGGCATCTCAGTGTGCTAATCGGTAAAGTGGGAATAATAACTTACTGCCACCACTGAGCCTTTGCGCAGCCATTCCCTCTGCCTGGATGCTTCTCCTGCAGAGCTCTGCGGAGCTTACTCCCTACTTTCATTCAGGTCTCTGCTCAAACACCACTTCTTCAGAGAGCTTCCTGGACACACTCACTGACCCCTGCTCTAATTCTTTTATAGAGTTTATCACAACTTCATATTTATTACCCTAAGAGTTCAAGCTCCAAAGGGCAAGGATAAATTTAGCCTGTTCACTGCATGAGTCCCAGCTACAAAGATGGCAGCTAGGACATAGTAGACTGTCAATTAACACTGTCAAAGGAAAAACGAACAAATCATGTGAGAAAGTTTTCCAAGTACACAGAACCCTAGAGCCATAAGTGTGCGTAGGTAGTTTCTGGCTCAGCTGGAAAACCATGTGAGAGATCTGCAGGTTGACACACCTACAATGTTCAGTTTTGCAGAAAGAAGCGTCTGTTAGACCCACACCTAACCCTGTGGATTGATAATGAGCTTTAAGGAAGCCTGCAGCCCCAGGGAAGACAAGGCCAACCCTGATGGAAGTGTCCTTTGGTGTTTTAGCCAATTCTCATGACACACTCCCTTCCTGCACCTGAGGTCTTAGAGAAGATTTCTCTCTGCACCCTTCCTCATGTAAAGGGCCTATGGAAAGTGTCCAGGAATGTCACATACTCAAAGCTGGGTGAATAAAAAGCCTATCACCACTTCCAGGGAGTTTGCTTTTTTAAGGCTAACCTTTGATTTGTAATGAGAAGTCTTATCTATTTGCAAACTGTCATTTTTGAGTGACTATTTTAATCATTACCTTAGTCAATTATCCCAAACAACCCTCTGAAGTTAAGAGAATGCTCCCCACTTTGCCAACATAAAAACTGGAGGCTCTCAAAGCTTTGTGACTTGCAAAGCACTGAACACTTGGCAGTGACCTCAAAGCTGGGCTTCTTCCTCTGCTTGTAGCTCCTTCTGCCAGCTGGGCAGTGGACACGGCAGCTTAGAGGAAAGAGGGCTGGGAACAAGCACGCAGGCCTTCTCCTTGACTGCTGCTGCTCATAGTAAGGGGATATGTTTCCAAAAGTCTACTGGCAAATAATTTCGAGGGTTTGGCCAGCCAGAAATAAACAACCTATTTGAAGGTTTTAGAGGTTTCAAGACGAGGCAGCAGAGACTAAATAAAGTATTTGTCAAGAGCAAAGGCCCAGGAGAGAGAACAGAATATTTAAAAACTCATGGCTGATGGCATAAGTTTTTACCCAAGGCTCTTTAAATATGTGCCACAAGTAGAAATTTTTGCTATCTCACTTTAGAATATAGAAAGAATGTTACAAAACCAGCTTAAAAAAATAAACATATCCAAATAAGTAAAACATAAACATATATGTGTTTATGATGTGAAACTACATAACTTCAGAAAAAGTAGGTTTATTATACATAATTTGGAAAAGAATAGAAAGCTCTTAGCCAAAACTTCATGTCCAGATTGTGGGTATGAGGATTTAGGAATTTCTCCTATGGATTGTTAAATTTTCAGTTATAATAGTAGCTGTCATTTATTTATATAGCACTTAATATGTGCCAGGAATGGGGTTAGTTCCTTTCCATATTTTTTACACTTAATCATCAAAACTCTATTTACACTTTTCCATTTTATTGATGAAGAGATAGAAGTTCAGAGACATTATCAGGGGTTCCCAACCCCCTGACCATGGACAGATAGCAATTGGAGGCCTGTTAGGAACTGAGCCACAAGCAAATATCACCAGGGCTCTGCCTCCTGTCTGCGCCCACCCCCTACCTCCATCCACAGCAGGGGAATGAAGCTCACCTGATCTCTGCCTCCTGTTCCCTCCCACCCCGGTCTTCCACAAAACTGGTCCTGGTGCCAAAAAGGTTGGGGACTGTGGCATTAAGTAACTCACTCAAGGTCACACAGTTGGTAAGCATCAGCCAGGTCTGGGACTAAGATTATACACTGTAAGATATATGATTGGGAAAGTTGTCTTTGCCAGTGTGGTACCTGGTGTCCAGAATGGACTCAGTCATTGTAAGTGTTCAATAAATACTGGAATAAAAAAATGAATGAACAGCCCTCACTCCTGTATACTCAGCAACCCTGCTGAAACGTCTCACTCTGCCAACATCATGTCTTTTGTACCTGAATGATTGGAGGCATTCGGATTGAGTACTCTCTACATCTGAAGTAGAATAAATGAGAAAAAGAAAATGTGTTACCATTTTCTCTTATTGATTATTGGTGGGAAGTGAGAGTGGTGAAGGATGGCTAGACCCTGTGTTTGCATACCTGTGTAAACTGGGAGTGGAGAGTGGAAGTAAGCAGGGAAAGAACACTTTGCTGTGTCACCAGCAAGTTCTCAGACATGTCCCCCACTGCAGGTCTGGCAGGCAGAGAGAACCCAGGACTTCAGAACTACACCGTCTGATGACTCTCAGGGAAGAAAAAAGGAAATGACCAAGCAGCTTCCACTGTAAGAAAGGAAAGCAGAGACCCAGTGAGAAGCAGAAGTTTCCTACCAGTGTCTTGTTTTTGTTCCCTAACCTAAACTGAAAGTGTATGGTGTCATAAAAATCTGACGGAACTAGAAATTAAGAGACCAGGGTCAAATACCTGATTTGCCACTTACTTGGAAAGCTTTTTTCTGCTTTGGACATTAGTATTTTCATCTTTAAATAAGCAGTTTGAACTAAAACCCTCCCTTTGGGCATTTAGAACTACGTGTATGTTGGGGGTATTTTGGTGGTCACAATGATTGATCAGTGGCGTTTCTGTGTGTGTTGTGGGGGCAGAGCAAGGATGCTAAATGTATTAAATGCTTATGACCACACAATGAGAAAATGTCCGATTTAGAATCTGGAACAATGATTAAGAACTGCTTCATTGTGAAAATGCTGTGATTCTATTCCAGCCACATGGATTCAAAGCATTAAAATCACATAATGGAAGGAACTCAGACTGTGTTAAAGAAATCAAAAGTGATGGATATAATAAATGTTTAAATATCTCCTAGTGTACCTTACTTTTATAAATGTCAGTACAGTTTTTTTACTTGTAGCCCTTGTCCCAGAAAACAGGAGGGAGCTGGCTCCCAAAAGGAAATGTCACAGGCAGCTGTTAAAAGACACAAGAAGAATTAACAGCCTTTTGGGCATAGCAGAGACACAGCTCCTTCTCCAGAAGGCTGCAGTTGAAGTGGATGGCAACTCAGTAGAGTAGAAAGGCCTGAGATCAGGTAGGCCCCTTTCCTTAGAACCTGGATGTTTCCCACCTGGAGGGGAGAATGGAGCTGAAATGCTCAGAGAACAGCGAACCAAAGGCTGAGCTTGAAACAAGGAGCTCACGACTGGAGGCTGAGGTAAAGGAGACTTGAGCAGTGGGTGTCCTAAAAGAGGGGAAGCCAAACACCCCGCAGTAGATACCTGTGAAAGATGCCCTGACCAGACAGAAAAGATCCCCCAAAGGAGGCCACTGAATTTTCACAGATGAGCTGTTCCTTTTCCACCACCCAAATGAAGCTAATTAAACTTTTCCCTAAATCCCAATGCCATCTTTGTTATTGTTGTTTTACTGAGCTATAGCATACACAGAGAGAAGTATACAAATAGTAAGTATACAGTTTGATAAATGTTTACCCATGTGTACACCTATATACCTACCACCCAAATTAGGATATAAACCATGTCATGTTCTCTCCCAATCAATACCTGCTGCCAGAGTTATTAGAACCACTTTTTAACTTGATCACCATAGGTTAGTTTTTGAACTCCATGTAAGTAGAATCATAAAGTGTGTAGTTTTTGTTGTCTTGTTCTCTTCATTCCACATTATGCTTCTCAGATTCAGCTATGATTACATGTAGCAGTTCATTTTTCCCCTGCTAATGGGTAGTATTCCATTGTAGGACTGTGCCACAATTTATTTATCCATTCTACTATTGATGAACACTTGGGGTATTCAAAGATTTCATCTTGAGAAAGAATATAAAGTATGGAAACCCTTAAGATGAGAGAAACCACCCCCTTAAAGAATTTGAAGCTGAAAGAGACCATTTTAACCCAGAAGAAGTGGAATGACTTCCAACTGTCAGGTTTACATTTTCACCAGCAACTGCAGAAATGGGGGCTTCAGGAGAAACCAGATGGCAGAGGAGTAAGTGGAAGCTACACTAACTTCCTCCTAGAACTAGTCTGGATTTACAATGTAATTTTGGAGAAATCATCTGGAATAACCAACCGAACACCAGCTGGAGAGAAGTCTTATAACCACGGAGAGACAGAAAAGGCTGCTACATCACAACGTGACCGGTAGGGAGTGCGGAGACGCGGAAGGGCTGGCTGGGCTCCCACGGGTGGCTGCTGAAGGGACTGAGAAACAGCTCAGCAGCCGGGGATTCCCCCTGAGAAGGGCAGGGTCTAAACCCCCAGCTGAGCTTCCCAGCCTACAGCAACAGAGTGGAAAGTAAAATAGTATCCAGCTGAGAAAAGCGAAAAGCCACAGGGTTTCTTGCTAGCCGGAGAGAAACAGCAGGAGAAACAGAACTGTTAAGCGGATCACATATGAAAATATTCTGCCCCCACTTACCCTGGGCACAAGAAGAGGGAAGACAGAGAGGACTGGAAATGCTTGGGGAGAGTTTGGTGTGGTGGCTTTGAGGGGAGAGCTGGGGAAACAGCCGGCCGGGTCCCAGTGCTGACTCATCCCCACACTGCAGGCAGACCATTCCCGGCCAAGTGGCGTCAGCCTGAGGGGAAGCAAAGGCCCTGCCTACAGGAATTAAGCTGCCACGCCCACGGTCCTTAAGCCTGACAGCTAATCACAGGTTGAATAGATTAACAACTAAAGAAGCCAGACAAAGGCAGTAGATTCCTGGAAGTCTCCAACAGGCTGCCTAGGCCCAGACTGGTACAGGATCTGACACCACCAGAGGCAGATCCAGGAAGTGCAGATCATTCTAAGAAACACCAACAAACAATAGGAGTTACAAAAATGGGGAGAGAGAGAAACAACCCCCCATTGAAAGGAAAGGTAGAGTCCCCAGAAAGAGTGCTAAATGAAATAGAGGGGAGCCAACTATCAGATATGGAATTGAAAGCATGGATTATGGAGAACCTCAATGAGCTCAGCGGAAACTACAAAGAACTCCAGAAAAACTACAGTGAACTCCAGAAAAACTACAAGGAACTCCAGAAGAACTATAAGGAACTTACTGAGAATTATACCAGCATCAAAAAGGACATGGAAGCTATCAATAAGAGCCAGGAGGAAATGAAGAATACAATCTCTGAATTGAAGAACACAGTAGAAGGAATTAAAAACAGGCTAGAGGAAACAGAAGATCGGATCAGCGAGCTGGAGGACAATGTAGACAAAAACTCACAGACAGTGCAACAAAATGAAAAAAGACTGAACAAGACTGAAGAGGCTCTAAGACAGCTGTAGGACAACATGAAACATAATAATATCCGTATCATAGGAATTCCAGAAGGAGAAGAAGAGGAGCAAGGGATAGAAAACCTCTTTGAAAAACTAATGACAGAAAACTTCCCTAACATGAGGAGAGAAAGAATCATGCAAGTCCAGGAAGCACGGAGGGTCCCAATGAAGATGAACCCCAACAGGCCCACTTCAAGACACATCATAATTAAAATGCCAACATTCAAAGACAAAAAGAGAATCCTAAAAGCAGCAAGAGAGAAACAACTAATAACATACAAGGGAGCTCCAATAAGGCTATCATCAGATTTCTCAGTAGAAACACTACAAGCCAGAAGGGAATGGCAAAAAATATTCCAAGCAATGAAAAACAAAGACCTACGATCAAGAATACTCTGCCCAGCAAGGCTCTCATTCAAAATGGAAGGTGAAATAAGGAGTTTCCAAGACAAAAGAAGGCTAAAAGAATACATCTCCACGAAACCAGCATTGCAAGAGATGCTAAAGGGTCTGCTTTAAGAAGATGAAGAAACAGAGAGAGACAGAGAGGAACACGAGTACAAAGGGGGAAAATGACAATGAATAAGTACTGAAAGAAAGAAGGAGCTTCTACCATTTGCAACAACATGATTGGAACTAGAGAGAATTATGCTTAGTGAAATAAGCCAGGCAACAAAAGAAAATTACCTTATGCTATCACCTGTTACAGGAAACTAATGAACAACACAAACAAATGAGCAAAATTGAACCAGAGGTATGTAAACAAGGACTAAACTAACAGTAACAAAGGGGGAGATGGGAGGGAGAGAAGTGGTAAGAAGGGGAAGGGTCTAGTCAAAGAACATGTATAAATGACCCATGGACATGGACAACTGGGTGGAGACTGAATGTGGAAGAAGGGGGGGCAGGGTGCAGGGAAGCAAGAGGGGGTAAAAAGTGAGACAACTGTAATGGAAAAACAAACAGAAAAATTTTTAGTGGGGGGGAAAATAAAAATATAAAGAATAGAAATGCAAGTTCAGTGAATATTAGAAGGACAAGGAATTTCCTTCACACTGTATATTTTTCTCCCTATCTCATCCCTCCAGAATTTGGCATTCTAAAGAAGTAAGTAATGACCTAACTTTCTTTGCATAAAACTAATAAGACCAATTGTTAATAGAGGTTTTTTTTTCTTTTTTAACTAAGACTTTGAATGGAATGTCATGCCTAAAGGAGACATGCTTGGGCTTTGATTGTTACCAAAAAGCCCTGAGCAACTGGGACTGACTTTCAAAGGTAATAAAAGTCCACAAGATAAAAGGCCTGGTACCTTGGATGGATGAGCGGTCCATAGCAATCTTTCCAGGGAAGGAATGAAGGTTGTTTTCCTGAAAGATGGCTAGAAGGGACCTTAAGGCACAATGGAAAACCAGGAGGACCTGGAAAAGACAGGTGTGTACAGGCAAGGCTGAATGCCAGGTATGTGGCCCAGCTTCTGTGCCTTGAAGGGCAGACTGAAGGTCACCCTAAATGTTCCTTGCGTAAGTTCCAGCAAAACAGAACTAAAGATCATAAGTGATCATTTGCTGCTCTTGTTGTGTTTATGCAAATGAACAGGATAAATTAAAAATGAACTTAATGCAGTCCCTTTAATGACAAGGAGGGTAATCTTAGGGAGAAAAATCACGATTCGAAGAAGATCACAATGCCCAGTGGTAGACTATAAAGTAGTGCAGCTAACCATCTTTAAAGTTTCTTTTCATTTAAAATTTGTTTTCATTTGAAAGTTAAACTATGTCTGTGGCATTATCAAAGATGTTTAATTTACAGGCAAGAAGAATGTCAAATGCCTTGCAACTGGATGTCTTTCTGATAAGACAGTCCTACAGATTTAGAGACTTGTATGTGGGTTATGTTACATAAATTAACTTGTGTTTTCTGTTTTCAAAGGGCATAAGCCTAAGATCTCACTATCTGAGTGATTGACTGTACGTATAGGCCTCACTTAATCCTGTCTGCATTGCTGCCTCCTGAGACTCAATGGTTTGACTGAACTAAGTGGCTGGGTTGGTAAAGAACGGGGTGGTCTGTGGCCTTCACTTTAAAACTGGTTTCTCTTTTCTATCCTAATGGCTTGGACAGAAAGAACCCAGAGGCCTGAGAGGGGGGAAACCTAAAATATTTCCCTCAGTCCAAACTAAGTATAATGGGCAAAAGGGTTTTGGACAGGTGAAATGTACCTGGCATACCTTCCTCCAAAGAAGCCCTTCTTTTCCCTAATGTGGGACATTGAAAAATTAATACCTGTCTTTTGTCATCTAGTGGTTATGGATTGAATGATGTCCTTTAACCCTGTTGCCCCCAGAATACAACAAGAATGCCAGCCTGTTAAACCAAGCATGCCGTTGTCCAGAGACAGGCAACCAACCTGGAGTCTGCATGATCCTTCCCCTTGTGGGAAGGCCACCCTCCCCTCCACACCCCTACTCTTATTAGGGATTTCTTGACCCACAGGTGGGTAGGGCGATGACCATGTCCAGCTTGAAGCAGCTAGAGGAGCTTGAGACCTTCGCCCATTGTCCTTTATAAGATTGTAAAGGGTCTTAAGTCTGAGAGGGAGGGATTGTTATTTTTTATTGTTAAAATATTTAACTAATTAATTAATTATTTTTAAAAAAGAAGAAGAATATATGAAAGGGTGAGACAGGAGAGCTTGTATGTACGACCCATGGGCATGGACTTGGAGAGGGGATTGTTGGGGAAGTGGGGTGTTGGGCAGAGGGGAGCAAAGGGGAAAAAATTGGAACTATTGTAACAATATAATCAATAAAGTATACTTAAAAAAAAAGAAATGGGGGCTTCAGAGATCAATGAAATTGGTTAAAAGCCGTTTTTAAATATTTTTTGTACATCTGAGTTGAGGAGTGTACATTTTGGCCCTGTTATTATGGCTTTCTAATAAAAATGGACTGGCTTTAGGCTTACTCAAGCAGTAGACCAGTTGTTACCTTACTATTAAAACACTAACAACTTGGAAGAGAGACACTTGAGAGGTTGTACATAAAAAAACAGGATGAGTTCTAGGGGAAAATATTCAGAAGATGTGGAAAAGCTGAGTGAACACATCAAACTGGGAAGAAGTGCTGGGCTCACAGAGGACTCTGACAGAATTTAAGTCAGCAGGGTAACAATCATTAAAGAAACACTAGCCTGATTCAGAAAGGTGCACAATTTGTCATCCCACAGTGGTCAAGGACTCTGTTATGACTAATTTCAACTTATTTATCTTAAGAGAAATGGGAGGCACCTGGAGAGTTTCTCAAATAACCTCAATGACTTAAGAGATAAAAAGGGGCCAAAGTGAACAAATTAGTAGAGTGAGGGCAGTTTTTGCTTTAAGAAAACACTCTGCTACCCTTCCCATGGATATTTTGGTCCAAAAAGAAAGTGATGGTGTACTTTCACTGTAACACTATGTCTTCATATGCACAACTGGACTAGAAAAAGAGAACATAGAAGACAGCTGTATATCATTGCCTCTGTGGTACACATCAGGGTGTCCACAAACATTTCAGCTCTTTCTTTCCTCTGGGCACATGATAGGACTGCAGTCCCTGCCTGCTTGAAAACAGACACAGCCATGTGGCTTTGTTTAGTCAATGATGTGAGCAGAAGTGACAATGTTTAAAGCAGGAGCTTTAGGAACCACTGTGATTTCTCCCTAGATACCTGGTTTCTGCTCACGGTTCCTTCAGCAGCCTGGGTCCCAGGGGAAGCAAGACCCATAGCCAACCCTTGCTGGTCATGTTTGTGAACAAGAAATAAACTGCTGTTGCTTCAAGCAACTGAGATTTTTGGATTGTTTGCTACCACAGCCTAGCTTACCCTGAATGATTAAACTGCCCACCAATATCTCTGAAAATGGTGACTTGGCTCTGTGTCTTTGGCTCCTTACCCCCAACTCTAAGCCAAGGGTGTTGGACACTTTACTTCTGATCAAAAACCATCCTATAGCTTCTTTCTCAAAATTTTGTATGCGAAGACATATAGATGATAGGTACTCCATCTTAGAGGCTGCAGCTAAGAAGAGCTAATAGATCATTGGGATTGTGGGCCATGTTGGGCTAAGTACAAGGAAAACACAACATCTGATACCAGAGAGTAGTAAATGGAAGGGCTGAGGAGAGGAGGCTGAGAAAGGAAGTGCAGACCCCCAACTGGCCCTGATTTTGACTCTCCAGGTCATTCCTATGCAGCTGGTTGTGCTTAGTTTTCTGTTTTTAGCTTCTAAGAAATACCTGTAGACTAACACTAACTCCCAAATGCATACCCCTTTTCCTTGAACTGATCCAGGGTACTTCTTTACCTCCAAAAAACAAACAAACAAAGAAACAACAACAAAAATACTTAAGGAGAACAGAATATAAACAGAAGCAAGACGTTAATAGTAATTGCTTACGCTTACTGTGGGCCAAGCACTGCTCTAAGCATGTTATTTATATATGTTAGCTCATCTAATTCTCACAGGAACATTATGAGGTATACAAGGTTTGTCTGCAAAAAGTCCAGCCATTATTAATGTAATGAGGATAGTTTGCACGACATCAATGTAACCTGTTAGCCAAGGAGAATGGACTGGAACATGCATGCATACACAATGATGACTTCACTGTACTAGTCAGTGGAGGTGGTAGAGACCACTGAGTGAGCATGTGTACTGTGTGGCTGTCACATTCAAAATGATCGAGTAGAGCGATGAATTTGCATCAGATTTTGCATTAAGCTTGAACATTCTTTCATGGAAACTATTTGGATGATTCAGAAGGCCACAGCTATGGGCAACTGGTGATTGATTGGTTAGCTTCATTATGACAAAGAGTCTGCTCATGCATCATGTCTCAAGCAATTTTTTTGTGAAACACCAAATCACCCAGATGACTCAGCCCCCTTACAGCCCATATTTGGTGCCTTGTGACTTCTGGCTTTTCCCAAAACTAAAATCGCCTTTGAAAAGAAAGAGATTTCAGACCACCAATGAGAGTCAGGAAAATACAACAGGGCAGCTGATGGCAACTGGGAGAACTGTGTGAGGTCCCAAGGTGCCTACTTTGAAGGGGACTGAGTGTCATTGTCTTATGTACAATGTTTGTGGTATTTTGTGTCTCCTTCAATAAATGTTTCTATTTTTCATAGTACATGGCATGGCTGGATACTTTATGGACAGACCCTGTATTCTTTTAATACTCTCACTTTTACATAGATAAAGAAGCAGGGGCACAGAGAGGTTGAGTAACTTACCCTATACCACATCATTAATAAGTGATTTCTGGTTTTAAAATTCATACTTTAAACCACTATGCTTATAATGAACTTTTGATGTCATTGGTAACGTTTTGTTACTTAAAGAGTTTTAAATTCTGTTTTAGCATGTTTAAAATTAAAAATTGTTTTTATTTTAGGTGTGATGATATTTTTAAATGAACTATTGTCTTTAGAACTACATACTAATATATTTATGGATAAAATATGATATTTGGGATTTGCTTTGAGTAATAAGGGAGACAGGAAGTAGATAGGTAACAATAGATATAGACATGAGTTGATCATTGTTGAAAGTTGGTGATGCATACACGGGGATTATTATATTAATTTCCCTGCTTTTGTACAGGTCTGAAACTTTCCATAATAAAATGCAATAATTAATTAACAAATAAATAATAAGAGAAGGCTTGAAAAAGAGTAGAATTTGGAGCCAAATATGAGGACCTTTTTACCTTATGTATGCTATTTTCATTTTAGAGCAAAAGGTTGGCAAACCACGACCAGTGATAAAATTTTTTATACAGCTTGTAAGCTATGAATATTTTTACTAATGATTAAAAAAGTGCACATTGCACAAAATTCAAATTTTAGTGTCAACAAAGTTTTATTGAAACAGAGCCATACCCATGTGTTTATATCCACTCTGTGACAGATTAGATACTACAAAGGCAGAGTTGAGTCCTCGTGACAGAGACCACGTGGGCCACAAAACCTAAAATATGACCCTTTATAGAACAAGTTGTTGACACTTTTAGAAGAGGATTTTCTCATGCATAAGTTTGTTTTTAAAAACAATATTGTTTTCTTTTTAAATTAGAAAAGTATTACAAGACTATTATAGACAATGTAGAATACACCAAATAGTATAAGAAGAAAAATGAACAACACCCACTGAGTGCTCATTCTTAAATCATCCTTTCTAATTTTAATCAACCCGGTGTTGACAAAATGAAAGCTTTTCCAAAATAAAGAGTATTCAGGGGTTCAGAAGAGGGTGGTGGCACAGTAGGAGGATCTTTCTTGCACTCCTCCTAGAACCAAGTGGAAATAAAACTAGAGGAACAGTCACCAAGATTTACCAACCAAAGACTACCTGAAGAGGTGCCCTTTTTTTCTTCTTTAAGTATATTTTATTGCTTATGTTGTTACAGTAGTCCCTTTTTTTCTCTCCTTTGCTCCCCCTCTGCCCAGTACCTGCCTTCCCTCCAGCAATCCCACTCCCTTTAGTTCATGTGCATGGGTTGTTCATATAACTTCTTTGGCTTCACCCTTTCCTATATTATTCTTAACTTCCTTCTGTCTAGTTTGTATTTACCAATTATACTTCTTAATCCCTGCACCATTTCCCCATTCCTCCCTTTTCCCCCTCCTAGCTGATAACCATCCAGATGATCCTCATACCTATGATTCTGTTCCTATTCTGGTTTGCTTAGTTGGATTTTGTTTTTATTTCTTAAGTCAGTTATTGATAGTTGCGAGTCTGTTGTTATTTTAGTGTTCATTGATTTGATCTTCTTTTTCTTAAGTAAGTCCCTTTGGCATTTCATATAATAATGGCTTGGTGATGATTAACTCTTTTAGCTTTACCTTGTCTGGGAAGCACTTCACCTGTCCTTCTAATCTAAATGATAGCTTTGCTGGATAGAGTAATCTTGGTTGTAGATCCTTGCTTTTCAGCACCTTGAATACTTCTTGCCAGTCCCTTCTTGCCTGCAAAGTGTCTTTTGAGAAATCAGCTAATAGTCTTATAGGCACTCCTTTGTAGGCAACTCTCTGCTTCTGTCTCGCTGCTTTTAGGATTCTCTCTTTATCTTGAACCTTTGGCATTGTAATCATGATGTGTCTTGGTATGGTCCCCTCTGGGTCCAGTTCGTCCATGACTCTCCGTGCTTCCTGGACTTGTATGTCTATTTCCTTCACAAAATTTTGGAAGTTTTCCTCCCTTAATTTTTCACATAAGTTTTCAAAATTTTGCTCTTCCTCTTCTCCTTCTGGCACCCCTATAATTCAGATGTTGGCACGTTTAGAGCTGTCTCAGAGGTTCCTAAGCCTCTCTTCATTTTTTTCAATTATTGTTTCCTCATTCTGTACTGGTTGAATTGTTTTCTTCCTTATGTTTCAAATCATTGATTTGAAACCCGGTTTCCTTCCCTTCACCATTGGTTTTGTGTGGATTTTCCTTCATTTCACTTTGCATAGCATTCATTTCTTCCCTTATGTGTCTGCCATACTCAAGCATATCTGTCAAGCCTGTGAGCATCTTTATCACCAATGTTTGGAATTCTGCATTTGTTAGGTTGGCTATCTCCTCATCTGTTAGGCTGGCTATCTCCTCGTCACTTAGTTCTCCCACTGGAAGCTTGATCCATTCCCTGCTTTGGGCCATACTTCTCTGTATCTTCTTCTTGACATGCTACTGTGTTTGTTCTCCTCTGTGTCTTAGGTAGAGCTATCTCTCCTGTTATGTTGTAAGGGCAGAGCCTTAAGGATTCGTCAGTACAGGACGACCTGTTTCACCACTCTGTGGCTCTGTATGTGGGGAAGGTGTATGAGAGGGTACAATGCCACTTGCCCAGCACTTGCCCCTTTTCCAGGCACTTCTCCCACTTCCGTATGGGACTGGCTCCTCTCTAGCTGTTGCCCTGACTGTCATTCCCAGAGTGGGTGGGTCTGTGGACATTCTAGGACTGTGGAGGCTCTTTAAACAAGTGGACTCTGCTGGGAGACCAGCAGTTTCTACCTCCGCCCCAACCCCCACTGGTTTGCACAATTAAAAGCAATGAGGCTTGATTTTCCCCGGTGCTGGGACAGTGAGCTGTGTGGTCTGGTGAGGAGCTAGGAACACTCCACAGGTGTTCCTCCTGACTTTTTAAAACATGTTACTGTGCTTTCTGCCAGACTGCCACTGCCACCACTATACCATGTCCACTCTGCCCCGGCTCCACCCCTGATACCTCTCTGGATGAGTATCTCTTCTTTATATCTTTGTTTGTTGGATTCCATGCAGTTTGGTTTTCTGGAACTTCTGGTTGTTTCTAGTTTTGAGGTAGTTGTATTCCTTCTTAGTTATGGAGTGAGACACAGTGTGTCTGTCTACACCTCCATCTTGGCTGGAAGTCAGACACAGCTCTCATTTTAATTTTAATTTCCCTCTTTTACTCTATTTTTTCTTCTTCTTTCCTTTTCGTATTTTTTCTATCTCTTTCTTTGTTCTTTTTTTAAAGTTTTCTCTTTATATTCCTTATTTTTATTGTTTCTCTTTCTTCTTTTCTTTCACACTCTTATTTCTTTCCTTTTGTCTTCCCACATATTTTTCTTTTACTATTTTTTTTCTTATTTTTTCTCTTTTGTTGTTTTTGCTGTTGTCCTTGGGGCTTTTTGTTTTTTTGTGTTGTTTTGGTTTGTTTTGTTCCATCAGCACCTGCATAACAGCTTTCAAAATGTGGTTGGCATTGAGCCTCTCAGCCACCCAGAGGTGAAATCTCAGCCATAAATGGGCCAATGATAATCAAGACCCAGTTACAGCAGGAGAGCCCACATAAGCCAAGTGTCATTCCTAGAGTATCCAGCTCAGGAGATCAAGGAGACTGCACCACTGGGTCCCACAGGGCTCCTACGACATAAGGCCATCCCACAAAAACTGGGTGGAAGCAGACAACTAAAATGGGGAGACAAAGAAATAAACTTCAAATGAAATAAAAAGAATAGTCTTCAGAAAAAGAACTAATGAAATTGAGGCGAGCAATTTATCAGACATGGAGTTCAAAGTAATGATTATAAGGATACTCAAAGAACTTAAAACTACAAGGAACTTTATGGGAACTACAAGGAACTTTATGGGAACTACAAGGAACTTAGTGGAAACTACATCAGTATGAAAAAGGACATAGAAACAATGAATAATAACCAGTCCAAAGTGAAGAATACAATATTGAAATGAAAAATATACTAGCAGAAGTTTAAATTAGGCTAGATAAAGCAGAATATCAAATCAGCAGTTTGGAAGACATGGTAGGGAAAAACACCCATTCGGAGCAGAAAAAGAAAAATAATTTTAAAAGAACAAGGATAATTTAAGGAAACTTTGGAACAACATGAAACATAATAATACTGCATCACAAAAGTACCAGAAGAAGAAGAAAGTGAGAATGGGAAAGAAAATCTGTTTGAAGAAATAATGACAAAACTTTGCTAACCTGGTGAAGAGAAAAAGTCACACAAGATCAGGAAGCACAGAGTCCTGAGAAAGATGAACCCAAAGAGACTGACACCAAGACACATCATTATTGAAATGGCAAAGTTTAAAGAAAAAGAGAGAACCTGAAAGGCTGCAAGGGAGAAAGAGTTAGTTACCTACAGGAAGCTCCCATAAGGCTTTCAGCTGATTTCTCAACAAAAACACTTCAGACCAGAAGGGATTGTCATACAGTATTCAAAGCAATAAAAAGTAAAGACCTGCAACCAAGACTACTCTATCCAGCAAGGCTATCATTTAGAATTGAAGGCAAGACATAGGTGGGGAAGATGGCAGCAGAACACCTGCCACCCCTGTTGACTTGCTCCCACCCCAGACCAGACTTGGAGTGAAAACACAGAGTGGAGAGTGAGTGAGAGAGGCTGTGAGTGAGCACAAACATGGACAAGAGCATGGGGATTATATAGGAGTGGGCAAAAACTGGTGGCCTATGCTTCCTAAGCAGAACCACGAGGGCTACCTAGCCCAGTGCTTCTGGCTACATATTGTAGGGGCAGCTGCAGAGCTACCGGTGCAGAGAGAGAAGGCCTGGGAGGTGCTATCTAGAAACTGCACAGCACAATCAGGCCTTACCTAGGCTGAAGATCTCTGGAGGGAGCAGAGTCCGCACTCCACCACTGCTCACTGTTACTGTATCACTACAGGGCCCTTCCCAGCACCATCCAGTAAAGAACCAGTGAGAAACATTTTTGAAACTGTTGGAGACTTGGGAAGGTGGAGGCCAGCCCTAACCTTAAGAGACTGTGTAATTTTGGGGAAGCATGAGCACATAGATAATGGGACCCCCAGGACTGGTGCTATAGTGTGGAGGGCCACACTGGCATTCTTTTGGAAGGAGAGCTAAGGCAAGACCCAAGTCCTAACAGGTACCCAGGGCTCACACTTCTGCACAAAGGCACAGCGGCTCTGCTAAACAAAAACTCAAAGGGTTAGAATGCACTGCAGAACCAGTGGATGGGGCCTGACCCAGCACAGCTCAGATTGAAGGGCTGTTCAGAGTGGAGAGTTCATCAGAGCCACCAGGGACAGAGCACCAGCCTCAGGACTGGGAGGCAGGAGC
The DNA here is from genome assembly GCF_987537825.1 of Furipterus horrens. Lineage (NCBI taxonomy): Eukaryota > Metazoa > Chordata > Mammalia > Chiroptera > Furipteridae > Furipterus > Furipterus horrens. Next base: position 75,934,260 of record NW_028327177.1, read on the forward strand.
TGAACGCCTGAGTTTTGAAGCATCCAGCTAGATCTTCTCACTGAGAGATGAGCCCACCCTCCACCTGTGGGATTCAGACTCTGCAAATCAGCAAGTCCAAGCTCAGGAGTATCCTGCTGGGGACATTTCTGCAGAAGAAATACGCAAAAGCTCTAAAAAAGCCTTTCTCCAGACACCAGGAGCTACACACTTCCTCAGACCCTGATTTGTTAAACCCAGAAGAGAAGAGAGAATAGAGACAGGTGCAACAAGGTGGAAACTTCTCCCCTGCATAGTTTTTTAAAATTCACATATTGCCCTTGAAGTTTGGGCCTAATATGTCACCACGTTTTATATTATAGTTCATTTCAAACCTCATATATTGCTCTTCCCTTCTCTTATTCCATTTTACCTTCTTCCTTTCTCTTCTTAAATTGGATTTAAATTCTATTTCCTCTCTAGCTATAACTTGTTTACATTCTGCGTTCTTACTATTTCTCTGCCTTCAAGCCTCTCAAAACCATTTGTGTTTGTCATTAGCCATCTCAAGTTCTTTTTCCTATTCTTAAAATATTCTTATTTTCTCTCCACCTTTATCAATCTTTGCTCATTAATGCATATAAAGTGGTTGTTGATACATTTCTTCAAGCTCATATCTAGATAGCCAATATTTTTGTATTTCAAGTCTCAAATTTTAATTGTTTCCCTCTCTTACTCCATCTTGCCTTCTTCCTGCCCTTTCTACTTTTTGTTTTAAATGTAAAAATTTCCCTGTCTTAGCTTGATTTTCATTCTCTACTTTCAGTGTTCCTTTTCCCTCTATCCTCTCCTCTCTCTTATCCTGAACCCACCCAGATAATCTTAGCTCATTTGTTGTTGAGAGTGTTGTGGTGGATTTCTTCTCTAATTAGGTTCCTATTATTTGTTACGTATATAATTTTTATTGTTATTATATATATATATATAATTTTAATTTTCTACTTAAACTTATACTATATGCTTCCCTTCTCTTATTCCAGTGCATCTTTCCTCCTCCCTTTTTTACTTAAGATGTAAATTTTACTTTCCTTTTTTTTCTTTGCTTCATGTCTATTCCCTACTCTTATTATTCCTCCTCCCTCTACACTTGAAGAATAAGTTTTCTCTCAGTCATCTCATACCTGTTTTTCCTTTCTTATAATAGTCTTAATCTCTTCACACCTTTATTAATATTGGCTTACTTGCAGCAAATAAAGTGGTTGTGGGTCGGGGTTATTTTTGTGGGTGTGTGTCTGTTTCCTGGGCTGTTTTTTTGTTTTTTTTTTTTTTCCTGGCAGCATCTGTACAACAGTATACAAGACATGGTGAGGGGAGTAAATTTCAGTCAGTAAGCTGAAGGAAGGGACCTACCAAACAACAACCCAACAACAACTAAAACTCAATTACAACCAGAGAGCCCACATAAATGGTAACAAGGGAAGTCCAAGAACATCAAGCTCAGAAACTCAAAAGGACTGCACTACTGAGCCCCATGGGATTCCTAACAGAAGGTCACAGGGAGGCAAACAGAACCAACCTAATATGCAGAAACAGACAGAAAGAGTCACCTAAATTGGGGAGACAAAGAAACAACCACCACTCAAAAGGAAAGGAGGAAGCCCCAGAAATACTGCTAGAAGAAATCAAGGCAACCAAACTATCAGACTTTGAGTTTAAAATAATGGTTATAAGGAAGCTCAATAAGCTCAATGAGAACTACAAAGTACTCCAGGGATGCTAAAAGGAAGTTACTGCAAACAACAGCAGCACAAAAAGAGATGTATAAAATATCAATAGAGGCAGGCATAAATGAATAATACAATTGCTGAAATGAAGAACACAGTAGAAGGAATTAAAAGCAGGCTAGATGAAGCAGGGAACCAAATCATGAGCTGGAAAACAAAGTAGAAAAAAATTCTCAGACAGGGCAACAAAATTTAAAAAGGTTAGAAAAGAACAAAGAGGGGTTAAAATAGATGTTGAACAACATGAAATGTAATAATATCCATATACTAGTGATACCAGAAGGAGAAGAAGAGGAGCAAGAGAAAGAAAACCTCTTTGAAAAAGTACTGACAAAAATCTTCCCTACCTTGATGTGAGAAAAAGTCACACAAGTCCAGGAAGCACAGAGGGTCCCAACGAAGATGAATTCAAATAGGCCCACTCTAAGACACATCATAAATAAAATGGCAAAATTCAAAGACAAAGAGAGAATCTTAAAGGCAGTAAGAAAGAAACAGCTAATAACATACAAGGGATCTTCGATAACACTGGGGAACACAATTTTCATTGAGTTAGATCTGATACTAGTTTTTGACTAACTTTTGGCATCTGAATCCAAAAATGACCCATTTTTCCTCTATCACGTCAACTTTTTAAGGTACAGGATACCCTCCCTTTGTCCCAAAAATCATACATAATGTACATACAAAGGAAAAATGAAGAAAATTTACCTGAGTATACTGTTTATTTAGAGTTATTTTATTTATATAAAGGCTATATATTATTACTGTAAGTCAAATTGTGTACAACTAGTAAAGTTCTGATACCAAATATACATATTAAGGTATTTTATCTCTTCATACGACAGGCTAGGAAATGCAAAAATGAGATACTTGAAACAGTCTCCTTCAGTTGGCAAAGCTTTAACAAATTGCTTCATGACACCCAGTTTTATGTGCACAGGTGGGAATATAATGTTCTTTCTGTCAACAAGTGGCTTGTGTAGAATGTTTGAATCACCAGGTTTGAGGTCAGATCTTGGAGGCCATTTCAACTCCAATCTTCTCATGAGCTCTGCTATCCCACATGCACAGAAAACAGGGATACTTGATGTATCCGCGTTGCTGACCAAGAAGGAAACAGACGATTTTAAGATCAACATGAATGATCCAATTGTGCTTGTGATATTGCAACAAATCAATGATTCTCTTTATGTCTCCATATCCTTCACACACACAAAAAAAAAAACTGAATGACCAATTTGGACTGCACCAAGTAAATTGCCATTGTGGAGGAGGACACACTTCAAGCTCCACTTTGAGCTATTGATGAACAGTCACCATTCAGTTGCAGTATAGATTGGAATTTCCAATTCCTCCATTAAACCACGTATGTTATGGCAATACACAAAGCCACTGTCACTTCGAAAGTATTGCAGAAATGCACTTTCTCTTGATTGAAAGTGGGATGCCTTCGCTCCTTTTTCAAGCAAGTTTTTCTCATGCAGTCTTGATGCTAGAAGTTCTGAATCCTTTTTGGATGATCCCAAATCTCATGCCAAATCATTCAACTCATGCTGATCAAATCCCTTACAAACTGAGTCATCTTCAATTTCAAAATCTTCTTCATTGCTGTCACTTAGTTCTTCACCATACTCATGTTTTTTGAAAGAGGGTAGTTCAATGAAAACTGGCATTAGGCTTTCAGCTGAATGAGGCACTTGGTGTATAGCTAATGGTAGACTAGGATACTCTATTTTACATTTATTTTTCTTGTTATATTCTGATGTTTTCACTATACAAAAGTAACAGTCACTTGAATAATCTCTGGGCTCTCGCCAAACCATAGGTATACCAAATGGCAATTGATCATGTGTTCCCTGCATCCACATCTGTAAAGTCTCAACACACTGTTTGCACATCTTGTGAGGGGCCCAAGACTTATCTTGATCACCAAGTTTTACTTTAAAATATGCAAAATAGGATTGCCTGACATATGCGCTGATGTCTGTCCTTTGACTGGGAATGGTGAAACTGCCACAGATATAACAAAATGAATCAGGGTTGTTTAGGTACTTACAGTGAGAAATAGCAGAGGCAGACATGATCTGAAGGAAAGGAAATAAGGAAATATGTAAATTAAAAAAATAAATTCTGCTACCTCCTTGTATACAGACAAGAACTCAGACTACACTTCAGAATATGATTCACTACATAGAGCAGCACACAACCTCTCACCACATTGTCTCATGTGTAACTGAATAGACTAGACAAGTATGAACCTGTTGCTGGTCTCCAACGTCATCCCCTACCCCTCCCCACTTGAGGGAGATTTTCTCTCAGCCAATAGGAGAGTACTAGTGCTTTCCTAGATCCAGGCTTGATCCAACCAAGAGTGGTCACTTTAAGATAAGCTTTACAGAAAAAACTTGACATGATAGAAGAAAAATAACTGCAGTTTTGAAATTAGTATTCCCACTTAAGTGTAAAACAGCTGAAAAATTGAACTCAACAGGAATTATGTTAAAAAATTGTTCCCCTGTGTAATACTATCAGCTGATGTCTCAACAGAAACACTACAAGCCAGAAGGAAATCACAAAAAAATACTCCAAACAATGAAAAGAAAAGGCCTACAACCAAGACTACCCTACCCAGCAAGGCTCTCATTCAAAACAAGGGGTTTCCCAGACAAAAGAAGGGTAAAAGAATACACCTGCACTGGACCAACATACCAAGACATGCTAAAGTGACTGCTCCAAGAAGATGAAGAAAGTGTGGAGGGAATATAGGTAGAAGGGGAAACAATGGCATTGAATAAGTCCCTATCAATAATAACCTTAAATGTAAATGGATTAAATGTTCCAATCAAAAGACAAAGGGTAGCTGAATGGATGAGAAACATGACCCACATATATGCTGTCTACAAGAAACATACCTCAGAACAAAAGATCTGCACAGACTGAAAGTGAAAGGATGGAAAAAAATATTCCAAGCACACAAGCATGAAAAATAAAGCCAGGGTAGCAATAGTTATATAAGACAAAGTAGACTTCAAAACAAAGACCATAAAAAAAAAAGACAGAGAAGTACATTTCATAATACTTAAGGGAAAATCCATCAAGAAGATATAACCATTGTAAACATATATGCAACAAATATAGAAGCACCCAAATCTATAAGAAAAACCCTGGAGGACTTCAAAAATAATACAGAGAGCAACACACTTATAGCAGGGAACTTTAACACCTCACTGCGAACAATGGATATATCTTCCAAACAAAAAATCAAAAAGAATGTTGTGACACTCTAGGTCAAACGGGCTTAATTTATATATATATAGATCCTTTCACCCCAAAGAAGCAAAATATACATTATTTTCAAATGCACGTGGAACATTCTTAAAAATAGACCACATGGTAGGACACAAAATGAGCCTCAAGAAATTCAAGAAAATTGAAATCATGTCAAGCATTCTCTCAGATCATAATGACTTGAAACTAGAAACCAATCCCAAGGAAAAAAAAACTTAAAAATATTTAAATTCACAGAGATTGAATAACATGCTATTAAACAATAAAGGGGTTAGTAATGAGATCAAGGAAGAAATCACAAGCTTTCTGAAAACAGATGAAAATGAATGCACCATGGCCCAAAACCTATGGGACATAGTGAAGGCAGTCTGATGAGGTAAATTCATAGCAATACAGGACTATCTAAAGATGACAAAATTTTCAAATAATCAACCTAACCCTACCTCTACAAGAACTAGAGGAACAACAACAAGCAAAGCCCAGAGCAAGAACAGGAAGGAAATAATCAAGATCAGAGTAGAATTAAATGACATAGAGACTAAAATGAAAATTCAAAGGATCAGTAAATCCAGACACTGTTTCTTTAAAAAAGTAAACAAAATTGACAAGCTTTTAATCAGACTATCGAGAAAAAGAGAGAGGACCAAAATAAATAAAATCAGAAGTGAAAGAGAAGTTACAACCGATACCACAGAAATACAAAGGATCATAAGACATTACTACAAATAACTATATGCCAAGAAATTTACCAACCTGGGTGAAATTGACACATTTCTAGAAACATATAAGGTTTCAAAACTAAATCAAGAAAAGCAGAAAGCCTGAATAGTCCAATAACAGCTAGCAAACTTGAAGCAGTAGTCAAAAAACTCTTGGCACACAAAAGCCCTGGACCAGATGGCTTCACAAGTATATTTTACAAAACATTTGGGGAAGAGCTAACTCCTACCCTCTTCAAACAATTCCAAAAAAATTGAATAAGAGAAAGGACTCCCCAACTCTTTTTATGAGACCAGTATTATTCTAATTCCAGGTCAAGACACAAAGAAAGAAAACTACAGACCAATATTTATGATGACCTTAGATGCTAAAATCCTCAATAAAATATTGGCAAACTGGATCAAGCAATAGTTAAAAATATCACAAAGCATGATCAAGTGGGATTCATCTGAGGAATGCAAGGATCATACAATATTTGCATCAATAAATACATCATGTATACAAAATGAAAGACAAAAATCACATAACCATATCAATAAAAACACTAAGCAAAATGGGAATAGAGAAAGAATACCTCAACATAATAAAGGCCATATATGAGAAACCTACAGACATCATATTCAATGGACAAAACCTAAAAGCTTTCCCCCTAAGATCAGGGACAAGACAAAGGGTGTCAGCTTTCACCACTTTTTTTTTTTTTTTTTTTGGTTTTTCAATTACAGTTGTCCCCTTTTCTCCCAATTTCTCTCCCCCACCCAACCCACCCCCACTCCCACAATCATATTCCTCCCCGTTGTCCATGTCCATGAGTCATTTATATATGTTCTTTGACTAAACCCTTCCCTTACTTATCCCCCTTCTCTCCCTCCCCCCTCCCCCCTATTGACTGCTATTCTGCTCTTTGTTCTACTTAGTTCTTTTGTTTGTGTTGCTCTTTAGTTTCCTATATTAGGTGATATCATATGGTATTTTCCTTTCTTTGCCTGGCTTATTTCACTAAGCAAAATTTTTTCTAGTTCCATCCATGTTGTTGCAAATGGCAGGAGTTCTTTCTTTCTGCTACATAGTATTCCATTGTGTAAATGTACCACAGTTTTTTGATCCACTCATCTATAGATGGGCACTTAGGCTGTTTCCAGCACTTAGCTATTGTAAACAGTGCTGCAATGAACATAGGGGTGCATAAGTTCTTTTGAATTGGTGTTTTAAGATTCTTCGGGTATAATCCTAGTAGTGGAGTCGCTGGTTCAAAAGGCAGTTCCATTTTTAATCTTTTGAGATAATTCCATACTGTTTTCCATAGTGGTTGCACCAGTCTGCATTCCTACCAACAGTGCAGTAGGGTTCTCGTTCTTCCACATCCTCGCCAGCACTTGTTGCTTGTTGATTTGTTGATGATGGCCATTCTGACTGGTGTAAAATGGTATCTCATTGTGGTTTTTATTTGCATCTCCTTGATGGCTAATGATGTTGAGCATTTTTTCATGTGTCTATGGACCTTCTGTATGTCCTCTTCGGAGAAGTGTTTGTTCAGGTCCTTTGCCCATTTTTTAAATGGGTTGTTTGTTTTCTTGATGTTGAGTCGTATCAGCTCTTTATATATTTTGGAAATTAGTCCCCTGTCTGTGATGTCATTGGCAAATATGTTTTCCCATATGGTTGGTTTCCTTTTCATCTTGCTGATGTTTTCTTTTGCTGAGCAGAAACTCTTTAGTTTGATGTAATCCCATTTATTTACTTTTTCCTTTATTTCTCTTGCTTTAGGAGATGTATCCATGAAGAAATTGTTATGTGAGATATCTGAAATTTTCTTGCCTATGTTTTCCTCTAGGACTTTTATGGTGTCATGGCTTACATTTAAGTCTTTGATCCATCTTGAGTTTATTCTGGTGTGTGGTGTAAGTTGGTGGTCTAGTTTCATTTTTTTGCAGGTCCCTATCCAGTTCTCCCAGCACCATTTGTTAAAGAGGCTCTTCTCACTCCATTTTATGTTCCTACCTCCTTTATCAAAGATTAGTTGACCATAGAGGCCTGGGTTTATTTCTGGGCTCTCTATTCTGTTCCACTGATCTATATGTCTGTTCTTATGCCAGTACCAGACTGTTTTGATCACAGTGGCTTTGTAGTATTGTTTGATATCTGGTGTTGTGATTCCTCCTGCTGTGTTCTTCTGTCTCAAGATTGCTTTTGCTATTCGGGGTCTTTTTTGGTTCCATATGAATTTATGGAGTATTTGTTCTAGGTCTGTGAAATATGTCATTGGTATTTTAATAGGGATTGCATTGAATCTGTAAATTGCTTTGGGTAGTATGGCCATTTTGATGATGTTGATTCTTCCCATCCAAGAACATGGTATTTGCTTCCATTTATTTGTATCTTCCTTAATTTCTTTCTTCAATGTTATGTAATTTTCAGAGTACAGGTCTTTTATCTCTTTGGTTAAGTTTACTCCTAGGTACTTTATTTTTCTTGTTGCTATAGTAAATGGTATTTTCTTTTTTGTCTCTGTCTCTGATATTTTATTGTTGGTGTACAGAAATGCCTTAGATTTCTGCATATTTATTTTGTACCCTGCTATTTTGTCAAATTCATTTATTATATCGAGTAGTCTTTTAGTGGAGTTTATAGGATTTTCTAGGCATACTATCATGTCATACCCTGGCTGGTTTGGCTCAGTGGATTGAGCGTCGGCCTGCGAGCTAAGTGTCCCTGGTTCGATCTTCCAGTTGGGGCACATGAGAGAAGGAAAACTCTGACTCCAAAAAACCTCCGCTGCCTTGCGGCATACCTCTTCAGGGGAAAGGCTAAGGGTGTAAACCCCGACAGAAAATCCGGAGCCGGAGTCCCTAAGGCGGTTTGACGTTGTAGTCAACACCGGCAACTCCTGCGGCGCACCTGAAGCCAAGCTGTATTGACTCCGTCTTTCCCTTGGACCCTTCAGCTGCGAAGAGAGGGGGGGTCTGCTGCATGGGCAACAGCAGACCCTCCATATCACCCTGCCCAGGCTCTGTAGCTTCAGCTTCACTGGAGAGGACACTCCAGCATCATCGCAAGATGTCGATTCAACACGGGAGGAGACAGATACCGTGTCACTCCCGAGTCGGACTGCACAACCATTCTCAGCGGTGCAGATAGACTCTTAAGAAGCTACACCATCGTCTCTCGAGACGGACGGCTGCCGACGACGACTATCATGTCATCTGCATGTAATGAAAGTTTTACTTCCTCTTTCCCAATTTGGATGCCTTTTGCTTCTTTTTCTTGTCTGATTGCTGTGGCTAGGACTTCCAACACTATCTTGAATAGGAGTGGAGAGAGTGGACAACCTTGTCTAGTTCCTGAATTCAGGGGGAATGCTTTTAGTTTTTGTCCAATGAGTATGATGTTGGCCTCAGGCTTCTCATATATAGCCTTAATTATGTTAAGGTATGCTTCCTCTATTCCCATTTTGCTGAGAGTTTTCATCATAAATGGGTGTTGTACTTTATCAAATCTTTTTCTGCATCTATTGATATGATCATGTGATTTTTGTCTTTCATTTTGTTTACGTGATGTATTATATTTATTGATTTGTGAATATTAAACCATCCTTGCATCCCTGGAATGAAGCCCACTTGATCGTGATGTATGATCTTTTTTTTTTTTTAATATTTTATTTATTTTTAGTGAGAGGATAAGGGAGGGAGAAAGAGAGGGAGAGAAACATCAATGTGTGATTGCCTCTCACATGCCCCAACTGGGGACCTGGCCCACAACCCAGGCATGTGGCCTGACTGGGAATCGAACCAGTGACCCTTAGGTTTGCAGGCCAGCACTCAATCCACTGAGCCACACTAGCCAGGGTTGTATGATCTTTTTGACGTATTGCTGGATCATGTTTGCCAATATTTTGTTGAGGATTTTAGCATCTATGTTCATCAGTGATATTGGCCTGTAGTTTTCTTTCTTTGTTATGTCTTGATCCGGTTTGGAGTTAGAATAATACTGGCTTCATAGATTCAGTTTTGAAAGGTTGTATGTTTCTAGAAATTTGTCCATTTGTTCTAGATTGTCAAATTTCTTGCCATACAGTTGTCTGTAGTAATTTCTAACTATCATTTGTATTTCTGTGGTATCAGTCGTGATTTCTCCTCTTTCATTTCTGATTTTATTTATTTGGGTCTTCTCTCTTTTTTTTTTGCTTAGACTGGCTAGAGGCCTGTCGATTTTGTTTATTTTTTCGAAGAACCAGCTCTTAGTTTTGTTGATCTTTTGGATTGTTTGTTTAGTCTCTATGTCATTTAGTTCTGCCCTGATCTTGATGATTTCGTTCCTTCTTATTGCCCTAGGCTTTGTTTGTTGTTGTTGTTCTAGTTCTTGTAGCTTTATGGTTAGGTTTTTTATTTGAGATTCTTCTATCCTTTTCAGATATGCCTGTATTGCTATGAACTTCCCTCTCAGGACTGCTTTTGCTGTGTCACACAGGTTTTGGGCGGTTGTGTGCTCATTATCATTAGTTTCTAGAAATTTCTTGATTTTTTTTTGATGTTATTGTTAATCCATTCATTATTTAATAGCATGTTATTCAATCTCCATGAGTTTGGGTGTCTTTGATTTTTTTTCTCTGAGGTTGATTTCTAGTTTCAAGGCATTGTGATCTGAAAAGATGCTTGATATGATTTCAATTTTCTTGAATTTGTTGAGGCTTGTTTTGTGTCCTATCAATGTGGTCTATCTTTGAAAATGTCCCATGTACATTTGAAAAGAATGTATATTTTGCTTCTTTGCGGTGGAAAGTTCTATATATATCAGTTAGGTCCATGTGGTTTAGTGTGCTGTTCAATGCCTGTATATCTTTCGTGTTTCTTTGCTTTGATGATCTGTCTGTTGTTGATAATGGAGTGTTGAAGTCCCCTACTATGAGTGTGTTGTTGCTGATATCCTTTTTGTGGTCTTCTAGTATTTGCTTTATGTATTTGGGTGCTCCTATGTTGGGTGCATATATGTTTATCAATGTCATATCTTCTTGATGGATTGTTCCTTTAAGTATTATGAAATGTCCTTCTTTGTCTCTTTTTATTGCCCTTGCTTTGAAATCCGTTTTGTCTTATATGAGGACTGCTACCCCGGCTTTTTGTTCCGGTCCGTTTGCTTGGAATATTTTTTTATATCCCTTTACTTTCAGTCTGTGTAAATCTTTTGTTTTGAGGTGTGTTTCTTGTAGACAGCAAATATGTGGGTCCTGTTCTCTTATCCATTCCATTATTCTATGTCTTTTAATTGGAGCATTTAATCCATTTACATTTAAGGTTATTATTGACGTGTATTTATTCATTGCCCTTTGTACCTCTGTTCCTCTCCTCTCTTGTTCTTTTCTTCTTTTTTCTTAGAACACACCCTTTAGCATCTCTTGCAATGCTGGTTTGGTGGAGATGTATTCTTTCCGTCTTCCTTTGTCTGAGAAACTCCTTATTTCACCTTCTATTTTGAATGAGAGCCTTGCTGGGTAGAGTATTCTTGGTTGTGGGCCTTTGTTTTTCATTGCTTGAAATATTTTTGACCATTCCCTTCTGGCTTGTAATGTTTCTGTTGAGAAAACGGTCGATAGCCTTATCAGAGCTCCTTTGTATGGTATTTGCTGTTTTTCTCTTGCTGCTTTTAGGATTCTCTCTTTGTCTTGAAATGTTGCCATTTTAATTATGATATGCCTTGGAGTGGGTTTTGGGGGGTTCCTCTTCATTGGAACTCTCTGTGCTTCCTTAAGTTGTATAACTTTTTCTCTCGTCAGGTTCGGAAAATTTTCTGTCACTATTTCTCCTATCAGTTTTTAATTCCATGCTCCTTTTCTTCTCCCTCTATAATTCCGATGATCCTGATATTATTTCTTATCATGCTATCCTGTATTCCCTTACATCTTGTTCATACTTTTTCAATCTTTTTTCATTTTGCTATATTGTCTGGGAGTTTTTCTCTACATTGTCTTCTAACTCACTAATCCGATCCTCTGCTTCGTTTAGTCTGCTTTTGACTGATTCTACTGTGTTTTTCAGTTCAGAGATTGCATTCTTCATTTCTTCCTGGTTCTTGTTGATAGTTTCTATGTCTTTTTTTATGCTGGTGTAGTTCTCTGCAAGTTCCCTGTAATTTTCTTGGAGCTGCTGATAACTTCCTTGGAGGTTGTCATAGTTGTTTTTAAGGATGTCGAGTATATTGAGCTTCTTTACCACCATTGTTTTGAATTCCATGTCTGACATTTGGGCTATGTCTATTTCGTCTATCTTTCTTTCTGAGGATTCCTCTTTTCTTTTCATTGAGGGGTTATTTTTTGCGTCTTACCATGTTGGATTCTTTTTGTTTTTATTTATTTATTTATTTGTTTTTTGCGGGGGGATGGTCTGCTTTGACTTCCCACCTTTGTGGTATGAGATTCTTTATGGGAGATCTGAGGGTTTCAGTGGTGCATTCTCTTTGATATCCTGAGCCTGACGTTCTTGAGTTACCCTTTATGTCCTTTGTTTATGCTGTCTGGTTATATTTCAGATGTTCTTTGGTAGGATCTTCCTTCTGGCTAGTTGGTTGGGAGTCACTCTATCAACTTTGTCGAGTTCTTTTGTGGAAATGCTGTTAAAAACATAAACACACAGCCCAGGCAGGAGACCCACACCCTCAAAAATTATCCCCCACCCTCTATCCCGCTATTGTCTGCCAACGAGCTCGTATTAATATAAATGTAAAGAGATTAGAGCTTTTAAACTATAAGAAGAATAGATAAGAGTTGTTTTTAGGGAGGAAAAATATAATTTTAGATAGAGGGGGTGATAGATTAATAGTAGTTGAGACTATGCAAGCCAGTAGGTAATATTTACATTGTATGTTAATAAAAATAGAAGAAAAAGATGGAATAATGCATAATATAGTAAGAAAGTGGGATTGTATTGTATTGGGTTTATATAGTGATTATATTCTATTATTTAGAGTGATAGGGAGGCTAAACTAGACACACAAACAAATAAACAACAATTGAAGAGAAAGGATGAGAAGGAGAGGTTATATGCAACACGTTTGAGATAAAGTTTGTTTTTCTTTTGGAAGGGAAAAAAAAACCAACAAAAAAATAAGAAAGAAAAGAAGAAAGAAAGAAAGAGAGAAAAGAAATAAGAAAGAAAGAGAGAAAAAGAAGAAAAAATAAATAAAATTAAAAAAATATAAAATCCCAAGAAAAAAGAAAGAAAGAAATGAAAGAAGAAAGAAGAAAGAAAGAAAGAAAGAAGAAAGAGAGAAAAAAAGTGAAAAAAAAAAGGGATGTTTTTACTCCATTTTAGCCTTGGTGTGTCACCTTCTTTTTCTGTGTCCGCAGCTGGTCTAGTGTGGCGGTTCAGAGGTTCTTGTTTCTTGCAGCACTGGTGTGCGCCCCTGGTAGCCGCAATGGTGTGCGCCCGTGGTTGCCGGCACGGTGTGCTCCCTTGCTGCCCTCTGGAGTCAGCTGAGGTGTCCTTGCACACGGGCCCCTGCACGGGCAGGGCAGCCCGAGAGCTTGTCCCGCGATTGGCGCCTATTGTTGCCGGGCTGGGGTGTTTTCGCGTTCGCTCCAAGGTGTCCCCGCGCACGCGTCCCTGCACGCGCAGGCGGCCTGATAGTTTGCCCCGCGATTGACGCCTATTGCCCCCGGGCTGAGGTGTTTTCGCGCTCGCGTGCCGGTGCCCTTAGTCCCGCTGAGCCGAGCTCCAGGAGTTGGTCTCTCGCCTCTTAGGGCGGGGCCCGGGACACTTGTGCTCAGTGGAAGTGAGCGTCTGTGAGTCGCTGCTGCCCGCTGTTCCCGTGCCGCAGCCTCCCGCCTTCCCTCACACATCTGGGTGGGCACGAACATAGCCTGCACTAGTGGTCTGCTTTCCGGCCTGGGGCCTGGAGCCCACGGGAGCTGTCTAGGGGTATCTGTGCACGGTCCTCTACGTGTTCAGTGGGCCCTCCCTGTGCCCGTTGAGGCACTGATCTTATGTCCGTTGGGGAGTGTCCGAGGGACGTCTGGACTCACTGCTCCACACACCTGGGCCAGTGAATGAGAGCACTTCCCTATGTGCGCCCCCGCGACCCAAGGGTAGGGTTGGGGAGTGGATGAGCACGCCTCTGCGCCTGCGCTCCTCAAGAATGGCCTACCACCCCCAAACTTTCCTCCCCTCTCCACTGTCCACTATAGAAAAATATAAAGGAGAGTTATGTTCTCACTTGCCCAGCAGCACGCTGTCTCCTGTCCTTCAGTGCCAATGCTACTTGGTCGACTCCCATCTCTGCCAGCGGGCAGAGATCCACTCTCCTCCCGACTCCTCTCTAGGGAAGCTTGTGGTCACCAAAAAGCCTTTGTGTACTCCAGCTGCAGCTTGGGCAGCCGCCCCGGTCAGGAATTCCGTTTCATTCCCTTTTCCTCCGCTATCCTCACTAAACAGGTTGTTCCCAGATGGTTTTTCTCTAATCCATCAATGCCAAGGCTTGACTCCTGCCACTGTCCAGCTGCTCACTGAGATGTTCTGTCTACAGTTAGCCCAAACTGCAGATGGGTCTCGGGAGCCTGAAAGCGCAGCCTCCTCTCACTCCTCCACCATCTTCTCTCTCTTTCACCACTTCTATTCAACATAGAATTGAAAGTTCTAGCCACAGAGATCAGGCAAGAAAAAGAAATAAAAGACATCCAAATTGGAAAAGAGGAAGTAAAATGGTCATTGTTTGCAAATGACATGATAATGTACATAGAAAACTCTATAGGCCCCATTAAAAAACTACTCAACCTAATAAGTGAATTTGGCAGAATAGTGAGATACAAAGTCAATATTCAGAAGTCAAAGGGATTTTTGTACATCAACAATGAAATATCAGAATCAGAAACTAGGAAAAAATCTGATTTACTATAGCAACAAAAAGTATAAAACACCTAAGAAAAAACTTAACCAAGGAGGTACAAGACTTATACTCAGAAAACTACAAAACACCGAGGAAAGAAATTAAGGAAGACACAAATTAATGGAAGCATACACCATGTTCATGCACTGGAAGAACTGAGATCATTAAAATGTTCATACTATCCAAAGTAATCTATAGATTCAATGCAATTCCAATTAAAATACTAATGACATATTACACAGATATAGAACAAATATTTCAAAAATTTATATGGAACAATAAACTACCCTGAATAGCCTTAGCAATTTTGAGAAAGAAGAACAAAGTAGGAAGGATGACAATACTTGATATCAAACTATATTACAAGGCCACGGTAATCAAACAAGTCTGGTACTGGCATAAGAACAGACACATAGAACAATGGAACAGAATAGAAAGCCCAGAATATAGCCAAGTCTCTATGGTCAATTAATATTTGACAAAGGGGACAGGAGCATAAAATGGAATAAAAGTAGCCTCTTCAATAAATGCTGTTGGGAGGTCTGGACAAGGACATGCAAAAAAATGAAACTAGACCACCAACTTACACCACACACCAGAATAAACTCAAGATGGATCAAAGACTTAAATGTAAGCCGTGACACCATAAAAGAGCCAGAGGAAAACATAGGCAGTAAAATTTCAGATGTCCCATGCAGCAATGTTTTTGCTGATATATCTTCTAGGGCAAGGAAAACAAAGGAAAAAATAAGCAATGGGACTACATCAAATTAAAAAGCTTTTGCACAGCTAAAGAAACCATCATCAAAGTAAAAATGGAGCTGACCATATGGGAGAACATATGTGCCAATGATACATCTGATAAGGGTTTAATTTCCAAAATATATAAAGAACTTATACAACTCAAATGTAGGGGACCATTTTGTGTGGTATTGGGAACTGTAGCCCCACTGTAAGTGGGGCCTGTAAGTCTCAACCAGAAAACTGGGAAAGCTGGAGGCAGGCATGACCCGGTAATTGCACGGGGGGTCCCCGTGGGAAATCAGGCTTAAAACATGTATATTATGCTTTGAAGCTTGTTCTGCTGTCACCTGGTGATCCTTTGGCACCAGAGAATCTGGCAGAACTTGAACCTAAAGTAATCACTGTGCCCTTTCATTGTTATCTGTAATCCCTAGAAGTTAATAGTAACCAAAGCATTTGGGGTTAATTGGTAATTTCTGTAACCTGACTGTATACCCCTATACATACCCTTCTCAAAAAAAAAGCACAAGGAAAGGGAGTTTGGGGCTTTTCTCCTCTAGAGAGAACAGCCACCTTTCTTCTTCCCAGACAGAAATCACTGTCCAAATTAACTCATTTCTCCTCATCCACCATCCCGAAATCTCTGCAGGACAGAGAGTTTCCATGGAGCGATGGCGTACCCCAACACCCAGAGACCAGACAGGGGTCCTTAAGAAGATTAACGCCTGCAGGGACATGAGCTGGGATTGGGGACAGCACACCAAATTGGATGTGAATTGCTGCGCACCTCATCCCATGGTAAGGGACAGTGGCACCAAACTCTTTCTGGTTATACCGCCAGTGTGACTAAGATAAAGGAAGGGAGCTTTTCTTAAAAGGCCACCTCTTGTGGCATGTTTTCAGTTTCATTTTTTGTGTTCTCCCTTTTATTAGATAAAGACTGGTTTTGCCTCCTCTCACTCATTGTAAATCGCCACACCTTGCAGGCACAGGTTAAGCAGCTAAAAGCCAATAGAGCGCTTGCCAGTGGAAGACCCCTGTGAGAGGATAAGCTGGTTCACAGACCAGGTTAGTGCATTAGGCTCCCGCTAGCTGCAAGTCAAAGTCCATGCAACAACAGGAGCATGGTTACAAGCACTCATTGCCCAATACCTGTTGGCGTGTCCCCCCAAATAGGATTTTGTAAGAGCGAGAGAAGTCTTAAGTAAAGAACAGGATTTATATGAGGGCTCTGGTGATGGCCGAGCTCCAAAGATAGGAGGCACGTCTTTCCTCTGGTCCAAATAGGGTTGATCACCCAGCACTCTAAGCCCTGGCAGTTGTTTTAGATGACTGGGAGAGAAACCAAGGCACATAAGAGAGGTTGGAATAATCAAAGTATGACATCTTTGGAAGCCCTCCTCATAAGCAGCACACTTCAATCCACTACACTCCTTTTATCCTGGTTCCTAGAGTCAGGGAAAGTTAACAAAACTAAATAGAAGATCCCAGGGGCGAAACTGAAAACAAAAGCCCCGGGTCAAAAAATGGACATGGGACTTTCTAAGGAGCAAGAAATTTGCTTTCAGCTATTACAACAGCTGATAACAGAATCAGGATGTCAGATACAGGAACAGCATTTAATCAATCTATTACAGACAGTGAAGCAATAATGTCCTTATTTCCCAGATAAAGAATCTTTAGGTTTAAAAGTTTGGAAGAAAATTCATCAGAAGTTAAAGTGGCTCCAGAAAAATAGAACTTCCATAAGTCATCCAAGTTTACTTATTTGGAGCTTAGTTCACACAGCTCTTTGCCCACTGCTTACTGCCGTAGCTCAGAATGCTGTGGTCTCAGAAAAACAAAGGGAACGTAAGAAAAATAACTCAGGCTTAGAAGGCACCAAAGCCACAATGGAAGTAGGAGAGGGGGAGGGAGAAGGGGACATGAGGAGATTTGCAATTTCTGCCAAACAATCAGCTCCACCTGCCCCTCCACACTGGAATCCTGGAAAGCCACAATGGCTCTTGCTGCCTCCTCTGGCTGACACATATCCGCCTACTCCTGCCTGACCCAAACCTTGACAGAAAGGCTATAAAAAAGTTTTTCCTATATTTGCCTAAAACCTAAGGTTCTCCTTAATAAAATAATTACATATTGTGGTATATTGCTCAAATACTCAACTAATGTTCAAAAATTCATGTCTCTCAATACTAAAAACTGAATTTTTGTTAACCTATATTAATGTTATATACCTTTATCACTTTAAGTAAGCGATTAAATATTATTTCATAATATATATTCCTTAGCCGATAAAATTTCCAGGATTTAAAATTTAAAAAACTTCCTTATAGCTCTGGAGTATTTCAAAGGGCCCTGGAACTATCTCAAGGATTTATTATTTTTGTCTTACCAAAAAGAATATTCTAGGCCAATCAGGCTTAATACATTTTAAAATACTTGGAAAGCTTTGTCAAATACAGAAAGTTTACAAGAATCTCCAAAAGTATACAAAACTCTAATGATTTATAATTTTAATAATTATTTTAGAATGTTATATTGCAAAATTGCATATATTACAATGCATCTAAGCATGAAATTCATAAATAGTCTGTGTAAATTTAAAAAATAATAATAAATAAAAGAAAGGAAAGAGAAAGCAAGAAATTAAGGAATAAAGAAAAGACACGTGCCACATCCATGTGTGGCATAGGAAAGAAAACATTGAAAGTGAAAAAAAATAATAAGGAAAGTAAGCATATAAGTCTTTAAACAGTGACTAAATTCTAAACGTAGGAACTACTAAAACCTAGAAACAATAGGGTAATTAACCTGCTAGTCAAACCCATGCAAAAAACAGTAGGCTGCCTGCCTCTCCAACACAGAAAAAAAGTGACACTTTGAAACTCCAGCCGTTTTTCAGCTGCAGCCATCATCTCAGCTGTTTGTCTCTAGCCCCTGCCCTGAGAGAGCAAGGCAGGATTGGGGAAGGAAGAGGAATAATCAGACAGACTGCTTTAAGGGTGTGAAAAAGAAAGCATCCTACTGCTCAGGGAATTTTCCCCGCCACACAAAAGTTTCCCACATAGATCTTAAATGGGATAATAACAGGCTGGAGAATAGGGCTCAGATGAGAGACCTTAGTAACCTCATCATCAGGGGAATCTAGGAGTCCACTCCCCAAACACAGAATGTCCCCAAGGCATTTGAGATACAACAACAACAAAAGATGAAAAACTCCATCAGCATTCCTACAGAAGCTCAGGGACCAGATGAAAAAGTCGTCGTCGTCGGCAGCCGTCCGTCTCGAGAGACGATGGTGTAGCTTCTCAAGAGTCTATCTGCACCGCCGAGAATGGCTGTGCAGTCCGACTCGGGAGTGACATGGTATCTGTCTCCTCCCGTGTTGAATCGACATCTTGTGATGACGCTGGAGTGTCCTCTCCAGTGAAGCTGAAGCTACAGAGCCTGGGCAGGGTGATATGGAGGGTCTGCTGTTGCCCATGCAGCAGACCCCCCCTCTCTTCGCAGCTGAAGGGTCCAAGGGAAAGACGGAGTCAATACAGCTTGGCTTCAGGTGCGCCGCAGGAGTTGCCGGTGTTGACTACAACGTCAAACCGCCTTAGGGACTCCGGCTCCGGATTTTCTGTCGGGGTTTACTCCCTTAGCCTTTCCCCTGAAGAGGTATGCCGCAAGGCAGCGGAGGTTTTTTGGAGTCAGAGTTTTCCTTCTCTGACCAGATGAAAAAGTATTCTGGTCTAAATCCAGAGAACGCTGTAGGGCAGGGACTCTTAAAAGTCACCTTTGTAACAGAAGCTGGCCAGATATTTGTAAGAAATTGCAGAAGGTAGATAAATGGGCCAGATAGAACAATTGAGAAACTCCTCAGGAAAGCTCGAAAAGTGTACATTAGAAGGAAGAAGGAGAATCAGAAGCTTCAAAAAGCGGCAGAATATCTCTGCAAATCTAGGAACATTTAGCTGCAAAATACCGATTTTTAGTGTAATCCTTCACAGTGTGGAAAAGAACAAGAACTGGGAGCATGTTATGGTTAAATCTAAAGAAGTAAAGGGTATTTAAAGTGTTCATAAATATTGCAGAAGGCCTTTGTAAAGTGGTAATAATAAAAAGGACATCATTATGGAAGGGTTTTTTTAAGTATATTTTATTGATTATGTTGTTATGGTAGTTGTAGTGTTTTTTTTTCCCCCTTTGCTCCTCTCTGCCCAGTACCCCACTACCCTCCAGCAATCCCACTCCCCTTAGCTCATGTCCATGGGTTGTGCATATAACTTCTTTGGTTTCACCCTTTCCTATATTATTCTTAACTTTCCCCTGTCTATTTTGTACCCACCAATTATACTTCTTAATCCCTGCACCATTTCCCCATTTCTCCCCCTTCCCCCTTCCAGCTGATAACCCTCCAAATGATCCCCTTACCTATGATTCTGTTCCTGTTCTGGTTTGCTTAGTTGGATTTTGTTTTTATTTTTTAAAGCCAGTTGTTGATAGTTATGAGTTTGTTGTCATTTTAATGTTCATAATTTTGATCTTCTTTTTATTAAGTAAGTCCCTTTGACATTTCATATAATAGCTTGGTGATGATTAACTTCTTTAGCTTTACCTTGCCTGGGAAGCACTTTATCTGCCCTTCCATTCTAAATGATAGCTTTGCTGGATAGAGTAATCTTGGTTGTAAATCCTTGCTTTCCATCACCTTGAATACTTCTTGCTAGTTGCTTCTTGCCTGCAAAGTTTCTTTTGAGAAATCAGCTGATAGTCTTATGGGAACCCCTTTGTAGGTAGCTCTCTGCTTTTCTCTTGCTGCTTTTAAGATTCTCTCTTTATTTTTAACCTTTGGCATTTTAATGATGATGTATCTTGGTGTGGATCTTTTTGGGTCTAGCTTGTTTGGGACTCTCTGTGCTTCCTGGATTTGTATGTCTATTTCCTTCACAAAGTTTGGGGAGTTTTCTTTCATTGTTTTCTCACATAAGCTTTCAATTTCTTGTTCTTTTTCTTCTCCTTCTGACACCCCTCTGGTTTGGTTGTTGGCATGTTTAAAGTTGTCCCAGAGGTTCCTAAGCCTCTCCTCATTTTTTTCAATTCTTGTTTCCTCATTCTGTACTGGTTGAATGTTTATTTATTCCTTATGTTCTAAATCGTTGATTTGAATCCCGGTTTCTTCCCTTCACCATTGGTTTTGTGTGAATTTTTTTTTTCATTCATGTAGCATAGCCTTCACTTCTTCCCTTATGCATTTGCCATACTTAAGCATATCTGTCAAGCCTGTGACCATCTTTATCACCAGTGTTTTGAACTCTGCATCTGTTAGGTTGGCTATCTCCTTGTCGCTGAGTTCTCCCACTGGAACCTTAATCTGTTCCCCATTTTGGGCCATACTTCTCTGACTTCTCATCTTGACAGGCTTCTATGTTTGTTTGCCTCTGTGTCTTAGGTAGAGCTGTTGCACCTGTTATGTTGTAAGGGGTGGAGCCTTAGGTATTTGTCAGTACAGGGCAACCTTTCCACCACGTTGTGGCGCTGTATGTGGGGGAGGGGTCTGAGGGAACAATGCTGCTTGCTCAGCACTCACCCCTTTTCTAGGCACTTCTCCCACTTCTGTATGGGACTGGCACCTCTCTAGCTGTTGCCCTGTCATTCCCAGAGTAGGTGGGTCTGCAGATGCTCTAGGACAGTGGAGGTCCTTTAAACAAGAAGACTCTGCTGAGAGTCCGGCAGTTTCTGCCTCCACCCCAATCCCCACTGGTTAGCACAGTCAGAAGCAATGAGGCTTGGTTTTCCCTGGTGTTGGGACTGTGAGCTTTGCCGTCTAGTCTGGTGCTGGTGTTACAGAACCCCTGGGCTGCTCCAATTGAAACCTAGCATCCATGGGCTGTTTAGTTAGGGGCCCGATTGCCCACAGCCAGAATTATAACTCTCAATACCAGAGTTTAGTGAAAAGAAAAAGAGTTGTTTATTCAACAGTTATATAGATTTAGATTATTTGCGGATTTCTGCTGTTAAGTCTTATGTTCCTTAAAACATCCACAAACACATATTTCTGCCTCCTCCTACCAAACCAGGCTAGTTTTAGAAAAGTTAGAGAAACTGTTCCTCTACTTTGTAGACACAGTTCAGCTTTACCGGTAGCTACCAATCATTCGATTCTGATTAGAAAGGCCTTGTCTGTGTTATGGTGTCCACCAGCTTTTAATCCAGAACCACGTGAATTCCCAGCCTCCTTGTAAGCTGCTTGGAGTTTTCCCTTCTTAAAGCAGCATAGTGTACCCTCTTAAAACCACATGGTATACCCTCCTTTGTAATCCGCATGGAAAACTTCTCAAAACGGCATGGTCAGTCCCATTCAAAACTGTATGGAGAACTCCTTCTCCAAACTGCATGAAGGACCTTCCTTTTCAAAACCGCATGGTCAGTCCCGTTAAAATGTCTGCCGCTTATTTTTAAATCCCTGTGTTCTGTGACACAGTCAACATGGTCCCCAGTTCTGACCATTCACAGAAGCCCACGCAGGCTCTGTGTGCTTTTTCCATACCATCCTATGGTCCAAGACCCCTCCCATCTCCTTGAGGCCTTGGAAGCATCCAAGCCATTTGTATAACAAAGACACCAGCCACCAGCCTCAGGCATGTGAAGGCATCCTGAAAGCTGCCTCCTTTTCCCCATCCCCCAGCCTGCAAGCTCTGGGGTTTTTGGACACCTTCTTTCTGTAACATTGGGACTGCTCCCCAGGTGTCCCTTCTGACATTTTAATATGTGTTACTGCAATTTCCATTGGCCTACTGCTGCCACCACTGATGCCGCCACCACACCACATCCTCTCTGCCTGGCTCCAACTCCTTCTACCTGTCTGAATGAGTATTTCTTCTTTGTATCTTTGTCAGACTTAAATGCAGCTTGATTTTTTTTGGAGCTTCTGGTTGTTTCTAGTTTTGAGGTAGCTGTATTCCTTCTTAGTTGTGGAGGGAGATGCAGTGTGTCTGTCTAGGCCTCCATCTTAGCTGAAAATCTCCTGTTATGGAAGTTTTAAACCTAGGAAAAGGAAACCTCAGTTGCTTGTGTTCTGATTTTATGAAAATGTATTTTGGTCTGTTTTGTTGTGAAATTCTCTGTATCTATTTTTGGCTAATAAGACCTAGAAAAGATCATCTGTAAACTGGTTAGGGAAAATGCCTTTGCCTTTCAGGACCCAGGAAGGGTCATTCAGGGCTAATAAGCATTCCAACCTGGGCAAGCAAAACATGTCTCTGCTAAGGGCACATCTCTCTAGGAGGCCAGTAAACATACTGGTGAGAGGGTGCCTAGCTTTCTGTGTTTTAAATTATTACTCTCTTTATGCTCTGAAAGGAAAAATTGAGGTTTCCCAGGGAAAGTTAAAACTTCACATGAAAGAAAGGAAGTGAGGGAAAGTGTAAGGCATTAATATGAAGAAAGTTTATGAGAGGTATATAGAAGGTTTGTTAAAAGTTTGTGAAAGTTTTGGGGGAAAAATTGTGTGGTTTTAGTAATGGAAGGTGTAATGCATGGAAATATAATTTTGAAGGACAAGGATTTTCTTTCATGCCTTTATATTTTTCCCCCTACCTGACCCCTTCAGTATTTAGCATTCTAACAAAGTAATAACATAAAATTTCTTTGCATAAAACTAATAAAACCAGTTGCTAATAGTAGTTTTGTCAACCGAGGATTAGCCCCGCAAGTAACTCATTTTCCTCTCTTTGGCAAGTGTAAATGTATTCATGTGTCTATAGACACTTATTCTGGAGTGTTACATGCCTCTGCTCTTACAGGAAAATCCACCAAACATATTCAGACCCACTGGCTTGAAGCATTCAGCTATTTAGGCTGCCAACAATGAATAAAAACTGTAATAGGCCAGGCTATATAGCTTGCCCCACCCAAGAATTTTTACAAGGATGGGACATCATACATAAAACAGAATTTCTTACAACCCAACGAGCCAAGATATAGTTGAACAGGCCCACCACAACTTTAAAAACCTTAAAAAACAAAATAGGGGGAGTATGGAGTCCTCCCCAAAGAACCTAACTATGATGGCAATTTACACCTATAATCTATTGCATTGTGATGATTCCCTCTCCTCAGCCATTGAAAGGCATTTCTGCTGTCATGGGCCAGAAGACAAAGAACCTCTCCCATCAGTATTATACTGGGACCTTCAAGGAGTAGGGAAATGGAAAGGGCTGGTTGATTTACTGACATGGGGAAGAGGGTATGCTTGTGTTTATAGGTCCTCTTTGGCTGCCGGCAAAACAAGTGAAACCATATCATGGCAAAGCAAACAACTCCATTCCAGTGGAAACCCCCTGCCGGACCGACAGCCCAAGTGTTCGAGAAGGCAGACAGAGTTGTAGCTACCGGTTAATGTCACTTGGGATTGGGAGGACCCAGGAGGACTAGTGGCTATTAACCATGCCCTTTCCCAAGTGAGAGTAAAACAGTTCCTAGGCATTCTTTTTGCTTGCATTGTTTCTGCTATTGTTGTTGCCATGGTTGCTAATGTTGCCACAGCACTTACTGAATCAGTTCAGACTGCTCATGCTGTTGATGTATTATTAAC
Source organism: Furipterus horrens (assembly GCF_987537825.1). Classification (NCBI taxonomy): domain Eukaryota; kingdom Metazoa; phylum Chordata; class Mammalia; order Chiroptera; family Furipteridae; genus Furipterus; species Furipterus horrens. The sequence goes on from NW_028327177.1 coordinate 75,958,212, forward strand.
TAATGCCACACAGGAGATGATCTAACAGACCTGATTTGATCAGGAAATCCTGGTCTGACTCTCAGCCATGGAATCGACCATGCTGCAGCTGGGAGAAAGACAGAATGTCCTGGTCACTGGACAACAGCTCATCTGCAACTCTGGATTTTCAAAACTCTGCGTTTCACCCCTAAAATGGAACTCCAGCCAACCTTCTTTGGCAGACATTCAGCATCATTTTTAAGGGGCCTTTTCTACCAACCTTAAGGGCCAAATTGATCAACAGCAGCTTGAACTCCATCAACAACTCCTGGACATTAAACAACTTACCCAACAGAAGGTGTTTCAAGACTTGAGTGAAAACTTGCAGTGGCTGAGTCCTAAGAACTTGTTTCAGGGACTAAATTTATGCATATGGGTTTTAGGGGCAGCTGGATGTTTATTGATCATTATGCTGCTCTGTGTACTTCGATGTATCTGCAAACTGTTTTATCAGAATCAAGTATATGAGCAGCAAGTAGCAAGCTTCATTGGGCTCTCTAATATAAGCTTCATGGACAACAAAAAAGGGGGAGATGTAGGGGCCCATTTTGTGTGGTATTGGGAACTGTAGCCCCACTGTGAGCTAGGCTTTGCAAAAGGCCTGTAAGTCTCAACTGGAAAACCAGAAAAGCTGGAGGCAGACATGACCTGATAATTGCATGGGGGGTCCCATTGGGAAATCAGGCTTGAAAAATGTATATTATGCTTTGAAGCTTGTTCTGCTGTCACCTGGTGATTCTTTGGCACCAGAGAATCTGGTGGACCTTGACCTAAAGCAATCACTGCATTCCTTTCATTGTTATCTGTAATCCCTAGAAGTTAATAGTAACCGAAGCATTTGGGGTTAATTGGTGATTCATGTGTCCTGACTGTATACCCCTATACATACCCTTCTTAATAAAAGGCATGAGGATAAGGAGTTTGGGGCTTTTCTCCTCTAGAGTGAACTACCACCTCTCTTCCTCCCAGACAGAAATCAGTGTCCAGGTTAACTCATTTCTCCTCATCTCTGATCCTGAAATCTCTGCAGGGCAGACTTTCCAACAAGCCAGGGCATGTGCCCACACTCAACACCAGGAAGACTAACAATCCAATTTGAAAAATGGACAAAGGACCTGAATAGATATTTCTACAAGGAGAACATACAGATGGTCAATAGCCATGTGGAAAAATGTTCAACATCACTAATCATCAGAGAGATGCAAATTAAAACCACAATGAGTTAGCACCTCACACCTGCCAGAATGACAATCACCAATAAGTCAACAAAAATTGAGTGCTGGTGAGGATGTGGAGAAAAGGGAACCCTAGGGCACTGTTGGTGGAAATGCAGACTGATGCAGCCACTATGGAAAACAGTATGGAGTGTCCTCAAAAAATTAAACATGGAACTACCTTTTGACCCAGTAATTCCACTTCTGGGAATATATCATCAGAATACTAAAACATCAATTCAAAAGAGTATATGAATCCCTATGTTCATAGCAGCATTAATATCAGGAAATAACCTAAGTGCCCATCAGTGGACAAAAAAGCAGTTGTACATTTACACAATGGAATATTATGCAGCAGTGAAAGAGAAGGCCCTCTTACCTGGAGACTATTATGTTAAGTAAAATAAGGCAGTCAATGCTTTCACTTTCACTTTCAAATTACAATATGATCTCATTTAGTGTGGAATCTAATGAACAAAATAAACTAACAAGTACAATAGAATCAGAGGCATAAAAATATGGAATAGACTGACAGCTATAAGAGGGAAGGGAGGAGGTGGGGACTGGTTGACAGATGGTGAAAGGATTAGTGAAAGACCCTATATGCATGACCAATTGGCATGGACAATGATGGGGGGATTGCTTCAGGGATTGGGAGAGGCTGGGTGGAGGAGGCAAAGCAGGGAAATTGGGACAACTGTAATAGCATAAATAATAAAATATAGTTTAAGTTTTTAAAAAGTGAAAACTGCTACAGTTTCAGGTGAAAATGAGGATCAGCTTCTGGTGCCCAATTAGACAAGATTGCAAGTGAACATTGGCTGTGGGTGGTTTACAAGGGGCCACCTAGGATCTTATTTGGATTTAAATTCTACCACAAACCTCACCTTTTGTCTCTAAATTCATGTATGATAAATCCTAGTATGTGGATATTGTAGTAATCATTTAATATAGATACAAGAACTAGTAGTCAAGATATGAATAAGTCCCTGGGGGGAAAATAACCTTAAAAATTGACTTATACCATGATTATACCAGCATCAATCACAACAGCCAAAAGGTAGAAGCCACCCAATGTTCATCAACAGGTGATGGAAAAACAAAATATGACATAAATGCACAATGGAATATTATTCAGTTTTAAAAAGTAAGAAAATTCTGACACATGCTGCAACATGGATGATTCTTGAGGACTTACACTAAGTGAAATAAGCCACACACACACAAAAAAGGACAAATACTGTATAATTCCACTTATATGAGGTACCTAGAGTAGTCAAATTCATAAGATAGAATTTAGAAAGTAGAATGATCACTGCCAGGAGGTAGAAGGAGGTAGCAATGGGGAGTTATTCTTTAATGGGTACAAGTTTTAATATGAGAAAATGAAAAGTTCTAGAGATGAATGCTGATGGCTGCACAACAATGTGAGTGTACTTAATGTCACTGAACTGAACAGTTAAATACAGTTTAAATGGTAAATTTTATACTATGCACATTTTATCACAATTTTTTAAAACTGACAGATTTCAAGTGTATAAAATTTGGTAGTAATAAGGTTATATAATAAGCAAAGAAGTTAAAGTGGATTTCAAGTTTAGCAGGAAAGATTCAATTAATTGAAAGAAGTCCTAAGGCTGCATGATTACTAATGCTTGAAGGTGATTACTGATGAAGAGCTGATGTGGAGTTTCTGGGCTGGCATTGAGAGTTTGCTTTCTGTGTTTTAATGTTCAGGAATAGGTCTGCCTGGGAAATCAAGAGGCTTGAATCTTCCAGTTCAGTAATTTATAATAATGCCACCCAGTTTCCAATAACCCATGGGACAGTGGCCATCACCCACACCATTTAAAGACTGAGTGTTGGCACAAGCTGTTAGGTATTTCTCAGATCCCTCAATCTTACAAGCATGTACACTTTTCTCTGTGAATTATTGGTCAAATTAACTGAGCAGGTATGTTGTAAAGCCCTGTAGAAAAGTCAGGAGTTTCCTCTGAGTTTGGGCTGCCAAGTTATACCTCAATCTTAAACTGGGGTGGAAAAGATCTTGCCAGGTGGCAATGAATGCAGCTATAGGTCACTCCTGATACAAAGCTGTGTGACCTTTCACTGATTATTGGTTCAACCAGAAGTGACTCCTGGCTAGACTGGCCTCCAACTAGTGCATCCTAGGAAAACTGAACATGTTATGTAAGGCCACAGTCCCTTCAAATTGATCTAGTTAATCATTTTGATTGGTTAATCTCCAGCTATTTAACATTTCTAAAATCACACTGACAAGAGAGCCTCTTCAAATCATCATTTGCCGGCAGCCTTCAGTGTCAGAGTGACACTGCACTGGAGTTAAATTTTCTAATAACTTGTTTTAAAAATGTGGAGTGATCATTTAAGCAACCACTAATTTCCTCACATTTTGGGCTTTTGAAATGTGTTTTCCTTAAATTTTGTTTATAGTATCAAAAGGATAAGGTCACTATGAATTAACAACCAGGGCTACAAAAATAGCAAAAGTGACTATTTACTGAATCTGCTGTTTTATTGGCCACTTTATGTACATTATTTCTAATTTTTACATGAAGTGTTATGCCTGTTTTTATTTTCCTCATAAGGGAAGCCACGGCTGAGAGAAGCAAAGTAACTGGCAAAAATTTAGCTAATAAATAGGTGGGAAACCTCATATTTAAACATGGCATTCCAGTATTTTGTTTCACATTTGGGAAATCATGTCTAAGCTTAGCTGACATAGTGAACTTGTCTGGTTTTTCCTTCACAACGTATTTATTCCAGTCACCTTTCTTCTGTTAACAGTACCTTGATTTTCCTCTGGGTTACCAGCTTCTTCCCAACTTTCACTCCAGGTGTTTGGGGAGAGGGAATCATTTAACTCAAGCCTGGCCAATCAGTACATGGTATTTCCCTGGCTACAGTAACTCATTGTTTCATTCATTTATTTATTTAACAAATATTTAATGAGAAGAAGGGCATATACAGCAGATATTACAACATGAAAATTCTGCTCTGGTGGAGCTTATTTTCCAGTGTGGGCAGACAAATGATAAACAAGTAACAAATACTCAGCATTATTTCAGTTATTAATAGTGTTTCCAAAAAATAAGACAGGGTGATGACATATAATAGCAATGGGTATGGGGACTTTTCACATTTCCACTGACTTAAACTTGGAGGGGTATAGGTTCCCAATTGTTGGCAGCTGTCTTGCTCATCCCTGGGGTCTGAGGATAAATCCAAAAAGGGGGAGAGAAGGAGGAGGAGACAAGAGAGAGAAATTAGATTCTGATGACATTTTTGAGCCCTTGAATTGTGCTATATTTGAAATTACACTTGCCCCCAACTTCCAGTCAAGGTGGCAACATAGGTATGCATGGTTTTGCCTCATTTCTAAACTACATCAAAATTACAACTAAAATATAGAACAACCATCACTCATACATCAGAAATCAAATTAAATGGAAGTCTAACAACTATGAAATTAAAGAAACCACATCCATCCAGACTGGCAGGAGGAGCAGAGATGCAAAATGAGCTGGTCCCACATACATGTGTGATGGATAAAAATTCAAGAGGGAAAGCTTTGGAGCAAGGTATTTCTACACCAAGTGCCCCAGCCCTGTGTTCTAGTACCAAGAAGATATGTCCCTATAATTTCTGGTTGCAAAAACCATCAGGGATTGACAATGGAAGAAACTCCTGAAGTCCTAAGCAGTTCCCCTTAAAGAACCCACACATGGACTTAAACAAACATGTTCCCTCTGAGCACCAACACCACTGGGGTAACAATTTGAAAGACATCTGGGTGGGATCTGGAGGACACATTTCTCACAGACAGAAAGGCAGGGAGAGGTCTTTGTCATTATTCTGAGCCTTCCCCCACACAGAGCCACAGAGTTGGCAATTGGGTGTGATATCTGAGACTTCATCAACCTGGCCAACACTGTCTGCCCCACAATGGAGCTCCCCTGAGACTCCATCCCACCCAATCTATGGGCCTACTCAAATTGTTACCAAGACATTTCCTATATAAATGGCTGGTCTTGGCTCATGCTGCACAACTTCCTAAGTAACAGCTAATTGGCCCTATACCCAGACTAGCAGCAGCCATCCTAGATTCACACCTTAGCTTCAATTAGGAATCTCCAAGCCCAGCACAAGTAGCAGCCATCTCAGATTGCTGTGTAGCTCAGGCAGGATGGTGTTGAGCAGAAAACAGGAGGGGACTGACCTTGGTCTGCACCAACCCAGATACCACAAAGCCTGAATACCCAGTGGACATTTACAGACCACATAGGAGCACCACCGCCTTGCCCCTGCACAGCTGATCCTCCAAGGAGGGTGGAGGTAAGTGGTCAGTGGTCATGGCCAATCATTGCAACTGACTGGCCTGGGTAAATCACTCCCATTGATCTGCCAACAGCAATCAAGGCTCAAATATAAGAGGGTGTACTCAGCCCACATAAAGGGCTCACCTTAAGTACCCAGATTGGGTGATAGGGGAGACTGTGCCACTGGACCCTACAGGACACCTACTACATTAGGCCACACTACCAAGACATGGAGTCAAAGCATTTCTATGTAAAACATAGAAACAATCACAGGGAGGCTGCTAAAATGAGGAGACAAAGAAAAACAGCCCAAATGAAAGAACAGATCAAAACTCCAGAAAAAAACTAAATGTAATAGAGATAAGCAATCTCTCAGAAGCAGAGTTCAACACACTGGTTATTAGGATGCTCAAAAAATTTAGTGAGGACCTCAGCAGCATAAAAAAGATCTAGCCAGAAACAAAGGGGTGCACTAGCAGAAATGAAGAACAATTTACAAAGAAATAACAGTAGAGTGGCTGAAACCAAGAATCAAATCAATATTTGAAACATAAGGAAGCAAAATAAAAGCAATCAGAACATCAAGAAGAAGAAAAGAATCCAAAAATAAATGAGGATAATGTAAGCAACCCCTGAGACAAGTTCAAGCATTCTAACATTCACATAATAAGGGTGCCAGAAGGAGAGAAAGAGCAAGAAATTGAAAATCTATTTGAAAAAATAATGGAAGAAAACTTCCCTAATTTTGTGAAGGAAATAAACATACAAGTCCAGTAAGCATAGAGATTTCCAAACAAAATGGATGCAAAGAGGCCCACTCCAAGACACATCATAATTAAAATGCCAAAGATTAAAGGTAAATAAAGAATCTTAAAAAGCATCAAGAGAATAGGAGCTACTTACCTACAAGGGAATTCCCACAAGACTGTCAGCTGATTTCAACTTTTCAGGCTATAAGGGATTGGAAGAAATATTCAAAGTCATGAAATGTGGAACCTACAGCCAAGATTGCTCTACCCAGCAAAGATATCATTTAGAATCCAAGGGCAGATAAAGAACCTCCCAGGCAAGAAAAACTAAATGAGTTCATCATCGCTAAACAATAACTATATAAAATGTTAAAGAAACTTACTTAAGAAAAAGATGAAGATCAAAACTATGAACAATAAAATGGCCATAAGTACATGTCTATCAACAGTTGAATCTAAAAAACAAACTAAGCAAACAATAAGAACATAGAATCATGAATATAGACAGCATTTTGATGGATACCACATGGGAGGTGGGAGTGGGGAAATGGAAGAAGAGGTAAGGGGATTAAGAAGTACAAATAGGTAATTACAGAATAGCCATAGGGATGTAAAGTACAGTATAAGAAATGGAGTAGCCAAAGAACTTATTATACTCATGACCCATGGACATGAACAATGATGCAGGGATTGTCTGAGGGAGTGGGGGGGTGCTGAATAGAATGGAGCCCCGGGGGGAAATTGGGACCACTGTAATAACATAATCAATAAAATATAATTAAAAATAAATACACCTGTCCTTAAACCTCTGCACAAGAGGGCCTATAAATCTTTTCCTTTTGTTTCTTTCCTACAATAGTTGTTTATGTTTTGTTACTTACACCAGGAAGATCTTATTTTGTACAGCCAAGTGTTCAGGATAATCACTGCCTGGCACAGGAATATCTTCCACTACTGGCAGATGTGAGTAAATTTTAGATAGATAATCAGGTGACTGAATAGATATATGACAGCCAGAAAGCTTTATCAACATATGGAACAGATAAAAGCAAGCATTTGTCCACGTATAGAAAGAAGGATCAGAAAGATACATACCCAGCTCTTCACATAGTTAACACTCTGGGATGAGAGGAAGAGGATTTCATTTTTAAATTATCAGCTTCTATAAAGTTTGTTTTTAAAGAGAAGCAGGGAGGAAACAAGATGACGGAGGAGTAAGTGGAAGCTACACTAACCTCCTCCCAGAACTAGTCAGGATTTACAACTTAATTTTGGAGAAATCATCTGGAATAACCAACCGAACACCAGCTAGAGAGAAGTCTTATAACCACGGAGAGACAGAAAAGGCCGCTACATCACAACGTGACCAGTAGGGAGTGCGGAGACGCAGAAGGGCTGGCTGGGCTCAGACGGGTGGCAGCTGAAGGTACTGAGAAACAGCTCAGCAGCCGGGGATTCCCCTTGAGAAGGGCAGGGTCTAAACCCCCAGCTGAGCTTCCCAACCTATAGCAACAGAGTGGAAAGTAAAATAGTATCCAGCTGAGAAAAGCAAAAAGCCACAGGGTTTCTTGCTAGCCGGAGAGAAACAGCTGGAGAAAAAGAGCTCTTAAGCGGATCACATACAAAAATATTTTGCCCCCACTTACCCTGGACTCAAGCAGAGGGAAGGCAGAGAGGACTGGAAATGCTTGGGGAGAGTTTGGTGTGGTGGCTTTGAGGGGAGAGCTGGGGAAGCGGCCGGCCGGGTCCCAGTGCTGACTCATCCCCACACTGCAGGCAGACCATTCCCCTCCAAGTGGCATCAGCCTGAGGGAAAGCAAAAGCCCTGCCTACAGGAATTAAGCTGCCACACCCACGGTCCTTAAGCCTGATGGCTAATCACAGGTTGAATAGATTAACAACTACAGAAGACAGACAAAGGCAGTAGATCCCTGGAAGTCTCCAACAGGCTGCCTAGGCCCAGACTGGTACAGGATCTGATGCCACCAGGGGCAGATCCAGGAAGTGCAGATCATTCTAAGAAACACCAACAAACAATAGGAGTCACAAAAATGGGGAGAGAGAGAAACAACCCCCCATCGAAAGGAAAGGTAGAATCCCCAGAAAGAGTGCTAAATGAAATAGAAGGGACCAAACTAGCCCAACACCAGGCCCCCCATCCCAGTGTTCCAGAGCCAGGAAGAGAAGTCCCTATAATTTCTGGTTGTAAAAACCAGAAGGGATTGAAGCTGAGCAAGATGAAGGCTTTTAGAGTCATAGACGGTGCCTCTCACGGGGCCCATGCACAGACTTACTCAGACTCACTCTCTCTGAGCTCCAGCATTGGGCAGCAGGTTTAAAGGCCCCAGAGACCTAAGGGGAGGAACTAAATTGTCCAGCATTAGGGTGAGAGCAGGAGAGGCAGCTTTCTGCCAGACAAAAGTGCTAGCAGAGACCATTCTTCCTTTTCTGAGATGCTGCCACTCCTTCAGGCACCATATCTGAATCTCCATCAGCCTGGCTCACAGTTTTCCCACCCTCGTGATTCCCATAGACTGCATACTGCCCAAATTTTGAACCCGCCCAAGCTGTTTCCAGTGACTTTTCCATACAAGTGGCTTGTCTTGGCTCATGCTTCAGACATTTCTAAAATCCCTGCAACAAGTAGCATCTGGCCTCAGTGTGCCCTGTGTGTCTCACTAAGTGACCCCAAACCCTGCAATAGCAGTATTTAGCCTTGGTTCACAGACTAGTCTCACCGGGGCACCTTCAAACTCAGTACAAGTAGCCACTATCTGCAGGTCACTTTGTAGCTCATGCTGGGTGGCCTCAGTCAGAACACAGATGTCAGCTAACCTTAGCCAGGAACTTCCAGGGGGGCCAGAGCCAGCACATGCTGTGGACAGATTCAGACCATGTCAAAGCACCACCCAATCACTTCCACAAGCAACAGAATCAAAGGGCAGACTGAGCAGGCACCAGAGCCCCAATGAAAAAAGTCCTGCTCTGTGGGGTCAGCCCCTGCATGGATGATCCTCCACAGTGATTGGTGGTTGCAGCCAGTCCTTATAGCTGATTGGTCTGGGGGTCGGTAACTACCTCTCATTGAAATGCCAACAGCAATCAACAGGAGATGTAAACAGCACACGTGTAGGGGAGGGGCACACCTGAAATGCCCAGCTTGGCTGATCAGGAAGGCTGTGCCACTGAACCCTACAGAGCACCTACTACACAAAGCCACTCTACCTAATACATAGAAACAAACACAAGGAGGCTCCCAAAATGAGGAAGCAAAGAAATGTGTTCCAAATAAAAGAATAGAACAAAACTCCAGAAAAATAACTAAACAAAATGGAGACAAGCAATATACTAGATGCAGAGTTCAAAACTTTGTTTATAAAGATACTCAAGGAAATTAGTGAGAACCTCAACAGCATAAAAAAGAACCAGTCAGAATTGAAGGATGCACTAAGGATAATTTACAGAGAATCAATGGTAGAGTAGATGAAACCAAGAATCAAATCAGTGATTTGGGGTATAAGGTAGCAAAAAACACCCAATCAGAACAGAAAAAAGAAAAAAGAACCCCCCAAAAATGAGGATGGTGTAAGGGTCAGCCTCTAAAACAATTTCAGGCATACCAACATTCACATTATGGGAGTGTCAGAAGGAAAAGTGTAAGAGCAAGACATCGAAGATGTATTTGAAAAAATAATGACAGAAAACTTTCCTAACCTGTTGATGAAAATAGACATACAAGTCCAGGAAGCACAGAGTTCCAAACAAGATGAACCCAAATAGGTCTACACAACATGAGAAAAATTCAAAAGTTTAAAGGCAAAAAAAAAAAAAAAAAAATCTTAAAGGCGGCAAAAGAAAAGCAGTTAATTTTATCTACAAGGGAGCTCCCATAAGACTATCAGCTGATTTCCCAACAGGAACTTTGCAGGCCAAAAGGGAGTAGCAAGAAATATACAATACACTTGGAAGTTCTTAGGAAGTGTCCTGGTCTGGGCCCCAATAACTCTTAGCTGGCTTTTCCAAGAACATCCAGAAAATAATTAAAGAAACACATATGGCTCATCAAAAACCTCTTCAGCTTACCCTTCTCTCCATAATTTAGGGCAGGAGTTGTTCAATTATTTTTCTATAAAGGACCACAAAATATATTTTTTAAGTCTCTTTCATAACTACTAGATTCTTGTTCTAGTGCACAAAGCAGCTATAAATAATGACATATATGAATGAGTATAGCTATCTTCCAATAAAACCTTATCTACAAAAAGCGGTGGGCTGGCCAGACTTGGCCTACAGACTGTAGTTTTCTGATTACTACATCAAGGATAGATTCACCCTCCTGATGGTTCTCCCTAGCTCCCTCTGCTCTTCCTCACTGGTATTTGAAGAATTCATTTCCATTGTATTTCTGAGGATTTAGACAAACAGAGAGTGAGAATAGTCCTTCTGTGGAAACAGAAAATGGAAGATTGACTTCAACTAGAAAATGCTAGACATCCTAGTTTGTGTGGAGAAATGAGTAGGAAATAAACAAAATATGAATAAGGGGAAAAATGGAAAAGGTTTAATCTAAAGAACAGAAGATTCCAGCAAGAATCTTCTGTAAGTCAGATAAAACAAAAACAATAACAACAACACAGTGTTTATTGAACAGTTTTCATGTGCCAAACATTCCCTAAGTGTTTTTCTAAATTTATATTTAATGATGGGTTTGCCACCATCTAGTTGTATATCACTTGACTCCTCTGAGCTTTAATTTCTTCATCCATTAAACAAAGACTGTGGGGTGACCTGTGGAAAAAAACACTAAGCACAGTACCTGGCCAGCTAAGTGCTAAATAAAAATTTTATTTAGAGAACTTATAGACTTCTGGCCACGATGGAGGCGTAGACAGACACACTGTGTCTCACTCCACAACTAAGCAGGAATACAACTACCTTAAAACTAGAAACAACCAAAAGTTTCAGAAAATCAAACTGCATGGAAGTCCAGCAAACACAGATATAAAGAAGAAATGTTCATCCAGAAATGTAGGAGGGGCAGAGCACGGGTGGAGAGGATGCAGTGTGGTGGTGGCAGCGGCAGCGGCGGTGGCAGTGGCAGGTCAGCAGAAAGCGCAGTCACACATTTTAAAAAGTCAGGAGGGACACCTAGGGAGCGTTCCTAGCTCCTCACCAGACCTCGCAGCTCACGGTCCCAGCACTGGCAAAAATCAAGCCTCATTGCATCTAACTGTGCAGACCAGTGGGGGTTGGGGCAGAGGCAGAAACTGCCAGTCTCAGCAGAGTCCAGTTGTTTAAAGGGCCCCCATGGTACAGGAATGTCCGCGGACCCACCCACTCTGGGAACGACGGCCAGGGCAGCAGCTAGAGGGACGCCAGTCCAGTGTGGAAGTGGGAGAGGTGCCTGGAAAAGGGGCGAGTGCTGGGCAGGCGGCATTGTTCCCTCTCGGATCCCTCCCCCACATACAGCATCACAACATGGTGAAACAGGTCCCCCTGTACTGACAAATACCTAAGGCTCTGCCCCTTACAGTGTAACAGGAGCGACTGCTCTACCTGGGATGCAGAGGCAAACACAGAGGTCTGTCAGAATGAGAAGACAGAGAAGTATGGCCCAAAAGGGGAAACGGATCAAGCAATGAGGAGATAGTCAACCTAACAGATGAGGAGATAGACAACCTAACAGACGCAGAATTCAAAACATTGGTGATAAAGATGCTCACAGGCTTGAGAGATATGCTTGAGTATGGCAGACGCATAAGAGAAGTGAAGGCTATGCTAAGTGAAACAGGAAAATCCACACAAAACCAATGGTGAAGGGAAGGAAACCGGGGTTCAAATCAATGATTTGGAATATAAGGAAGAAAGAAAACAATTCAACCAGTACAGAATGAGGAAACAATAATTGAAAAAAATGAGAAAAAATTCAAAAATTTTGCGAAGGAGGTAGACATGCAGGTCCAGGAAGCACGGAGGGTCCCAGGCGAGCTGGACCCAGAGGGGACCACACCAGGATGCATCATGACTGAGATGCGAAAGATGAAAGATAAAAACAGAGTCCTCAGGGCAGTAAGAGAGAGGCAGAGAGTTGCTAACAGGGGGTGCCTATAGGACGATCAGCTGATTTCTCAGAGAACACTTTGCAGGCAGGAAAGGACTGGCAAGCAGTATTCAAAATGATGAAAGGCAACCTGCCACCAGAACTACTCTATCCAGCAAAACTGTCATTTAGAATGGAAGGGAAGATGAAGTGCTTCCCAGACAAGGTGAAGCTAAAGGAGTTAATCATCATCAAGCCATTATTATATGGAATGTCAAAGGGACCTACTTAAGAAAAAGAAGATCAAAACTATGAACACTAAAATGACAACAAACTCACAACTATCAACAACTGAATCTAAAAAATAAAAACAAAATCCAACTAAGCAAACCAGAATAGAAACAGAATCATAGGTATATGGATCATTTGGAGGGTTATCAGCTGCGAGGGGGGAGGGGGAGAAATGGGGAAATGGTGCAGGGACTAAGAAGCATAATTGGTTGGTAAAAAATAGACAGGGGGGAGTTAAGTATAATATAGGAAAGGGTGAAGCCAAAGAACTTACATGCACGACCCATGGACATGAACTAAGGGGGGTGGGATTGCTGGAGCAAAGGGGAGTACTGGGAAGAGGGGAGCAAAGAGGAAAAAAAATGGAACTACTGTAACAACATAATCAATAAAATATACTTTAAAAAAAGAACTTATATGTCTCAAGACCAGGAAGACAGACAACCCTATTTAAAAATGGACAAAGGACCCGGACAAACACTTCTCCAAAGAGGAGATATAGAGGGTCCATAGGTATATGAAAAACTGCTTAACATCACTAGCCATCACACAGATGCAAATTAAAACCACAATGAGATTCCGCTTTACACCAGTCAGAATGGTCATCATCAACAAATCAACAAACAACAAATGCTGGTGAGGATGTGGAGAAAAGGGAACCCTAGTGCACTGTTGGTGGGAATGCAGACTGGTGCAGCCACTATGAAAAACAGTGTGGAATTTCCTCAAAAAACTAAAAATGGAATTGCCTTTTGAACCAGTGATTCCATTGTTAGGATTATGCCCGAAGAATCCTGAAACCCTAATTCAAAAGAACTTATACACCTCTATGTTCATAGCAGTGTTATTTACAATAGCCAAGTGCTGGAAGCAGCCTAAGTGCCCATCTGAAGATGAGTGAATACACAATTGGAATACTATGCAGCAGAAAGAAAAAGGACCTCCTACCATTTGCGATAACATGGATTGAAGTAGAGAGAATTATGCCTAAAGAAATAAGCCAGGCAACAAAAGAAAAATACTATATGATATCACCTAATACAGGAGACTAATGAACAACACAAACAAATGAGCAAAATTGAACCAGAGGCATGTAAACAAGGAGCAGACTAACAGCAGAGGAGTGGGGGTGGGGGCGGGAGAAGGGGCATAAGTAAGGAAGGGTTTAGTAAAACTAGTATAAATAACCCATGGACATGTACAATGATGTGGGAATTGAATGTGGGAGAAGGGGTGGGTTGGGTGGCGGAGGGAAGCAATGGGGGAAAAAGTGGAACAACTATAATAGAAAAACAATAAATAAATCAAAAATTAAAAAAAAAGAATTATATCTTTATTAGTACAACCTATGGAGGGGTCAGGGTTGTTCTTTGTACCTCAGAGCTTAGCAATAAAGTCAATAGGTGGAACTTTCAGGGAGAGAGATTCCAACCCACAAAAAACTTGTTGACCCACCACTTCCAAGATATACAGGATTCTTGGGATGTTGGTAGATGATTCTTTCTTATTGAATTTGTTGGGATGACGGTTAATAAAATTATATAGGTTTCAGTTGTATGATTCTTTATGGCAATGATTCCTGAAGAAAGTGTGTCATAGTTAAATAAATTTGAGAAATTCTCAGTTAAGCAAAGTTAAACAGATTTCTCAATGGTTATATTTCTTAGAGCTCAGACTATATACTATTAGGGTATAAATCTCTAAGCAGATACTATTATAAGCAGCTTTTTCCAACCATATTTATCCACCAATCATTTTCTGTCCCCAGGGCATCTTTGTGGATTAGTTTCTCACAGAAAAGTCTTTAGAAAACTACAGTTTGAGTTGTCTGAAAATAGATTGTTTTATGTAAGGTAGTGAGCTCCTTATTAAGGGAAGTGTGGGAACAAAGGCTGAATGCTCAAAGGGCAAGAAATGTGGATGGGAAGATACTATGGTGGGTGACAAGGGGACTGAGTAAAGTGAAAGTCTCACATTGGTCTTCACAGTCAGTCTTGTCCTTTTAGGCTATGGAAGTTGTACTGGTTTTCTGTTCCAGCTCTGGAATGTTGGATTTGACTTTGAACACCAAGAAAAGAGCCTTTTGGAGTGAAGAGTTATGCTGAACAGTTCTGGTAGCTAGAAGTTAAGAGGCCCTGAGAAGCCGGGTTGGCCTTGCCCCACTTTGGGGTACCCTCAGATCTGATGATGACCAGGGTCACTGTGAGCAATAATATCCAAATTGTCTGACACCCCGAGCATCTGAAATGTTAGCAGTGAGGTCAGACAGCCCATACCTGGACTCCTGATCTGATTTTGCCACTTTCTAGCTGGATGATCCTGAGAAGACCCATTTCTCTAGGCCTCTGGTTCCTGATGTGTAAAAGGGGTCATAGTCACTTCCTCCTCATGCCATGGTGAGAATTTGTAACAGACACCTGGTATCCCTGGCCTGTCTCAGCTGCAGCTGTATAGGACATGGTACAGGCAGTCTCAAGCACTCCTCAGGTCACAGTGCAGAGGGCCTTCTCTGATGTTTTGAATGTCAGCCCCAGGAGCAACCCCCAACTAAAGGTGGTGGGAACTAAATGATGGATACCCCAGCAGCTCTGGGCTTGGTGGGGAGGGGTGTGGTTAGGAGGCATGCACATCTTCTCAGGAGGTCTCGCAGGAATCCAGCCATACATTGCCCACAGTGGTGACCTCAATAGCTCACCTTGCATTGACATTTTTTTCCTTTATCTTCCTCATTCTCTCCACTTCCTCCTCTTGCTTCCTGAGATCACCTCCCAAAGAAACTTCTGCACCCAACTTCTTTTCTCAGGCTCTGATTTTGGGGGAACCCAAATTAAGACAGAATAAAATAAGTCACTGCTTAATAATTAATCTCTGATTATTAATGAAAAACTCAAATCCAGCCCACCGTCTGGTCTCCACCATGATAATGCCCATGCGCACATGCACACACATGCATGCACATGCACATGCTTACACCAACAATTCTGGGGCTACTTCAGGTCTTATTCTCCTACTCCTGATGAAATGTCTCACATCTACTCAGAGCTGCAGGAGTGATCTGGTAAATAAAACCCTTCAAATCCCTTCCCTCCTCTTTTATTTAACTAAATGTGGACAAACTAAAGATATTGTGGTGAAATTAGAGCTACTCTTTTTTCTTCCAGAACAGGGACCAGCTCTGTGTTGCTGGCACTCTTTCCACCTTGCTCAAATGTTCTCATTTGTCACCATAAAGGACCAATTCTGAGGCTGACTTTGTTGATAAAGAAGAAGGAAAGAGACCCCCACTGAGGAACTGAACACAAGCAGAGGATAATTTCCAAGATTGGAATTGGTTAGATCTCTGGTAGTCTCCAACAGGCTGCCTAGGCCCAGACTGGTACAGGATCTGACATCACCAGGGGCAGATCCAGGAAGTGCAGATCAATCTAAGAAGCAGCAACAAAGAAGAGTCACAAAAATGGGGAGACAGAGAAACAGCCCCCCATCAACAGGGAAGGAAGAATCCCCAGAAAGAATGCTAAATGAAATAGAGGGACGCAAACTATTAGACAAGGAATTCAAAAGATGGATTATAGGGAAGCTCAGTGAAATCAGCGAGCTCAAAGAAAACTAAAAAGAACTCCAGGGAAACTACAAGGGACTTACTGAGAATTACACCAGCATGAAAAAGGGCATAAAAGCTATCAATAAGAGTCAGGAGGAAATGAAGAATACAATTTCTGAATTGAAGAACACAGTAGAAGGAATGAAAAGCAGGCTAGAGGAAGCAGAAGATCAAATCAGCGAGCTGGAGGACAACATAGAAAAAAATTTCCAGAAAGCGCAACAAAATGAAAAAAGACTAAAAAAACGTGAAGAGGCACTAAGAAAGCTGCAGGACAACATGAAACATAATGACACCCATATCATAGTAATTCTAGAAGGAGAAGAAGAGGAGCAAGGATAGAAAACCTGTTTGAAAAACTAATGACAAAAAACTTCTCTAACTTGATGAGAGAAAGAGTCACACAAGTACAAGAAGCACAGAGGGTCCCAATGAAGATGAACCCCAACAGGCCCATTTCAAGACACATCATAATTAAAATGGCAACACTCAAGACAAAGAGAGAATCCTAAAAGCAGCAAGAGAGAAACAACTAATAACATAAAAGGGAGCTCCAATAAGGCGATCATCAGATTTCTCAGCAGAAACACTACAAGCCAGAAGGAAATGGCCAAAAATATTCCAAGCAATGAAAAACAAAGGCCTACAACCAAGAATACGCTACCCAGCAAGGCTCTCATTCAAAATGGAAGGTGAAATAAGGAGTTTCCAAGACAAAAGAAGGCTAAAAGAATACATCTCCACGAAACCAGCATTGCAAGAGATGCTAAAGGGTCTGCTTTAAGAAGATGAAGAAACAGAGAGAGACAGAGAGGAAAGAAGTACAAAATGGAGAAAATGACAATGAATAAGTACCTATCAATAATAACCTTAAATGTAAATGGATTAAATGCTCCAATCAAAAGACATAGGGTACCTGAAAGGATTATAAAGCATGACCCACATACATGCTGTCTACAAGAGACCACCTTAGAAAAAACGATCTACACAGACTGAAAGTGAAGGGATGGAAAACAGTATTTCAAGCAAATGGAAAAGAAAAAATGCTGGGATGCAATACTTATATCAGACAAAACAAATTTCACAGCAAAGGCCATAAAAAGAGACAAAGGACATTTCATAATACTTAAGGGAAAAATCCATAAACAAGATATAACCCTTGTAAACATATATTCACCCAACATAGGAGCACCCAAATATGTAAGGAAAATTTTGAAGGACTTCAGGAAGGACATAGACAGCGAGACACTCATAGTAGGGGAATTTAACAACCTATTGTCAACAATGGACAGATCTTCTAAGCAAAGAAACACCAAAGATATTGAGGCATTGGACAACACTCTAGATCAAATGGACTTAGTTGATATGTATAGAACTTTTCATCGCAAAGAAGCAAAATATACATTCTTTTCAAGTGCACATGGAACAGTTTCAAAGATAGACCACATGATAGGACACAAAACTGACCCATCCCGCAGGTCGAGCAACGAGGACCCTAGAGGTGGAGTGAGGATGAAGAAGCGGCAAGAGACACAAAGAGAGGAGACAAGACAATGCTCTGATCAAGTCTCATTTATTCTTAGTCAAAACAGCATTCTTATAGCTCAGGAGAAGAGGAATTTTTCATTCGGGGGGAACGCAGCTGCAGCTTGGGCGTTATCTGGTAGCTGTGAGTTAAACTACAGGACAGCAATCCCAGGAATAGAAAGAGGGACGTTGCCCTAGTAAGGAGTAAACAACTATTATGGGATGGTGAGGCCATGTCAAGCAGAACTTTAGGATGTTGGTTAGTAAGACTTCAGCTGAGGAACTTTTTAGTTCCCCACAGGTCCCCCTTTTTTATTTTAGGTAAGCTGAGAGCCTCGCGGGGACTGCACCTGTCTTAGGTCAGGAGATCACCACACGGAGCCAGCCTTGCCTTACCCATCATTGGTTATCTAAGGCAGCTTCTTTTTGGCCAGTTACCTGTCTTAGGCGGTGGCTGGCGATGCGTGTGGTCTCCAGTTGCCCGTCATTGACTGTCCAGTCCAACTCACCAAGGCATTAGTTACGTGTATGAGCATCATGGTAAGTCGCAGTCTCAGCTTGTTCCAATTTATGATAATGGACCTGTATCGGCTGCATTTTTATGGCATCTATTTGTTGCTTGACAAAGGCCATCACCTTATTGAAAATGAAAGGTCCTAAGGATAGCAGCAGGAGTAGCCCTAAGAGAGGTCCTAAAAGTGGGAGGAGATAGGAAAGGGCTCCATTAAGTCTGCTCCACAGGGGATTTTTGAAGAGTTCTCTTCTTTTCACTAGGTCTTCCTGCAGCTTCTTTATTTTGTCTCGGACGATGCCCGATTTGTTGGCATAGAAGCAGCAACGTTCCTGCAAAGCCAAGCATATTCCTCCCTGTTCTGCTGTAAGCAGGTTTAGTCCCCGCCTATTTTGGAGAACTACTTCAGCTAGGGAGTCTAATTGATCTTGGATGTCACTAATGGTGCTGGACAGAGCTTGAACATCGTCGATTAGCTGATTAGAGAGCTTTGTGTAGGAGTGAACTGCAATTCCTAACCCTGTTGTCCCTGTAGCTAACGCTCCTGAAATGCCTAACCCTACTAGTAGGGGGATGAATGATACTGCTCTTTTGTGGCGTCCTGCGATGTAGTCTAAACTGGGAATGGGAACAAGGTCATCTCCGGAAACTATATCTATGTCTGGCAATAAGGTAGCTAGAACGCATATTCCTGTCCAACTGTTGGGCAAGGATGAAAATGCCAAGTTTCCCCCACAAATAAATACCTGCCCTTTGCCTGGGCAGAGAGAGCTGCTATAGTTCACTACGCTACTACAGTTAGCAAATTCAACAAATCCAACATGAATGTCAAAGCTATTATTCTGAGACTTACCTTGGAGGCAGAGGGAAGCAGGAAAATACATGGGCTGTACTCTAAAGGGCAAGCTGGGGCTACAATTTTGATGAGACTCATTAAAGGAGGTGATATTAGCAGGAATGGCTAAGGGCATAGGCATGCCTAAAGTCATACATAGCCAGCAGTCTTCAGCTAGTTGGGGGTTGGAGATGTTAAGGGCTCGGTGGGTGGCCATCAAGATGTCAGTGGTTTGGGTATCTAAATCTATTCCCCGTGGTTTAGGTAATGCCAGAGGGTGGTAATTGATTTTTGGATACAGGTTTGTTATGAGATGTTCTATTTGTTTTTGTACTAAGATTTCTCTTATTCTATCTTGTGGAATACCACTATCAGAAACATGTATAGGGGCCTTCTTATGCCAGCATACTGGCTTTCCAACAGTGCCTTGGCAAGAGGCCTGTAGATACTTAGTAGACCCAATTGGTGAAGGGTTGGACCCCCAGTCTCCTCAGCTAATAGCATTTTGCACTTTTTGCAGTATATCAGTAAAATAAGTGACATTAGAGGAGATACATTCCTGTACTGACTCATAACAAGTAGAATGCATTTGATTATAGAAGGTGGTGCATTCCTTGGGACATGCTCCTGGTTTGCCATCGGTAGTGAGTATGATGGGAGGCTTATTTACACAATGCCACCTCGGTTTAGAAATCCCTGTACCAGTTACGTCGTATTTGAGGTAGGCCTTTTTGGAGCCACAATCTACGGTTTTGGTATAGTGACTGGGTGCGGCGTAATTGGTGGCAGTACCTCCCCCGCAGCTGCAGTAATGAGTCTATGGACAAAATCTGCAGAAGGCTCATCTGGTCCTTGTTTAATGTTAGTGAGAGAGGAGCTCATATCACCCTTAGTGGGGAGCCTCCTCCATGCTCTTGTACCTGCTGACTGAATTTGAGCAAAAAGTCCTGGATCATATTGCATTTGATTGTCACTAATCGCATAGTTGCCTTCTCCAATTAACATATCAAAATTCCACCCATTATATTTGCTTGCATATTGCGCCTAGCAGTATCCTTACAGATTTCTACATATTCTGATTTCCAGAGGAGATAGTCTCCAGCTAGGGTCGCTCGAGCCAATGTTTGCCAATCACTTGGAGTGAGC
Source organism: Furipterus horrens (assembly GCF_987537825.1). Classification (NCBI taxonomy): domain Eukaryota; kingdom Metazoa; phylum Chordata; class Mammalia; order Chiroptera; family Furipteridae; genus Furipterus; species Furipterus horrens. The sequence goes on from NW_028327177.1 coordinate 75,978,490, forward strand.
CACTGATCTGTGACCGATTCTAAGATGGCCATAGTGTAAGGAGCCGTGGCTCCATATTGAGCTACTGCTGTTTTCAATTCTTTTATGACTTTGAAATCAAATCCAGTGTGGTGTTGCCAGGCCTGTCCCTGGGCATCTACTGTTTCCGATACTGGAAATGCTTCCATTTCTTCTAAGCCTAGTATTGGGGTATTTTGGGGTATTTTGGGGACCGCTCTTCTGACTGGGGGCCTCTGGCTTAGAGGGCCCTCCAGAGAAGGCTCAATTTCTTTTTTCTGCTTTCCTATTTTTAGCCCCTCTAATTGTCTTATTAATTCCTGATGTTCCTTCTCTAATTTTATTTGTTCTTTTAAATGTTCAATTTTATCCCTCAGTTCTTTTCGAGGATCAATGACAGGGTATGCAGAGGGGGGAGCGGAGGGTGAGGTATAGGGCAGTGGCCTTGTTCCCAGAGGCGGCCAGTCAAGGTTATTGTATTTGGCTGCCTCTTCCGCCAAGCTATCCCAATTAACCTCTCCCTCGTCGGAATGATTTGCAGTATATTCTGATAGGTCTGGATATGACTTCTTTCTTGATTTTACCGACACTTCTTTAGGTGCCGCAGCTCCCCCTTCAGTAGTCTGACCCTTTGACAGCTTACTCTTCGGACTGTTCTGTTTTCATTTCGGTTTGACTACCTCGTCCTCACTGTCACTCTCAAGAGATATTAAATCATCCTCCTCTCGGCTGTCATTTCCCTTATTTTTTCTACTTTCCTCCTTATGATCTGTCTTTAAGATATTTTGACCTTTTTCTACTACATTAGCTACTACAGGATCACTATGCCTTTGAGATAGGAGTTCATCTATTAGATTCCAATAAGAGAAGGCAGTTACAGGAAACTTCTCTGGACCAAATGTATTATAAAAGTCTTTTAAGGCATCTCCTACTCTTTTCCACCATCTTGGATCAATGTTCCCCTCAGTGGGGAACCAGGGACATAAGTCTTTGCTGTAATCAAAATATTTCAACAATTGTTTTACTTTAACCTTAACTTCTCGTGCCTTTAGAGCCTGTCCTAGCTGCTCAACAAAGAGCTCATGTTGGCTCATTTCTTGACCCATGATCGCCGTTCACTTACCGAGGTGAGGTCAGCGCGGCAGGTTCCCGCGTAGCCTTTTCTTCTTTTCTACTTGGCTGGCTCCTCAAATGGCGTCCTTCACTGAGTCCCCCGTTCTTGGGCCCCACGTTGGGCGCCACTTGACCCATCCTGCAGGTCGAGCAACGAGGACCCTAGAGGTGGAGTGAGGATGAAAAAGCGGCAAGAGACACAAAGAGAGGAGACAAGACAGTGCTCTGATCAAGTCTCATTTATTCTTAGCCAAAACATTATTCTTATAGCTCAGGAGAAAAGGAATTTTTCATTCGGGGGGAACGCAGCTGCAGCTTGGGCGTTATCTGGTAGATGTGAGTTAAACTGCAGGACAGCAATCCCAGGAATAGAAAGAGGGACGTTGCCCTAGTAAGGAGTAAACAACTATTATGGGATGGTGAGGCCATGTCAAGCAGAACTTTAGGATGTCGGTTAGTAAGACTTCAGCTGAGGAACTTTTAGTTCCTCACACAAAACAAGCCTCAACAAATTCAAGAAAATTGAAATTATACCAAGCATCTTCTCAGATCATAATGGCTTGAAACTGCAAATCAAACTCAAGGAAAAAACTCAAAAACATTCAAACCTATGGAGAATGAATAACATGCTATTAAATAATGAATGGGTTAACAATGACATCAAGGAAGAAATCAAAAAGTTTCTGGAAACAAATGATAGTGAACACACTGAAGTGTTTTATATGATCGTGGACGCTGAGATAAATCCAACAAGCAGGATGACTGGCCAGTAACGAACGGAGGACTGTGGCTCGCTCAGACCATCAGCAGAGAGCGGGAAGCCTCATTGTCCTTTTATTAGGATTTCAAAAGTTACTAGAACAGGGGGTGTGACATTCCATCCAACAATAGAAGAATTTTACAAGTGAAAGGATTCTTACAAAGTATCATTAATATGTAAAATACAGCCAGGGTAACTCATGGTTTAGCTAGCACCTATTGGGTATGCAAAGCAGACCCACTAATCCTCAATGCAAGCTCCATTTTAAGACTTTATTAACAAGGAGGCAGATGGAGTACACAACAGAACTCGCTGTTCCCAGAATTCCATGACCCAGTGGCCTGAAGAGCTTAAGGCCACAGGCGGAGACAAGATTAGCTCATCATCTCCTGGGTCATAGGACGACACCTGGGCAGAGGAGCATGAGAATGCCCCTACCCAGAGATCTGTGTTTCTGCAACAACACACAATAACCCAAAACCTTTGGGATACAGCAAAAGCAGTCCTGAGAGAAAAGTTCATAGAAATACAGGCCTACATAAAAAGGATAGAAGAATCTCGAATAAAAAATCTAACCTTACAGCTACAAGAATTAGAGGGACAACAACAAACAAAGCCCAGAGTGAGTAGAAGAAAGGAAATCATCTAGATTAGAGTAGAATTACATGACATAGAGACTAAACAAACAATTCAAAAGAGCAACAAAATTAGGAGCTGGTCTTTGAAAAGATAAACAAAATCGACAAACCTTTAACCAAGCTCATCAAGACAAAAAGAGAGAGAACCAAAATAAATAAAATCAGAAATAAAAGAGGAGAAATCACAACCAATATCACAGAAATGCAAAGGATTGTAAGAAATTATTACAAACAACTGTATGACAAGAATTTGACAACCTAGATGAAATGGACAAATTTCTGGAAACATATAATCTTCCAAAACTGAATCAAGAAGAAGCAGAAAGCCTGAACAGACCAATAACAACTAGTGAAATTGAAGCAGTAATCAAAACACTCTCAGCACACAAAAGCCCTGGACCGGATGGCTTCACAGAAAAATTTTACAAAACATTTATGGAAGAACTAAGTCCTATCCTTCTCAGATTATTCAAAAAAATCCAAGAGAAAGCCTCCCAAACTCGTTGTATGAAGCCAGCATAACCCTAATTCCAAAACTACAGGCCAATATCGCTGATTAACATAGAAGCTAAAATCCTTAAAAAATATTGGTAAACCAGAACCAGCAACACATTAAAAAGATCATACACCATAATCAAGTGGGATTCATCCCAGGGATGCAAGTATGCTTTAATATTCACAAATCAATAAATGTAATACATCACATAAAGAAAATGAAAGACAAAAATCACGCGATTATATCAATAGATGCAGAAAAAGCATTTGATAAAGTACAATACCAACTTATGATGAAAAGTCTCACCAAATTGGGAATAGAGGGAGCATACCTCAAGATAATAAAGGCCATATAGGAGAAACCTGAAGCCAACATCATACTCAATGGGCAAAAAATGAGAGCATTCCCTCTGAGATCAGGAACAAGACAAGGATGTCCACTCTCTACACTCCTATTCAACATAGTCTTGGAAGTTCTAGCCACAGCAATCAGACAAGAAAGAGAAATAAAAGGCATCCAAATTGGAAAAGAGGAAGTAAAATGGTCATTATTTGCAGATGACATGTAGTGTACATAGAAAACCCTATAGACTCCACACAAAAACTACTCGAAATAATAAGTGAATTCGGCAAAATAGCAGGGTACAAAGTCAATATTCAGAAATTGAAGGCATTTCTTTACACCAACAGTAAATTATCAGAGATAGAAAATAGAAAAAAAATCCCATTTACTATAGCAACAAGAAAAATAAAGTACCTAGAAACAAAGTTAACCAAGGAGGTAAAAGACATGTTCTTGGAAAACTATATAACACTGAAGAAAGAAATTAAGGAAGATACAAATAAATGGAAGCATATACCGTGCTCATGGATGGGAAGAATCAACATCATTAAAATGTCCATACTACCCAAAGCAATTTATAGATTCAATGCAATCCTTATTAAAATATCAATGACGTATTTCACAGACCTAGAACAAATATTTCAAAAATTTATATGGAACCACAAAAGAGCCCGAATAGCCACAGCAATCTTGAAGAAGAACACAGTAGGTGGGATCACAGTACCTGATATCAAACTATACTACAAAGCCATGGTAATCAAAACAGTCTGGTACTGGCATAAGAACAGACATATAGATCAATGGAACAGAATAGAGAGCCCAGAAATAAACCCAGATCTATATGGTCAGCTAATATTTGACAAAGTGGGAAGGAACATAAAACGGAGTGAAAAGAGCCTCTTCAACAAATGATGTTGGGAAAACTGGACAGGGACATGCAAAAAAATGAAACTAGACCACCAACTTACACCATACACCAGAATAAACTCAAGATAGATCAAAGACTTAAATGTAAGCCATGGTACCATAAAAGTCCTGGAGGAAAACATAGGCAGGAAAATTTCAGATATCTCATGTAACAATATTTTCACTGATATGTCTCCTAAGGCAAGGGAAATAAGGGAAGGAATAAACAAATGGGACTACATCAAACTAAAGAGTTTCTGCCTAGCAAAAGAAAACATCAAGATGAAAAGGGAACCAAACATATGGGAAAACATATTTGCCAATGATACCTCAGACAAGGGATTGATCTCCAAAATATATAAAAAACTTATATGACTCAACACCAAGAAGACAGACAACCCTATTTAAAAATGGGCAAAGGACCTGAACAAACACTTCTCCAAAGAGGACATACAGAAGGTCCATAGACACATGAAAGAAAGCTCAACATCATTAGCCATCAAAGAGATGCAAATAAAAACCACAATGAGATACCACCTCACACCAGTCAAAATGGCAATCATCAACATATCAACAAACAACAAGTGCTGGCGAGGATGCGGAGAAAAGAGAACCCTGGTGCACTGCTGGTGGGAATGCAGACTGCTGCAGCTACTATAGAAAGCAGTATGGAATTTCCTCAAAAAACTAAAAATGAAACTGCCTTTTGAACCAGCAATCCCATTCCTAGGATTATATCCGAAGAATCCTGAAATACCGATTCAAGAGAACATATGCACGCCTATGTTCATAGCAGTGTTATTTACAATAGCCAAGTGCTGGAAACAACCTAAATGCCCATCTGTAGATGAGTGGATCAAAAAATTGTGGTACATTTACACAATGGAGTACTATGCAGCAGAAATAAAGAAGGAACTTCTACCATCTGCAACAACATGGATGGAACTAGAGAGAATTATGCTTAGCAAAATAAGCCAGGCAACAAAAGAAAAATACCTTATGCTATCACCTATTACAGGAGACTAATGAACAACACAAACAAATGAGCAAAACTGAACCAGAGGGCATAAGCCTATGATCTCATTACCTGAGTGATTGTCTAATACAACAAAGATGCCAGTCTGTTAAACCAAGTATGCCATTGTCCAGGGACAGCCAACTGACCTGGAGTCTGCAAGATCCTTCCCCATGTGGGAAGACCACCCTCCCCTCCACACCTCTACTCTTACTAGGGACTTCTGGATTGAAGGGTAGGTAGGACGATGGCTATGTCCAGCTTGAAGCAACTAGAGGAGCACAAGACCTTCGCCCATTGTCCTTTATAAGATTATAAAGGGCCTTATGTCTGAGAGGGGGATATTGTTATAAAAAAAATAATTAATTAATTTTTTAAAAAGAATAATCTGGGAAAAGGTGAAGCCAGAGGGCTTGTATGCACGACCCATGGATATAATCTGGGGGGGTGGGGTTGCTGGGGGAGGGGGTACAGGGCAGAGGGGAAAAAATTGAAACTATTGTAACAATATAATTAATAAAATATACTTAAAAAATAAAATAAAATTGATATAATCTCAAAAAAATAAAAAGATTGGAAATAGTTAAATATATGTTTTTCAATAATGGGTGGGGGGGCATTTGGATATTTATTTAGTGAGCAGCTATTATAAGGAGCAGGCAGGACATAACTGCATCTTTTGATATCTCCTGTAATAGGAGATATCTTTTACACAATTAGAGATTTTCTACTCATTACACTAAAGTGCACCCCATCCTTTATATCATCCATTGTGTTTCAGAAGTGGGGAGTGTCTTCATTAAAAACCCCAATTTTAATTTCTGAAAAAGTGGGGCACTTTATGAGAACCTAAGACCATTGCAACTCTGTTGGAAAACCCCCTCCCAGTGTCCTCTCTGTCCTATTTTGTCTCAAGAACATGAAATAAAGTGATGCTGTTGGCAAAACCTTCTCAGTAACTGCCCTTCTTGTACCTGTGTACTGCCCCCACACCTTGTTAAGCATTTTACTGGTTAATTATAAAAGTTTTTCAGTGATAGGAGGTGACCTCCAAGTAAATGAAAGATATCTCTTGATCTAACTCAGGAGATAATGACAGGTAATCATCATTTAAAGTAAAAGAAACAAGCTGGCTGTGTGATTACAAGGATGCACTGGGAAATAGTGGAAGGAGGCTGGGCTTCAGAGGTAGGAGGACCTGAGATTGAATCTGGCTGTGACAGTTATTTGCTGTGTATCTTGGGTATGTTGTTTAACTTCTCTGGGTCTCAATTTATTATTATAAATGGAGGATATTAGACTATGCAGCCATTTTTTTCTTTTTTTTTTTTCTTTTCATCTGCTCAGTAAAAACTTCATCTTCTGGTAATAGCATCTTCTCTTCTCTTTTGTTCTGGTGGAGGTGGCAATCATGGTAATATCCATTCCCCACCATTTCCCATGCCCTTAATGGGGCCATGTCTGGCCAGTAAAGCATGGGCATGTGAAATAGGCAAGATCCTTCCTTAAGATTTTATATATAAATGCTGGAAGAGAACTTTTCTCTTTCCTTTGCTGAACTGAAATGATAAAAGTCTGGAGGTGTGGTAGCAATGCCTCCCCACCTTTCGTCCATCCCTCATTTTCTCCACTCTTTTCTAGCTTTCTCCTTTCTTTTGCCATGGAAAGAAAATAAAGCCAATACTCAGAGAGAAGCAGATCTGTAATCGGGGGGGCGGGAGGTGGGGTGGCACACGGAGGGAGCCCCAACAGCATTGTTTCTTTTGATTTCTCCTTGTAATTATTATTACTTTTCGGTTTTGATTTTGGTTCTATTATTGTTCAAAACAAGAGGGGGCATTAAATGTCATTGAGTGAATCTTTATTGTTTTCTAGATGGATAAAATGGAGTCAAGACAGGCAATATCTTCTCTCAAGCCATTCAAATTCTAGCCCAGGCTTTAGAGTCCAAGTCTATAGTACATGGCTGTTTCAGCAAGCTAGTTGGGTAACTCAGAGGCTGATTATGTGTATAATTCCCAAGTCACTGGATGATGTCTCCCCAACCTCACTGACCCGAATTCTTATCTTGCCCTCTCCCCTTCATAAAACCAACAGTTTCTGAAATACCACCATTATATTGATTACTTTGGGTTTTTCTCTCTGTGTTTCTTATGGGAGTGGTAACACAGACAACTAATTTAAATTATTGGAGGCATTGCTTTTAAGACCCTCTCTCATTAAGAAAGAGAGAAAGAAAGAAAGAAAGAAAGAAAGAAAGAAAGAAAGAAAGAAAGAAAGAAAGAAAGAAAGAAAGAAAGAAAGGATTTCAAGTATTGTAAGAGAATGTGTTGTAGTACTTTGTGGTCGAGGGCACGCAAGTAATTCCAGCAGACAGAATGTGGGACAGATGGAGGGCTGCCTCACGCTCAGGCAGGTCAGCACTGAGCAGTGCAAGCACCTTCCTTTCATTGGATTTTGCAGATATGCTAATCAACAGGGAGGGTCCAGGAATGAGGTCACAGGTACATTCCAGGAGTGATTACAGTGTACTTGAAACTTACAACAGAGGAAGCTTAAAGGATTAACTGAAGAGAACGCTTCCTGATAAACAAGTCTATATATCCACTATAAGTTCAAAAACAGAAAAACAGAAATCCAATCATCTATTCTTTTAAGACTATGGAACGGATGCACTGTTCCTTAAACACTAACAGAAAGCAATCAAGGTTAAACACCATTTGTGCTTAGTTTTGTTTGATTTCCTTATCAACATCAGGGAAGATGGACTACTCAGCAAGATTCTTTTTAAGTCACAGGATCTTTAAGATCCTGAGGCCTGAGCAGTCAGAGACTGTCGGCACCAGCGAGTCCAGCTTGCTGCTCAGATCATTAAACACCTGGACCAAGAGGCATGTAAACATACCTCAAATCAGAAGTCTTGATTTCCAGCATCAAGAATGGATTTAAAAAAGGTAGATAACATGTGGCAATTGTTCCAAAAGAGGGAAAATAGCATAGAAAGAGGAGTTTAATGCTCCTGAAGACAGATTGTTTCAATTTTAGAATTTTCATTTCATCTCTCTGTCACCATATTTTTCTTCTACACAGAGTCAAGATTGCTGACGTTGCAGCCGTTGCCTCCCTCTTCTTCCTGGCTATGGATTCTACCTCCCACTTTCAAGGTTGAAAATGCAACTCACTTTCCTAGCTTGCCTTGCATCTATAGCATGTGACTTATTCCCAGCCAATTAGCTTGAAGGGAAATCTGGTGGAGTTAATTCTAGGTAAGGCTTTTCTCCTTAATAAAAGAGAGAGGCACAGGGAAAGCCCCTTTATTTCTGCCTTTGAATGTGGCAATACAAAGATATGATGGCTGGAGCTGCTGCAGTCATCTTGCTATCATGAGTGAACAAGTCTAAGACAAAAAGCCAACACACTGAGGATTGTGGCCTGGAAAGATTCAAAGAGACAGGGTTCTAGATTATGTCATCATAACAGAAATAATCCTGGGGCAGCACAACTACTGGATTTCTAGTTATGTAAGATAAATAGTCTTCACCATTTAAGCCACATTTAGTTGGGTACTTTTTTACTTGAAGCCCATAATCAACCTATTACTATGTCTTATTCTTGTTTCCAAGAAGTTTTCTTGATAGAATATAGTTTTGTCTCTAAAATAAAGTTTTTTCTTTGAAGCCCTTTTTTTTTTTTTTTTTTTTTACTAGAAGTTCTGTTTGTTTTTCACATCTACTGGGTGACTGTATAGTTTTCTGTCCTTAACCTGGTCTTCTATTTTCATAATCATATTAATTATGGTTAGCTTACAATTGTGTCTGATAATTCCAATAACAAACATCTTAGCAGAACTATTTCTCCTGGCTGCTGTTTCTGTTGTTCTTATTTATGGTGAATTAATTCTTTTAACTATTGGTTTTCTTTGATTTTATGTTGCTCATTGTACCTGAAAAATAATTTGTAGCAGTAATTTGAGGTCTAGGATAAAGGTACCTTTTTCCAGAGAGGATGTGTGTCTGCATTTGCCAGGGGCTTGGGAAGAACCTTAAACCAGGTTCAAGATTTAAGGTTGCCTGGACCACCAAACTATATAAATCCTGGCTGCAAATCCAATACACAAGGCCTAGGTTAGTTCTGGCTCACTCTTTTTCTGAGGGTGCAGTACTTTGAGGTCCCTGTTATTATGGAGAGGGTCTCCAATTGGACTGCCATTTTGATTTCTGCTTGCCTTATCCCACATGGCCATCAAAATAAAAGTTCAAAGTGCTTGAGTTACCTAATGCCCTTGGTTCAAAAGCAACTTCTGTGTTATACTTATCTTTTTGGGTTCTTGTTTTTCTTTTAATAATGTCTTACGATAGAATTAACTAAAGTGCTTGTAAGATGCTCCATTTATTCAGCAAGTTTAGTCGTTTTTCAGAGAAGGGTTGATCCAAGCTAACCCATCATTAGCAAAAACAGAAGTTATTCTTTGTCCTGTCACCAAGTTCTCTGCTACTGTGCTACTGCCTAAACTGTGTTACCACCTGCTTTTCTGGTCTATGGGTCTGCAGACCACTTGCCTTCTGACTGCCTTGTCCTCTTCTGCATTTTACTGCCAACTGATTTCTAGCCAACAGCCTGATTTTTGCATGCCTTGACCCTTCTACTTGTTTATTCCTTGACTTCTACTGGGTTGCTTGTACCAACTGACTTGGATACAATGGAGTTCCAGCTACTCCCCCTGCTCTTGACTCTCCAGCTGAACCATGATTGAGGATCCCATAATATTTGCCAACATTGTCCTCCCCTGTGCCTCCCCTTCTTATAAGCTTCCCGGCTAACCATCTGGCCTTAACTTTTCTGATCCTTCCAGAGACATTTACTGCCTTGGCTACATTTACCCAATTCGTGGTACCATCTTGGGCTTCCTGTGATTGTTTTAAGTAGATTCACTTGAGGCTGAGTCTATTTGTCAACTACAGGGTCACATGAGTAGGGGACCTCATAGGTATTTTATGATGATTAACTCAAATTTTTATTATTCTTTAAGATGTAGAAGATCAAAGTTTATGACAAAAAAGAAATTGAAAATGGTAATAAAAACAGAATTATTCTTAAAACCTTTACTTGGCTTTTAAAAGTCTATTTGGCCACCTACAATAAGTAGACAGTTTAGTATAGTGATAGATGGCACAGTCTTATAATTCCAGTGGACCCACATCTAATCCCATTTTCATACCTTATTTGTACAGTTAATTGTATTCTTTTTAACCTCTACATCCTCATCTATAAAATGGTGCTAATAGTACCCTCTTTATGAGGTTGTTATGGGGGGAAAGAGATAAAAGGCATATTTACCATAGAACCTGCAAACCATAAGCACTCAAGAAAAGTATTATCATTATCAAGATTAATAGTATTAAAATCTATCTTCCCTCCAAATATTTCATCAACTGGATCGTCATATGGCTGCTCATTCTACATCTACCCTGAAATTGCCACCATTTGAATCATGACTTCATTACACAGCAGTGCAGGGGTAAGTATTCCCAAATGGCTCTGGTTAAAGCACTATATTCCTTGGGATTCATATGTGATTGGGTTTGTTTAATGAGATAAATAGTTGAATCAAGTCCTGCTTGATGAGGTTGGGATACTGCGATATGAGACAAGCTATATTCACAGTAAAAAAAAAAAAAAAAAAACAACCCTTAGTTCTTCATGTACAGGAGCCATTTGTTATCAGATAAGAGGCCTAGCAGAAGACAAAGATAATTAGGCTCCTACAAGGGCACTAATGTACATGACCTTAAGGGTCTTTGGCATAAACATTTGTAGGATTTTAATATTATGTAAGTCAAATCCAACCTCCTCATTGGGAAGATGAGGAAACAAAGACTCAGAGATATGGCCAGGGCCGCATAGTTTATTGGTGACAAAGCCAGGACAATAATCTATATTTTGGTTCTACAGTTAACCAGCCATGTGACATGCTGGGTGTGGTGGTTTAAAATATGTCTGCAAATACGTCCACAACTTCTTTGGCATTTCTCCATTCCAAAAGCAGAGTAATTCTCTTCCCTTCAATGTAAGCTATACTTAATGACTCACTTCTAATGAATAGAATGTGAGGTTGGGTCATAAAAAGGATATCATTTCCTGGTTCTCTCTCCGAAGCCAGTCTCATGTTTTGAGGACACTCAAAAGGATTTTGGGGAAGGTCTACTGGGGAGTAACTGAGGCTTCTCTACAACACTCAGTACAAACCAATCAGCTGTGTGACTGAACCACTGCAGAAGCTAGTTTTCTAATCTCAGTCAAGTCTTTAGAAGACTTTGGCTCTGGTTGACATCTTGACTGCAACCTCGTGAGAGAACCTGGGCCAGAACCACATAGCTAAGCTACTCTTTAATTTCTGATTCACAGAAACTGTGGAACATAATATATGTATGTTATCTTAAGCTATTAAGTTTTGAGGTAATTGTTAAGTGGTGATATATACTAAGTACACCAAGATAGCTAACACTAACATCTAGTTTAATACTAATATTTACTCAGGATATTTTGAATTGGGAGATGAAAATCCAATTCAACTAGTGAGGAAAAAAGTTATTATTACTCCTAAAGTTGGAAAGACCAGAGACAGAGCTAGTTTCAAAGATGTCAAATATTCAAATGGCTTTATTCTTACCTAATCCAGAGATATTTTCTCTAGAGTGTAAGTTGCCCTGGTTCAAGGCCACCCTGGGTTCTTCATCTCCACTCAATGGCCTTAAAAGAAATAGAGGGCTTCTCAGTCCCTGAACTCATATATAACCCCAAGGAAGACTGTAATTGGCCAGGTTAGTTTCCCATGCCTGTCTGTGCCTGAGGCAGTCACTGGTAATGGAAATGGGGTACTTCATGGGACTGGCTGCTAGGACCTTGGTTCACTTGCCAAGACTAACTTCCAACTAATTTAGCCATCACCTTGAGCCTTGTTTGGAGTGTCAAATTGTGGCTCCTCTCTAGACTCTCTGACTTACAATCTGTATTTTCACAAAATCTCCAGGTAATTTGTATGCATATTAAAATTTGAGAAGCACTGTTCCCAGCAAAAAGTAATCTCTTCTCATATATCATGTGAATTTACATCCTCCTGCTTCTACCTTGTTTGGTAGAGTGCATTTGTATTTTAATGATAGTATATTTTTGTGTGCACATCTTATCTCTGCCACCCTACTTGGGTCCTCAAGAAAGAATCCAATGTCTAATGGACATTGTCCACTTCTGTAAAATAGGGGCAATGCTATTCATTGTCTAGGGATCTCATGAGGATTGAATAGAATAACACACATGGGTACATAGCCCAGTTATATTGTATATATTATAGTTAAGATTATGGATGCACTACAATGGGAACTAGCACTGTCTCCCCAAGCTGCCATTTATTGGTGTGCTTACCATACAGCAGGCACTGTGCTAGGCCTTTTATTATGTTTTTCCATTGAATATTCATTATAAAGCTCACAACTACTGAAAAGGAAACAGGTATTATGACAATTTAGATGCAGCTATGCACCACTTAATTATGGAAATATATTCTGAGAAAACATTGTTAGTTTTGTTGTTGTGTGAACATTGCAGAGGCTAACCCTAGATGGTATAGCCTACTACATACCTAGGCTACATGGTATGACCTATTGCTCTTAGGCTACAAGACTGTGCACCATATTTTGTATGAAACCACTAGAGATTAAATCAAGCACGAGAGAAAATGATGCAATCAAGACATGTAGTAAACATGAGATATATGAAGCTGATACTAGAGTAACACAGCAAACTTTTCACAATAATAACTATAGTATAGTATAATAAATACATAAACCAGTAACAGTCATTTATTACCAAGTAATATCTACTGTACACAATTATATGTGCTATACTTTTATATGTAACCCTGGCTGGTTTGGCTCAATGGATTGAGCGTCGGCCTGCGAGCTAAGTGTCGCTGGTTTGATCTTCCAGTCAGGGCACATCAGAGAAGGAAAACTCTGATTCCAAAAAACCTCCGCTGCCTTGCGGCATACCTCTTCAGGGGAAAGGCTAAGGGAGTAAACCCCGACAGAAAATCCAGAGCCGGAGTCCCTAAGGCGGTTTGACGTTGTAGTCAACACCGGCAACTCCTGCGGCGCACCTGAAGCCAAGCTGTATTGACTCCGTCTTTCCCTTGGACCCTTCAGCTGCGAAGAGAGGGGGGGTCTGCTGCATGGGCAACAGCAGACCGTCCATATCACCCTGCCCAGGCTCTGTAGCTTCAGCTTCACTGGAGAGGACACTCCAGCATCATCGCAAGATGTCGATTCAACACGGGAGGAGACAGATACCGTGTCACTCCCGAGTCGGACTGCACAGCCATTCTCGGCAGTGCAGATAGACTCTTAAGAAGCTACACCATCGTCTCTCGAGACGGACGGCTGCCGACGACGACTTTTATATGTTCTGCTATGACATTACCTCAGCCATGACATCACTAAGTGATAGGAATTTTTCAGCTCCATTATATTGTTAAGGGACCACCATTGTATATGTAGTTCATCACTGACTCAAATGTCATTATGTGGTACATGACTGTATTTAGACAATGCCTAAATTTCCTCATTGAGAAATCAGAAAATGGGGCAAGATCACATAACTAGTAACTGATCAAGCCAGGATTTGAACCTAGAACTGTTAACTCCATAACCTACATCTTAATAGTTCTGCTACATGGTGTTGCATAATGAAGTCCCTTATCCAGTATTTGTTGAACTAGAGAATAAATCTCTGTACTCCTTATAAAAAGGATCATAAGATCAAAGTGAACTCAGGACAAATAAATGATATAACTGAGAGCTGGACACCATGCTGAGGAAACAATTTCTTCCCTCTTTACTGTAAGGGGTCAAGCAAATGTGATGGGAAATGGCAGGTGACCTTCACCGCAGCATTAAGGAGACAAAAAGACAGATAGAGACCCTGGAACTGGAGACCAGAGCCATGAGAAGGGCAGAGGCTCCTTCTCCTGCCTCTGCATGGGTGTGGCACCTCACAGATTCATGCCAGGCATCTGTTCTGGCTTGACAGCACCAAGCAAAGCACAGTGTCACACATTTTGTATCTGAACTCTGACAAGGTAGACTCAGTGTTGTCAGGTGTAATTTTTAAATAAAGTCAGAGATCTGAACTTTTATGTGAAATCTTTAACTTTTGAATATTGGTGAATAATTTATTTATTTTTAATATATGGGTCAGACATGAAGTAGGGGATAGGGGTCAGTAGTGGTAACCAGATTATAATCTCTGTCCCAACCTGACAGAGAAATGTGTACTGTTTTCTGTTGGCTAACCTAGGACAAAAACAAATATGAAGAAAAAAGGAAGGAGGAAAAAAAGGAGGAAGGAAGGGAAGGAAGGCAAAGATGGTGCAAAAGAAAGAGAAAGCTAGCCTCTTGATCACTTGAACCTCAAGTAGTAACTAAGGTAGAAGATAACTATCAACAGGGAAGGGAAGGGGACTGAGGGGAGGGGCTCTTGGTGGCCAGTTGTCCTGCAAAGCCATCAAGGGCTAACCCAGCTAGTCACCCTTTAAAAAAATAATTCACCTTGGAGGCCCTCTCCATCTTTGTTCAGCTGTAATCTTTCTTTATCAGATAATTGAAATAATCACCCAATTAAGTGGATTCACAAGCCCTCCACCCCCTTACTTGAGGTCTTGCTGAATCCAGCTGACTTTTCATTGCTGCCGACTCCATGACTCACCTCACGCAGGGTCTGAAACAAGTGTCAAGCTGTTTTCTTTCCTTTTTTTTCAGTTTTCCATTTCAGTTCATAGGAGCTACAACTAAACTTCAGTTCTGGCTAATGTCAAAATAGACTCCATAGTCAACTAAAAGCCAAAATTTGGAACTGGCACCAACACAGTGGTGACTGAGAGTTTCAGACCCCCAGGGATTGAATATCTGTTCTGCCATTTACTAACTGGGTGACATTGGACATGTGCACTGAACTTTCAAAACTGCAGTTTGCTCATTTGTGAAATGGAAATGAAAAGAAGGCCTACCTCACAAGTAGGGTTATTATGTGATTTAACTGAGATAGTTTAAGTGAAGTCATGAGCCCTGTGCCTGACACATAAGGAACATTCTACATATGTGGGGTTTTTAACATTGAAAATGGTGTACTCTTATTAGCTCAAATAGTTGGTATCATATATTTGTATATAGAAATGGAGAAGAGAAAAAGAGGGAAATCATAGGAAGATATAAGATTTAAATGGTTCTGGAATTTTTTGGTTGGGGAGCTACGTGGTATTCTTATATGGTATTTATATGTTAATCTAATGTCTTGATCTAGTCTTTTAACTTTAAAGTCACAAAAGAGACATAGAGATAACACGCTTTCCTTTCAGGCAGATTCTCTAAAGATAATATTTCAAGGCAGTATAGTAAGTTCTCACTTAATGTCATTGGTAGGTTCTTAGAAACTGACTTTAAATGAAACAATCTCATTATAGGTTAATAAGAAAGAGTTAAGTTCCTGCCATTTATTTCTGGCCATAAAAACATCACCAAACCTTAATAAAGTCCACAAATACTTTGAATATTAAACATTGAAATAAATGTGAGTTATACATACATTTCAGAAAGATGAAAAAACACAGGTAAGAGAATTATTTTCCAATTCATTTATTCCTGTTCAGCATTGCAGGTGTCTCGAGCCTGTCCCAGCAGCTCTGAGCACAAGCAGGACCTACCCTGAACGGGAGACCCCTGCAGCACAAGGGCCACTCACACACACTCAGAGAGGGACAATGGAGGCACACCTTCACCTCACATCCACATGTTTGGGATGTGGGAGGAAACTGGTGTTCCTGAGAAAACCTCCCAGACATGGGAAAAACTTGCAAACTTCACACAGACATTGACCCCACCAGGAACTGACTTTCTTTTTTTTCTCATCAACGTTATATCATAATGACAATATTGAGCAGAACGTTATTCAATAACCTGCTGTATTCTTTTCAGTTGTCCATCAGAATGGAAGGAGCATGTGGGCAGGGCTATGTCTGCTTGGAGCATCATAGTTCCCTGGGAAATTATCAAGAAATAGTCTTTAAATAAATAAATGTTGAACTTGAAGGAACTGTTCTTTAAAATGACATCCAAGCTCGTTTCAAGTAGTAACACTTAAAAACATTTTAAAACAAGGATGTAAGACACATAACATATTAGCTAAGGATGGAGAAAAATCTAGAACAGAGCTAGTGTTACTAGGATCTCAGAGTAAAACAAAAATCAGCTGTGACTCCAAAATCTAAATGCCTAGGTCTTACCTTAACCTACTTCAAATGCTGCTCTAGCAGGAAGCCAGGCAACCAGGAACCATAGTGGAGATCTTAGGCTCAAATTTAGCTGCATTTCATTGTTCAGGACATACTCCTGAAAAGTTGTTCTCTTTTATTTCATAAGGGTCAGGTATTCAAAGAGAATGATAGCAGCTCTGTGCAGAGCATATATTTTCAATGCATTCTAATCTTTTTAAAAATTACACAAGCAGTACATCATTATTTTTAATGAGAAAAATGCCCTTAAGTAAAAAGAAAAATGACTTTTCAAAGATGTTTTTCTAATGGAGTCTTTTTTTCCTGGAGTGTACTTTTAAAAAGTGGTAATCATCAACTCCTACATATAACAACAATGTGCCTTATATACAGTGCATTTCTCATGCTAGCAAAAGCAAATGTGTCTTAGCTTTGCTTTGAAATGACTGGACTTTGGCTGGAGAGGACCATTTGGTGTTGAGTATAGTGGGAAGTCAGTGAACATTCCAGACAATGGCCCAGTCACCAGTTTTCTAAGCATGTGCCCCCTGTTCCTGGCTCTGTGACTCAGTCATACACTCAGTGTGGTAGCAGCCTCCAAAGTGGCCCCCAATGATCCTTACTTCTTGATATTCATATGTTTATATAGGGCTGACTTATGTAATCAGTAGGATGTTGTAGAAATGAAGGAGCATGACTTCCAAAGCTAGGTCATAAAAGTAATTGCAGTTTCTACTCTGCTCTCTCTTTGATCGCCTCCTCTGTGGGAGGCCAACTGCCATGTGGTGAGCCCCTCTCCCACAGTCCCATGGAGAGAGAGGTCTGTATGGTGAAGCATGTAAGGGAGCCAGCAATGGAAGCAGATCTTCCAGCCCCAGTCAAGTCTTCAGATGATAACAGCCCCAGCCAATCCCTTGACTGCACCCTGAGCCAGAACAATTCAGCTCACCCACTCTCAATCTCCTGACCCATGGAAACTGTGTGAAATGATATTCATTTTTGTTTTAAGCTGTTAGGTTTTGCAATAATTTGTTATGCAACAGAAATTAATTAATGCACTCACCCTCTTGTTAGAAGGCTTAGTTTATTCCTCTCCAAATTCATTCTCCCTCAGGACTCAAGTTAAAGTGCTCTTCCTGCTTAAATTCTCTAGTCCAGAGGGTGCTCTCCTTCCCCTAAGACCTACCACGATGCCTGCCCTTATTAGGCATTAGCCAGAGCTAGAAGGGAGCAGAGTTCAGCCAGGCTCAACATTTACTGTGTTTTTATACTTGTAGATGATCACATAATTTATCATCTATAGTGAGACACTTTAGAGATTGAATGGAAGTACTATTAATAATTGCTTATTTCTACTAAAAGTCATACTTGTTTATTTAGAAGATGGAACATCCAAAATGCAAAGTTTTAAAAAAGATGTCATCAGTGTACGATTTTATACTTGGCTTTTTCATTCCAAATATGGTGAGCAGTTTTTCATTGCAGTCTATGAAGGAGTCTCATTCTCTCTTTAATTCTTTTTGGACTGGTTCCTAGTATAGGCTGTCAGCTAACATTTGCAGTAATTATGAGATTTTGCCCAGGAGAGACCTGGAGGCAGCTGGCAACCTTCCCAATCCTGCGCAACCCCAGATGGATGCAGGCAGCCTGATGTGAAAGGGCATCTCCCTCCCCACTGGGCTGGGCTCTCAAAATGGACTTAACAGGGTGAAAGGACAAGCTACAAACTGAGAGGAGAATGAAAAGTGCTCTGTGAGATTGGAAACAGAAGAATAATAAGGAAGGAAGAAGCAGTGAGTTTGGAAAGCAGTGTCACCACCCACACTAAGTGTCTTGGACAGCACAACCTGCACAGAAATTATTTCTGTGTGTCAGTTCAGTAGCAACCATGGATTTGTGTTATTCTGAAACAAAAAATTACAGCACAGCTACAAAGCTAATGGTTTCTCTCTTTCTTCTATTCTTAGTTCATTTCAAATATCGGCAAACTTTTCTGTCTTGTTTGCACTCATTTTGCAGATTATGATTGACTGTAAACCAAAGTATTTCTCTGAATTTGTTTCTTCATCTGTAAAATAAGGTGAATGATCATCCTTACCTCTCATAGCAGGGGTTTCTACCTCTACACTATAGATAGACATTTGGGGCCATATAATTCTTTGTGGTAGGGTCAAAGAATTATCATGGGATACTTAGCAGCATCTGTGATCTCCACCCACTAGATTCCAATAACAGAACACACCCTGCCTAGTTGTGACAACCAAAAATGTCTCCAGACATTACCACATATCCCTGGGAGTGGTGGGAGAAGGGTAAAAAATAGTTTCTGCTTGAGAAGCATGTTTAGAATTATTATACGTATCACTTGCAATAATATAGGTAAAGTGCTTGGAAGAGTACCTGCCACCAAGTAAGTGCTCAGGGACAAAGAGCTAGCCATTAGTGTTGATGAGGATGTCCTGAAAAGGTGTGGACTTATGGTGGGGGATATTTTACACACCAATGTGGTTGTTTATTTCATCAATATTACATTTTGCATCTTCAATTTCCTCAGTTTCCCCTTCCTGAAGTGTCATGGTATCAAAGTCTTTTTTTTATTTAAATAAGTGCCTTTCTTTGTAAGTATAAGTATCAGAAATAAAACTGAGGAGTACTGGCATTTGCAAATGGCTTTTGAAACTAGTGACTGTCAAAGAAATGTAAATCATACTCTTCTGTGAGCACTAGAGTATCACTTTTTAAAAGAGCTTTCCAGACCATTAACTTATTGGACAACCCAACAGACTATTCTAGCTGAGCCCAAACTGAATTCTGAGCTTTGCTGTTTGTGAAGGGGATGGGCTAGTGAGAATCCACAGGGTTGGTATGCACGAGGGCTTTGTTTATTTCTAACTGTTGGGAGGGAGTATAATATTCTGTGGACTGTGTGAACCTGAGGAAGACAGAAGATGAAGAAGAGGATGGGAAAGTATCAACCCTTCATGCAGCCTGAAGGATTTGAATTGCGAGGGGTAGGGGTGGGGAGTGGCTGTTGCAGGAGGTACTGCTGCAAGGCCCCAGGAGTTGGGTTGGGGTGTTCTTACGTCACATCTCTCTGCCAGATACTGTTACCTTAGGCTCCTGGAACCCGTGTACCTCCAGGCAGAAGGGATCCAAAGGGTTTCAGGTGACCCTTACGCTGAATGCCACTGCCACCAGCAGCAAAAGAAAACACCAAGGAGCGTGACTGGGACCTCTTCCTGGTTTTTTCCTAGGCCCCATAGGGCCGGTCCTCCTCTTTGGGTCAGTTTCTCCCCTGACCTTCAAAAGTTCAACCTATGCTGGGAAACCAAGAGCACAATTCTGAGTCCTGCCATGTGGTCAGTGAGTTGACTCCAGTCAGTTGCTATTGCCTTGTGAGGCTGACAGCCATGCCTACGGCCTGTCCCCAGCCATGCCATGGCTGAAAGCACCCCTCCTGGACATTTCCTCCTCACAGCTGTCTTCAGCCAAGTGGCTGCCCCCAAGTTCCTGAGAAATGAGTCACAGGAACCTGCTAACTCTGGGGGAAATCTTATGCCTGCTTTATCTGCATGTTGTGAGGACCGATATGATGAGAGGCCAACAGAGTGGTATCTGAACTCCAGAGCTTTCAAAACTCTGAATTCAAAACATTATATTGTGTAGGCTCCCACATTCCCCTCTGTGCCATCCTCTAAGACTGGCTCCTAGTTTGGTCTTTGAGTAGAAGACACATCAGCCATGAGTACCCTGGCACTATTTTATACCTCAGCATGGCATTTGGAAGGGCACTCAAAGTACCACTGGCCCTCCAAATGTATGTTTGCAGCCCAATAAAACTTAATTTCTTATCCTGTCCCCGGAACCCTCACCAGACCAGGCTGTGCCCGAACCAGCTCAGCCATGTTAATAATGCCAAGCCCCTTGGAAGCCCTCAATCAGTTTGGGCCGGCTGGACAGCTCCTCCCTCTAGCGCAGCGGTTCTCAACCTGTGGGTCGTGACCCCTGTGGGGGTCGAACGACCCTTTCACTGGGGTCACCTAAGACCATCAGAAAACACATATATAATTACATATTGTTTTTGTGATTAATCACTATGCTTTAATTATGTTCAATTCATAACAATGAACATACATCCTGCATAGCAGATGTTTATATTATGATTCATAACAGTAGCAAAATTACAGTTATGAAGTAGCAACGAAAATAATTTTATGGTTGGGGGTCACCACAACATGAGGAACTGTATTAAAGGGTCACAACATTGGGAAGGTTGAGAACCACTGCTCTAGAGCATCAGCTCTCCAAGGCCACAGATTATGTCCTTTTTTTATAGAACAAAATTATTAGCATGAAAATGTTCTTATTTCTTCTTTCAACCCACCAGAGGCAACCTTGTAGGTGAAACCACTGTCCTCCATCTTGCTGGAGAAGAGAGATTCTTTCAGGTTGATATTTGTAAAATAAAGAAATGGAGAGAGGAGGAAGGGGGAAAGTGTATCAGTGAGTGATTCTCAAACTTAATATGCATCAGAACTACCCAGGGATCTTGTTAAAATGCAAGTTCTGATACAACAGGAGCTTGAGACTATGCATTTCTAACAGGCTCCTAGGTGATGCAGATGTTACTGGTCCTCAGATGACAGTTTGCAGTGCAAAGGTATTAAAGGACTGGATATCCAGGAGGTTTGACATAACTGAAGAAAAAAATTCTGGGGAGCAGCTTCAGCTCCACGAAAATGACTAGAAGAGAAGTGAGGGTTTTTTATATGTTGTCACAGTCTCTGTATTTATTCGACGCTCATCATTTCTCAAGAAATGCAAGAATGTTCATTGTTTGTCAGCTGGCCGGCCTCTAGTCCATCTTCTGCTAATAGCTCTTCAATACTGTCTGATGGAATGGGTGCAGGTACCTGCCCCTCCACAGCATGTGACCCAGCAAAGACAATAAGGACTTCAATTCTGAAATCTGAATCATTGATTCAGGCCCAAAATAGAGAATAACTGGAGTTCTCATTCTAGCCAAGTCAGCTGGGTGAGAATTTTGAGTATTTTCTGCTGCCAAAAATCTCTGGAGGTTCTGGGTGCCTGATGGTTCCAAGCCTGAATCTTTCATCTTCCCTTTGCTCTAGTGTATTCTCCAACATCCTTCCAAGAAATTCTTTTTGGCCTAGATCAACCAGTCAGTTTTTGTTGCTTGCAATCAAAGTACTCTAATGGATACACACTTTAACCAGTGTAACATTTCAAGCTATTATTTGGAAATACTTTTTTTATTTCCTGACTCTGTGTGTATGTTTTAATTATAACACCACTTCATCACTTGGGCTGAATCCATGGGTATTGGTTTCATACAGATTACATTCAGGGTCTGTGTCTAGCACTGTGCTGAGAGAAACACAATAGGTACTCAGTGAATGGCTGTAGAAAGAATGTGTGCTGACCCCTGGCATTTGTCAGCTGCCCCTGAACCTGGAGACATCTTAAGTGGTCATCAAGCACTAAAGTAGCAGAAGCTTATAGGAAAGTGTATTCAAGCTTGTAGCAGCACTAGCTAGTGACCTTTTCCTCAGATTTCCTTCCTCCCTGTGCTTTTTAAAAGCAAAGTGTTACAGGAGGTCAGAATAGAGCATGGTCTTTGTACCATAAATATATTGTGGCTTAATTAAAATATTCCCAGTTAAATGAGGATGCCAGTATTTCCTTGTGGCATTTCCAGTTGTGCAGTTATTATTAGAGAGGCAAGCTCTAAAGACACTAAAAGGTTAATAGCCCAGCACATGCATGCAAAAAGATCTTCATTTAAATCCATCCTGACTGCTATGAACTCTCTGTCCTTGGAAATGTTGCTTGAGTTTTCAGAATCTCAGTTTCCTCATCTGTAAGATAGGCACAGTGCTATTATCTCCCCAGTAGGCTGTTGTGAGTTTTCAGTTAAGGCAGCGCATATAAAATACTTAGTAAAGTGCCTGGAACATTGTCAGTACTCAATAATTATAAACTCTTATTAAAAGTTATTTTTTCACAAAAGCCAAAATGTATAATCTTTTCCTTTCACTCTTAAATAGAAGTCTTAAAACAAGCATTTGAAACAATTATGATAAAAAATTATCATATACATGGGAAAAGAGAAAGAATCAGAATACAGTTTTTAATATTTTTCTATGGATGTGGCATTATATATAGTTTTTATATTCTTCTTTCATATTTCTATGCTTTCCTGATTCTTTGCAATAAGAAGTACATTATTTTTATGACACAACCCCCCCTCAAAAGCTATCTTTAAAAGAGAAAAAAATATTGAGGTGAAATGCAACATGATTTTGTGACCCCTCTCCCCACCCCCCCAAAAATCCCAGGTAGATGGAGAAATAGACGTTTTCTGGTCAAGAATTTATTAGGAGGGAAGTGACATCACTGAGTTCACATCAGCTCAAGTGGCAAAGGTTAATGCAAAGTGAAAGTACATTCTGGGGTGCTAAACCCATATTGGGATTTTGCCAAGTGAATCTTCAAAATAGAAATGACCTCAGGAAGGCATGTGACCCTGTCACATCCCCTCACCTCAGGAAGATCTGCCTGAAACTTTTTAGGACTTATGAGCAATGGCCCTATTTATAAGCCCTCTAGGAAGTCACTACATACATTTCCTTCCTCCTAAGCTTCAGCCTGGCTCAATTTAGCTCCTGCAGGTGCCCTCAACCACCCATCTCCAACCTCTTTCTCTTCCTGGAAGAGGCCTGGGAGTTGTCCCAGATCTTTCCTACTCACCCTGAGACCTTGCACAAAACCTAATTCCTTGGAAGTCAGTTTTGTCACCTGTAAATAGGGATAAGAAGGATTCGAGGACATAATACAGAGCTGGTATTATAACAGGGGCATCTCACCTGGCATCAGTGCCCATGTGTTAAACCATGTCTATACTACCCTGGTAGGAAAAGGTGACACACAGACAGGTAAATTGCAAAAACAAATAAGGTGTCAGGGATATGGAGTTATGAGTGGCCAGGCTGTGAGAGGAAGTGAGGGGGCCTGGGAGTGGGGGAAGAGAGAGACTGAGAGAAGAGAGTGAGGAAAGAGTGTGGCAGCTCAGGAGAGGGAGTGGGTAGCGAGCACACAGAGCAGAGGAAACCCCGCAGCAGCCACAGCCAAGGAATTCAAGGGCCATGCCTGCTGCTGTGGATTCTGAGTCTTGCTGTGCAGAACTTAACCTGCTTCCATTTTCAACAGACTTTCAGGAGCCACTCTTGTGTTCATGGCACTTTCTGTCACGGAGAAAATGAACTGCTAGCAGTAACAGAGGACAGGAGAGGACCAGGGAACAATAGTGACCAAGGCAGCAGCTCATACTGATCAAAGAAGGTAGATCTTTCTGAAATTTGTGGAGTTTTTGAAGACTTTTCAAAGTGCTACAATAGAGCCTGACATTTTCCTTGTTTATTAAAGAAAAAGGTGATTACTGAATTCCAAAGAACTTGGAGCTCTCCTAGGGGGAGTGTCTAGATGACAAGCATTAGCAGTGTTAATTAGTGGAGTATTAGTATTGACATTGACATTGGTATTGGTATTCGTATTCCTTCCCCTCCTTCAAGTCCTAAATGAGCTCCCAAATCCATTCTTCTGGGACCAAATCAATGAACCACTGCTAAGACCCTCCCTGCATGTTGATGAGAGTGGTGTGTGGTATTAAATGAAAAGCCCTCCTGAGGTCAGAGATATACTTACTGCTCCTTCCCCTCCTCTATCCACATGCCTGGTTACTTCATCATGAAAGGAAAGGAAATTGGCTTGGAATGAATTGGTCTTCCCAAAGCCACGTGTACCTCTAACCTTCTGAGATGGCTGCCAGCTGAAGGGTTGATAGCCTATTGCTGTGTAACAGACCTCTTCACAGTTGAACAGCTTCAGGTAACAATCAACTTTGATTCTCACACATGGTGTCTATGGGTTGGGAAATAGGGAGTGACTTAGCTAGGTGATTGTGGCTTGGGTTGCTCAAGAGTTTGCAGTCAAGCTGTCACCCAAGGCTTCAGTATCTGAAGGTTTGGGCTGGAAAATCTGCTTCCACAGTGACTCACTTTCGTGGCTGGCAAATTGGTGCTGGCAGTTTTCAGGAGCCCTTGCTCCAAGGATCTCTCCATAAAGTCACATGAGTATCCTTATGACATAGCAACTAGCTTCTTCCAGAGTATGTGGTCCAAGAAAGATTAAGGCAGAGTGACAATGCCCTTTATGACCCAGCTTTAGAAGCCACAAGCTATCATTTCTGCAATATTCTATTGGTTACAGAGGTCAACCCTACTCCTTGAAGGAGGGGACTATCCAAGGGCATGAGGATCAAAACATGATAATCACTGGGGGACATCCAAACTTGGCTACCACCTTCAGGTACCAATTGAAAGTGTCCACGCTACAATTCCCAGAACGATTGTTTTCTCTTCTTTCTAATAAGGATAAAATTGGCCAATTTTTAGTTACATAAATTATAATGGTGATCCCACCTGACGTTTGCGCATTGATTTCATCATCTTCTGGGCGCTATTACTGCACCTTGCTGCAGATGAGAAAATGAAGGCTCAGAGAAGTTACTTGTCCAATGTCCCAAAATTAGAAAGTTCTGGAAGGCTGGGAACTAAACTTGTGTGTTATAGTTCCCAATCCAGTGTCCTTGCCATTATACCACACAGATGCCGCTAAGCCTCAAAGATACCATATGCCTCCTTATCTTCTAGGGCAGGGGTCCCCAGCCTCCAGGTTGCAGACTGGTACTGGTCTGGACCTGTTAGGAAATGGGTCACACAGCAGGAAGTGAGCTTGAATGTAATGTGCTTGAATCATCCCCAAACCATCCTCACCACCACCTCCACCCCCCAGTACATAGAAAAATTGTCCTCCGGGAAACTGGCCCCTGGTGCCAAAAATGTTGGGGACCACTACTGTTCTAGGACAAATGAGAATTAGAAAGCAGTTGTGGTACAGGAAATGAGATCTCATCTTCCTTTTAAAAAATTTTATTATACATATGGTTTATGCTCACTATGGGAAAGCTACAAATAAAAATAAATTTTTAAAAGGGGAGAAGAAAAACATAGCCCCAAATTCTACCCCTTAGATCTACCACTGTCAGTATCTAAGTGTATTCCTCAAAGAACAAAGGAACTGGTTTTAAAACACATGATATTAACAGTATCTCCAGGGCAAACGCTGAAAGAAAGCCTATCCCCTGGGCTTTGCCTTAGGGGAATTATACCCTGTGAGTGTGGCAGGCTGTGTGTGTGTGCATGTGTGTGCTTCTATGCACACGTGTGACACATCTGAGGTTTTTCTGCCCAGACCTAGAGAGGCTCAGCACATGAGCAGTTAGCTAAGTGGCAGGGAATTTATGACAACCTTAGTAAGAGGATAGTTTTTTAAATGAGAGACAGGGCAGCCATGGCTCCAGGTGACAAAACTGTCTGGCTTGGTTGAAATTCTTCTAGGCAGGGAAGGTTGATTAAGTTTAATTCAATCCACTTGGCCTTCTAAGCTGCCTACTGAGAGTTTGGGTCCCGCTGTGCTCCAAGGGCAATCCAAGCCCCCTTTTCATCATTTTCCTTATATGTGGAGTGTCTTATTTGTGACTAGTTCTCCTGCCCCTTTCCCAATCATAAGATCAGTCCCAGAGAAAGAGCCTGATCTGCCTTGTTCACCTGAATCTACCTCTCAGCACCTGTGTCACTGTCTGGCAGATTGTAGCATTCAAAACACATTTGATTTTAATTAACTACAGACTTTTGGAGTATACACAAGATAAGTTGCTAGTGGCACCTACAATTTATATCTAGAAGCAACTAGGCCCCTCTCAAGGTGGTAGTCTGAGTCCCATGCACCTTCTGTAGGTCATCTGTTTATAACTCAGGACCCCCAAAGTCAGGTTACCACTACCTGGAGACAGGAGAACCAGGTCCACATCTTCCAAGAACTTCAAGAAGTATTCCAACGTGTTGGGCACCCATTTTTTCCCTGAACTAGAGAGAGGGAATGAAGTTGGCTCCTTTCCATCCATCCCATTCAGTTTCAGCTTCGGATGAGTCCTCTCTCCAGTCCATGTCTAGGAGGCAATAAGGGCAGCATCATTGGAGTCAGAACAAGTGAAATCAAATGTCAGGTCGTCTAGATTTCAGCTGTGTGAGCTGTGGTAGTTTTGTTGACTTCTAAGCCTCAATTTCTTCATCTGTTAAATGGGAATAATAACATTAAATTTTCAGTGTTATGTGGTTTAAATGAGATAAAAGTGATAGTTCCTAGCACAGTCACTTGGGACATCGTGTCTTAGGATGTATATTTTCCCTCCGGGAATATCTCCCTTAACCCTTGAAAATACAAAAGTAGTGCTAGCCGCACAACCCCTAAGCTTTTGCCAGAGGAGTGCACTGATCAATTTTGATTTTGGGTGGCCTCCCATTGAACAGTGTCTCTGTTCATTGACAGAGAAACTGCTCCCCATGTGATTAGGAGATGCTAGAGTACAACTCTAGGCAATTAGACAAGTGATCTAGCCAAAAGTCCCAGAAGCACACTCCCAGAACACACTGTGTGCATGAGTCAGGACTGAAAAGGGTGCCTGGGTCCTGAGGGAAGAGTGTAGGCAGGCTCTGCCCAAAGGGTTTTCTTTCTTGTGCTTGGGTTTGAAAAGAGAGGTCACTTCTCTGCTCTAGGTGCAGGGACTGAAACTGAAATCCTAGGAAGACAAAGGTCTCAGATGATAATCCAAAAACCATGGCCTGATGAGGTGGATTAAGTGTATCCCCTGGGGCTGCCCTACCGAACTCTTGCTGGGCCCCTTGCTTCCCTCTTGGAATTTTTATTATGGACCTAGCTCTCCTGTTTCCAGGCTCTTTCACTGTGGCAACTTCTTTCCCATCAAAACTTATAGATATCAAGTGTAACTCTAAAACCTAATTGCTTTGACAGTCAGACTCAGATGGGAAAGTTACCAGGTTACAATTTGAATACATGACAACATACAATTAACTAGGTATTTCCTGAAGTTACCCCCTGTATTTTCTGTCTGTAGGACTAGAAATAGTGCCCATCCTTCCCCCTAGGTACTTTTGTCTTTCTACAACATCTGGGAAGCAATCATAAGGGTAAATTGTTTGTCATCTCTAATCCAAACAAAGCCAGCCTCATTTTGGGGATGAGAAACCTAAGATCTTGAGGTGTAAGTGACTTCTCCAAAGTCTCATGGTGACCTTGTGGCAGGACCCCAGAGTAATAATGGGTCTACTGATTCTTTTTCCAATTGCCTGTCCCTCATTATAGAATCATTCCACTCAAATGTGATCTGGGAGCTTGGTATAATTTGGAAGCTTGTTAAGGGTGCAGAACCTTATAACCAGCCTGAGACCTACTTTAAAAGAATCTGCATTTTAACAAGATCCCCAGGTGATTCATATACAGTTTAAAATTTTAAAAGCGCTGGTTGGGAGACTTGTGGTCAAGATGGCGGCATAGGCAGACATGGCTCACCTCTTTGCACAACCACATCAAAATTTCAACTAAAATATAGAACAACTATCACTCAGAACCATTAGAATTCAAGCTGAATGGAAGTCTGACAACTACAGATTTAAAGAAACCACATCTACCCGACTGAGCTGGTAAGCTAGTGCTATATCTGAGACTCTACTAACCTAGGTAATATTGTCTGACCCACTCAACTTATGGACCTACCCAAGCTGCTATTCCAAGTGAATGGCTGGTCTTGGCTCATGCTGCACAACTTCCTAAACCCTCTCAAACAAGCAACAACAGGCCTCACTGAGCCCCAGGTTGGGCACCAGCAGCAGCCAGCCTAGATTCACAGCTTGGCTCAACCAGAAAATCTTTAGGCTCAGCACAAGTAATAGCCTTCTCAGATTGCTTTGGAGCTCAGGCAGGGTGGCCCCAGGGAAAATACATGTTAGGGCTGACCTTGGCTTGTACCACCTGGGAAACCCTAGTCAGGACATCCACTTGTCAGCTACAGACCACCATTCTGCCACTGCACAGCTGATCCTACACAGAGCGTGGAGGTTGATGGTTAGTGTTCATAGCCAATTGTTGCAGTTGACTGGCCTTGGTAAATTCTTCCCATTGACCTTCCAACAGCAATCAAGTCTCAGCTATAAGAGGAGGGCATACTCAGCTCACACAAAGGGAGCACCTTGGGTACTCAATTCAGGTGAAAGGGGAAGCTATGCCACTGGACTCTACAGGACACCTACTACATTAGGCCAAACTAACAAGACACAGAATCAAAGCACCTCTACTTAATACATAAAAACAAACACAGGGAGGCTGCCAAAACAAGAGGACCAAAAAACATGGTCCAATGAAAGAACAGATCAAAACTCCAGAAAAAGAAATAAACAAAACATAGATAAGTAATCTATTAGATGTAGAGTTCAAAACATTGGTTATAAGATTCTCAAGGAACTTAGTGAGGACCACAACAGTACAGAAAAGATCCAGTCAGTAATGAAGGATATACTAATTGAAATAAAGAGCATTTTACAGGAAAACAACAGTCAAGTGGATGAAACCAAGAATCAAATCAATGATATAGAACATAAGGAAGCAAAAAACAACTAATCAGAACAACAAGAAAAAAAAAGAATCCAAAAAAATAAGGATACTGTAAACAGCCTCTGGGACAACTTCAAAAGATCCAACATACACATCATAGGGGTGCCAGAGGAGAAGAGAATGAAATTAGAAATATATTTGGAAAAACAGTGAAAGAAAACTTCCCTGATTTGGTGAAAAATATAGACATGCAAGTCCAGGAAGAACAGAGAGTCCCAAACAAGAGGAATGCAAAGAGGCCCATCATCATTAAAATGTCACATGTTAAAGATAAAGAGAGAATCTTAAAAGCAGCAAGAGAAAAGAAGTTAGTTACCTATAGGGGAGTTCCCATAAGACTGTCAGCTGATTTTTCAAAAGGAAGTTTGCAGGCTAGAAGGGATTGGCAAGAAATATTCAGTCATGAAAAGCAGGGACCTACAGTCAAGATTGTTCTACCCAGCAAAGCTATCATTTCAAATGTAAGGGTAGATAAAGAACCTACCCGACAAGAAAAAACTGAAGGAGTTCATCATCACCAAACTATTATTATATGAAATGTTAAAGAGACTTATTTAAGAAAAAGATCAAAACTATAAACAATAAAATGGCAAAAATACAAATCTATCAACAATTAAATCTAAAAAACAAATGAAGAATAGAGATAGAATCATGGATATAGAGAGCATTTTGATGGTTGCCAGATGGGAGAGGGATGTGGGGGTTGAGTGAAGAGGTGAGGGGATTAAGAAGTACAAAATAGGTAGTTACAGAATAGCCATGGGGATGTAAAGTACAGTATAGGAAATGTAGTAGCCAAAGAACATATACCCATGACCCATGGGCATAAACAATAATGGGGGGATTACCAGAGAGAGTAGGGGGTACTGGGTAGAGGGAAGCAAAGAGGAAATAAGCAGGACAACTGTAACTGCATAATCAATAAAATATAATTTTTTTTTTAAAAGCAAAGCACTGGCCTAGAATTTACATCCACTCCCCCACCCCCACCCCAGTTTCTGTTATCATTACTTCAACCCCAAGGGTCCGTGACCCTCTCAGGCTGAATATAACCCATATCAACATATAGTGTTCAGGGACTTCTGGTGTCATTACATATAGTACAGTTTTCCACTGGAAAAGTTTTCTGCCCTTCTTCTGACATTTTTTTCTTTGCCTTTTTAAAATTCTAAAAAGAAAAGCCTCATTAATGGAGTCCTTTTTATAATGAAGAGGAGAATACACCATCTTGAACTCTTAGCAGAAAAGATATGATAGACAGACACAATAAATAATCACCTGGGTAGTAATATGTATGTGAAAACACTCAGAAATTCTAAACTGGACAGAAATGTCACTGATTATAATTCCTAGGCTGCAGGATCACAGAATGAGATCCTTTGTGAGCCCATTCAGGATAAAAATATCTCTCAGAAATAAAATGCAAAACTCAAAGGTTTAAGTTATTTTCATTTTATTAGACATTTAAGGAGCTAGAATAGTGGTTATAAACATGACTATACATCAGAATAACTTGGAGAGTTTTATTTTAAAATACAAGACACTGGGCTCTGGCCATAGAGTCTATTTCTTGAGGTTTCGAGGGTCAGGATTGGGCAAGGGTCTATTTTTAAACACTCTCAGGTGATTCTAATACACAGTGAAATTATAGACTCACTGAGCTGGAAAGGTGTTTCTTCCAGGTTTATTTTATATATGTCAGTGAGCATTTTATCCATATTTATGATATGGCTAAAGCCCAAATTTTCCAATTTCTAAATGTTAATTATAATCAAACTACCAGGAGATGTAGCCTGAATTGAAATAGTAATGGTTGCTGGTTCCAAGTGGCATTACCTTGGTAATTACCATTTCATTCATCATTAATTCTTTCACAGTTTAACGTTAGCCAGCTAATATCCATGACATCAAGGGCTGACCTAAAATCGTGATAGTATATTTGTGTACAGGCTTATACCCCTGGGTCAACAACCAAATTCTCAAATTAAGGATTTTACTCCAATGATCAAACATTTTGATAACATAGGTTTCAAAAAAAATATTGATGAGAATTTAGGAGACCAGAGTTCTAGGCAATATTCCTTCCCAGACTTGTCTGATCTCAGTTTTCTTCTCTGAAAAATGAAGGTGTTGGACAGGTAGTTATCAAATCTGGCTGACCAGGAGATTCACTTGGAAAGCTTTGCAAAGTTACAGAATTCAACATTCTAGATCTACCAAATATAAACCTCCAGAATTGTGGGAGAGTATTACAGGGCAGAACTTTTAAAAGAATCCTGAAAGTTGATTGGAGGATCAGCTGTGTTTGAGAGCCACTGAACAAGATAACCTACTATGTCCTTCTTCCCTCTAAGAATTTATGACATTAGACCTACTTAGTTACGGTCTTACATCAGAAAAAGCTAGTAGGGGGCAGGGCCTGGCCAGAGGGCAGGGTCTGCAGAGTGATCAAACAGAAAACAGAAAAAACAGTAAGATGCACCATGTTTGACCACCTTCTCCATGCATCACAAGATTTTGTGTTCATGAAACTTCTTCACAGATATTTTCATCATAGTCATGTTGCTAAATGTTGAACTGCCATCTCATCTCATGGCCACTTAAAAATTGTTGAAAAGGGGAGATCGAAGATGGTGGAGGAGTGAGGGGAGGCTGCACTTGCTTGCTCCTGAGATCTGTCTGTAATTTAGGCTAATTGTGGACAGAACATCTCAGTTAACATCTGGATACTGGGAGGAGTTGAGCCTTGGCGCTGCTGGCTCAGAGAAGACTGTCTGGGAGAGACGTGTCTGGTGAGGACAGTGGAGGAGAAAGGAACGAGACAGGATTTCTGGCTGGCTTGGTTCCCTGAGCTGTGGCTGGCAGTGCACAAAGAGTTTTTAGTCACCCTAGGTTTCTCTTGAGAGGAGTTGGGGAGGAGAGCAAGGATCTGCCCACTGGCAGAGCCAGGAGTGGGCCAGGTGGCATCTGGCTCTGAGAGGCAAGGAACAACGTATTTTGTGTATATGTGTGAGTGTTTTGGTTTTTTTTTTTTTTTTTATTGTAGGCGAAAGTCACAAGCTCTCTGCTGGGCGGCCTGCAAGCAGGCCCCCCCACACCCCCACCCAGGTGTCCTGTGACCTCAGCTTGCAAGAACTTGCAAGCGAGTCTTGCCAACGCCAGCGGCTGCACGCAGCTCCTGGTGGCTGAGTCACGGAATCCAGGGAACAAAGAGGGCTGAAGACCTAAGCCTCCTTTCCCATAGTGATAACATCAGATGTGGCACAGACTCTTGGACCCTTACTCGCACACGATTCTTAGGGGCCGGTTTACAAGTCTCTAAGAACAAAGAAGCTTGAAAATTAGTGTTTCCTCTCTCCTAGCAACTATGTCGGATGTGGAACAGACCCTTAGACCTTTGTAATTTACCGCTTTGCTCTGTAGCTCTATAGGTTAATATTTATCCCTCTTAGTGGAATCACGTAAGCCTTTTAGTTCTGTAGCTCTATAGGTTAATGTTTATTCCTTTTAGTGGAAAGAATGTTTGTTACCATGTAAGGCTTTTTAGTTTCTATTTAGTTTTACTTTAAAAAAATTTTTTTTCCTGCAACCCAATAAAAGAAACGGAGGGCTGTGAACAATTGCTGATGGCCTGAGCAAGCAACAGTCCGTGCATAGCTGGCCACTCATGCTGCTTGCTGGAATTATCTCTGCATCTCTTTCCACAAATATTCATGCAACATCTGGCGCCCGGACCTAGGGACCTGAAGGTAAGAACCAGGAACAGGCAGGACCAAAAAGGAATTGGCTGCGCAGTTGTACGCAAAACTTTTCAGAAAAACGCATTAGAATAATGGGGAATAATCCCTTAGTAAATAAGGAATATGTTAAGCTTTTAAAGTCTTCACTTAGAAGTTCAGGTTTAGAGATAAAAGAGTACTTTAACAGATTTACTCCTGCAGGTCAGGAACCACTGTTATTGGTTTACTCCAGAGAAGAATCAGTTAAATTTAAAGGTGTGGAAACAAGTTGGTAAAGCTCTTAGAAGAGCTCATCAAAATGGTCATCCTATAGTAGGCGAAACATGGGCTGCTTTTAACCAGGTAGCTGTAGCCTTACAGCCGTTTCAATAGGACTTTGAGCCGCTTGGCAAGGAGGAGTGACTGCCTTCTCGAATTTATAATCAGCCCGAAATGGCTCAAAAGGAGAGTCAGAAGGCGGCAAGCCGAGGGGAAGGTCCCACTGCGGGCAGGGACCGGCAGCAGTGGCGGCAGCGAATCTGGACGCGAGCCAGTCCCTTCCCGTGAATCGTGAATCACCCCAGCCCCGATTCCCATTGTGAGAAACGCTCACAATAAAAACTGGGACACAGGACTTGAGCAGTAAAGCGAGGCCTTTATTCACGAGTCTGCAGAGCCGGGCGCACCCTCACAGCCAGGAGAATGTACGCGCCAAGTAGACAAAGATGGCTGGTTTTATAGTCTTGGCTTCCCCACCCTGAAATTGCCACCCTAAAGTGATTATCTTCCCCACCCTGAAATTGCCACCCTAAAGTGATTATCTTCTTTGCCCTAAAGTGAGAGCGATTAGCTTCCCCGCCCTAACGCAATTAGCTCCCCCTCCCCTCTCCTTCTTGCCGGTTTCTCCATTACTGGTTATTCCGGAGTTACAATCTAACACGGTTATCTAAATGCCCCTTCTGTGGTTTGCAGATATGCCAGTGCTGTCAGCTCCCTTCTCAGAGATCCTCTAATTACATTTGCCCTTAAGACCCTTTAATTACATTTGCCCTTTGTTACTAATGACTTTCTACTGGTTTGGGAGTCACTATGTCCTTGTTTCTAACACCATCCTGCCAGGTCCGCCCCCCCCGGGTCGCAGTTCCATGTGGCGCTTCACCCCAGCAGGCGCCTAGCAGCCAACTTAGAACTGTTGCGGACCTGGGTTATCTAAAAAGTAAAAGATTTATTTTTGGTTGTTACAGCAACTGGTAAAAGGAACTAATATCAAGTTAAGAAAAGATATCTTGTTAATTAAATATATTACTCAAATACTTAACTAATTCATGTTTCTCAATACTAAGAACTGAATTTTTGTCAGTCTATATTAATATTATATACCTTTTATTATCACTTTAAATAAATAGTCAAATATTATTTCATAATATATATTCCTTAGTTGACAAAATTTCCAAGATTTAAAAATTAAAAAACTTCCTTACAACCTTGAGGTATTTAAAAGGGCCCTTGAAAGACTTCCGGCCAAGATGGAGGCTTAGACGGACACGCTAGGTCTCCCTCTACAACTATAGTGGAATACAACTACTTTAAAACAAAGGATAACTAGAAATTCCAGAAAATAAAGCTACACGGAAGCCCAACATATGAAGTTATAAACCAGCGGTGCCATTTGGGCAGGTAAGAGTTAAAGAAGGCAAAGCTGTTTGCGGAGCGGCGGGGCGGGGCGGCGAAAAAGCCCGGAGGCAATCAAGCCCCTGGCGCGACTCCAATCAAGCCCCTGGCGTGCGCGACTCCGGCACTGGGGAGCAGCCGCAGCATCGCCTTGAACAGTGAGGCCCAGGGGGGCGGGAGGACGGATCCCGGTCTCCTAGCTGAATAACTGTGTGAATCCATCTTGGACCCCCGCCCCCACAGAAAGCACCACAGGGCGGCGAAATAGGTCGCGGACAGGCAGGCGCCGGCGGTCGCTGATTTGTGACGCGTACGCAGGCACTGCCCCCTGCCCCCGACAGCCGGCCCAGGAAAACAAAACGCATCTGTCAAAATGAGGCAGGCAACTATAGAGATCCCGGTAACACAACTCACCAGGCAGCAGATAGAGAACCTGACAGATGAACAGATAAGAAACCTGTCAGAGGCTCAGTTCTGGGCCATTGTTATCAGGTGGCTTACAGAATTCACAAAAGAGCAGGAAAAAGATATGAAAGAAGCGAAAAACTTTCATAACGAAAGGAACAAAACCACATACGAGACAGATGGTGAGGAATCCAGAGCCCATTTCAACAAACTGGAATATGGAGAAGGAACAAGCAGTCAACCAATGCAGCGAGAGGAAATGGCAAGCAACAATGAGAAGATCAGAAACCTCTGGGACAGCTATAAAAGGCCCAACATAAGAATCATTGGTTTGCCAGAGAATGAGGAAGATGAACTAGAACTTGAAAAATTGAGTGAAAATATAATAAAGGAGAACTTCCCAGACTTGGGGAAGGGAATAGACTTGCAGATCCAGGAAGCAAGGAGAGTTCCCAAGAGACTGGACCCAGGGAGAACCACTCCAAGACACATTATAATCAAAATGTCAAAAATTAAAGATAAAGAGAGAATCTTAAAAGCAGCAAGAGAGAAGAAAAGAATTATGTACAAAGGGGTCCCAATTAGACTATCAGCTGACTTCTCAAGGGAAACCCTACAGACAAGAAGGGACTGGCAAGAAATATTCAAAATAATGAAAATCCAAAACCTACAACCACGAATACTCTATCCAGCGAAATTGTCATTCAGAATAGAAGGACAGAGAAAGTGTTTCCAGGACAAAATAAAACTGAAAGAGTTCATTAGATCCAAACCATTGTTATATGAGAAGTTAAAGGGACTGGTTTAAAAAACAGAAGCTAGGGAGATGAAACAAAGGCAAACGAAACAGGCAACGAGAGTGGAAAAGGAACTGTGGGTAAGCGAAACATAGTGGGGGGAGGCCAACAGGGAGGGGGAGTGGGGAGAGGGAGGGAGATGATATAGGAATTGGGGATCATGGTAGGAGGGAATGGAATAGACGGAGAGAGGTTGGGAGGAACTGTAAGCACAACTAATGGACATAATCTAAAAGGGGGGGACAACTGGAGGGAGGGGGCCACCAGGTGGAGGGGAGCAGAGGGAAGGGAAAGGGGCACAAATGTAATATTTTAATCAATAAAACACATTAAATCTGGAAAAAAAAATAAAATAAAAGGGCCCTTGAAATATCTCAGGACTTTATTAATTTCTTCTTACCAAAAAGAAGAAAACTCTAAATCAATCAGGCTTAATACATTTTAAAATACTTGGAAAGCTTTGTCAAATAAGAAAATTTTACAAACAAGCTCAAAAACAATTGGCTTTTAAGAACGCTAATGAAGACTGTAAAACAGTTCTTCGTCCTCTTAAACAAAACTTTCAAAATATTAGTCAGTTCATTCAGGCTTGTCAAAATATTAGCATGGAGAATTATAAAGCATCTCTGCTGGCTGCAGTCATCTCTACAGCTGCCGCCAAAGGTCAGAAAGAAATTAAATGCTTCGCTTGTGGAAAAAACAGGCCACCTTAGGAAAGAGTGCTACAATAATCAAAAAGGAAACTCTAAATCTCCAAGAAAGAACTGTGCTCATTGCGGCAAGGGGAAACATTAGGCCGAGGACTGTAAATTTAGATTTAATAAGAATGGTAAATGTATAGCACCCTCTAATAATCAGGGAAACTAGCAGCGGGGTGTGAGTTCCGGTGCCTCGAACCAAAACAGGAGCCCCCAAGGCCCCAGCAATCAAATATTTTGAAGTCAGGGCAGTGCCGAGTCACAAATCTTTGCGCAGCCACAAGCGAAAGTGCAGGGCTGGACTTGGTCACCACCCAGCAATTAACTCTTAAAGAACAAGATCGCATTTATGTTGCTCCTACTGGAGTATGGGGACCTTTGCCTAAAGAATATGTAAGTTTAATAATTGGCCAATCTAGCCTTATTGTTAAGGGTATTATTACTCAACCAGGAGTTATTAACTCTAATTTTTAAAAAATTCAATGTTATGATACAAGCCACTGGCTATCATATCATACCTGCTAACACTCGCATAGCACAGCTTATACTTCTTCCTTATACTGTGCCTGCAACTCAAAATGTTAAATGTAACTAGTCACCCTTGAAGGTAATTCTAATTTAAACAGCCCAAAATCTTTAACAAAAAAGGCTGAATTGTTTGCCAGTGTCATGCTGTTAACAGATGTTTTTTCAGTTCCACTAAATATCACAAATTCTCAATATGCAGCTCATACTGTTCAAACTCTTAACCATTCCTCAAAATGGTTCAAAACATAATGTGCTTTTTTTACAGCTCCAGTTTCTCCTTAGGAAAAGACATCATCTGATTTATATAACCCACGTTCGATCTCATAAAGGTTTACCGGGACCTTTGTCTGCTGGCAATGAACATGTCAACACGGTTGTTGGCTCCGTTTTAAGTGCTCCAACTGAGCATCAGCTACATCATACTAATGCCTGCTCACTTAAGGAACAGTATAATCTTACCTGGCAACAAGCGCGTCAATTTATTCGTAATTGCCCTATGTGTCAAGTAATTAACCAACCTTGTTTACCAACAGTTGTTAATCCTAAAGGTTTAGTCCCTAACCAAATCTGGCAAATGAATGTTACTATTGTACCTAGTTTTGGAAAACTTAAATTTGTTCATCATTCCATTAATACTTGCTCAAAACTTTCCTGGGCTACAGCTATGTCTTCTAAACATTCTGAATGTGTTATTACACATCTATTTAAAGTATTTGCTGTTCTTGAAAAGCCAGAAACTATTAAAATGGATAATGCTCCTGCATATCTTTCTAAAAAATGTCAGGAATTTTTTTCTCAATATAATATCAAGCACATTACTGGTACTCCTTATAACAGCACAGGACAAGCTCTTATTGAGCATCATAATTGGACTCCTAAAAAGCTCCTTGAAAAACAAAAGGGGGGATATGGTATGGATTCGCCAAGGAAGAGAATTATGAATGCATTATTTACTTTAAATTTTTTAAATTTAGGAGATGATTCCCTCTCAGCAGCTCAAAAATATTGGACCGTGAAAACTGTGTCACTTTTAAATCAACCTATTTTTTATTATGATGTTTTAACCTCTAACTGGCTACCAGCAACTGTTATTCGATTGGGCCGAGGCTATGCTTATATTTCCACAAGCACTCAGAATATCTGGATTCCTAATAAATGGCTTAAGTTGCGCTATGTCCGCTCAGAAGAGGGGGCAAGAGGACAACAACAAGGAGGACTGAAGGAACCTGCCAAACCTGCCAACTTGGAATCAAATTAAACAATTAGTAAATCAAGGAAGAGTATTAGTAAGAGCTAATCATAACCCTCTTACATTTAAAATGCTGTTTGTAGCTATGCTTGCTATCATGTTTGCCCAAACTTCCAGGGCTAACACTGAAAATTATACTTATTGGGCCTACATTGCTAACCCACCTCTAATGAGAGGAGTTTCCTGGTGGGACCCCACTGTTCCCATTTATCATAATGAAACAGGATGGTTGCCCCATCCTTTTGATGTAAGAGGACCTTTAAAACCTGAAGAAGAGGAAACCATCATGAAACACTATGTTACTGGTGTTTCAGGGCTTCCAATTTGTTTAGGTGCTGGAAATCATTGTCTTAAACCAGCCATACAAGCCTGGTTAACTATGCAGCAAAATAAAACAGGTCTTTATGGCAAAAAATTAATTTTACTTGCAGAAACAAGATTTGAAGGTTTTATACAATCTAACAATAAATCTTATCCCCCTCCAGATATGCCACTATGCTCCATGCCAACTTTTCTCTCAATAACTGATTGGGTCCACTGAACTCGATGCAGGGGAGAAGAAGTACGAGTTTTAATTAATAGTTCCTATGGAAGTGTCATTAATTGGAGTCCTTACGGCTCCGTTCGTACGGCAAAGACAAAAAGAACTTTAAGGTGGATCAGACATGCCAATGTAATATCCACTCTGGTCAAAGAGGCCATTATGTGGCACGGGGGTGGATTTGTGCCCCCCCCACCTGAGCTTTATTTAAAAGGATTTTATATTCAGCATCATTTATGGAAAATAAGTGCTGCATTCAATCCTGTAAATTTGTGGACTGGTCAATTACAACAACATAATAGTATTCATAATTTGACCATGACCAAAAATCTTACCCGCTATATTCAAGCTTGTGTTCGTATTCCATATTTGCTATTAAAAGGACAAATAACCTGGAAACCTGATAGTGGAGAAATCTCTTGTTATAATTGTACTTTACATACCTGTATTAATTATACTATGATTTTAGCTCCTGAGGAAAGCATCTATATATTAAGGGCCCGGTACAACTAGATCAACTCTGGCAGGATGGCCCTGCCTCTGGACTCTTTAGAAAAATGGCTGAATGACTATTACGCAGAAGCAAACGCTTCGCTGGACTTCTCATTGCTATAATAATGGGACTAAAAGCTATTACTGCTACCACAGCTATGCTGGGATAGCACTTCACCATTCTGTACAAATGGCTGAATTTTTAAGAACCTGGCATCAAAATTCTGAACAACTTTGGACTGCTCAGCATCAGATTAATACTGAAATGCAATCAGAATTAGCTAATCTACACCAAGCTGTTATATTGTTAGGTGACCAATGACAAAGTGTAGAAAGGCAATTGTCGTTGAAATGTGATTGGAATCAATCTACTTATTGTATTGCTCCTGTTCCTTATAATGAAACTGAATTTCCTTGGGAAATGATTAAAAAGCATTTGCTAAATCATGATAATTTAACTCGGCATATTATTTCTCTCCAGACTAAAGTACATAGTACCTTCGAAAAGCATTTAGAACAACCGTCTGGACAAAGCGTTTTCGAAAATGTTATGACAGGCATTGAACACATAAATCCTATTAACTATATTGAAGGATTTATGGGATCACATGCTGAATTGTTAATTTTCCTTACTCTTATGGTTGTCCTATTGATTGTGATTTGTAAGCGCATTAGAAAAAAGGAAAAGGCTAATGCCACTACTTCGGCAATTTTTTCAGTCCTGCACCACAAGATGTCTGTAAAACAAAAAGGGGGAAATGTAGGTGAAAGTCACAAGCCCTCTGCTGGGCGGCCTGCAAGCGGGCCCCCCCACCCCCCACCCAGGTGTCCTGTGACCTCAGCTTGCAAGAACTTGCAAGCGAGTCTTGCCGATGCCAGCGGCTGCACGCAGCTCCTGGTGGCTGAGTCACGGAATCCAGGGAACAAAGAGGGCTGAAGACCTAAGCCTCCTTTCCCATAGTGATAACATCAGATGTGGCACAGACCCTTGGACCCTTACTCGCACACGATTCTTAGGGGCCGGTTTACAAGTCTCTAAGAACAAAGAAGCTTGAAAATTAGAGTTTCCTCTCTCCTAGCAACTATGTCGGATGTGGAACAGACCCTTGGACCTTTGTAATTTACCGCTTTGCTCTGTAGCTCTATAGGTTAATGTTTATTCCTTTTAGTGGAAAGAATGTTTGTTACCATGTAAGGCTTTTTAGTTTCTATTTAGTTTTACTTAAAAAAAAATTTTTTTTCTGCAACCCAATAAAAGAAACGGAGGGCTGTGAACAATTGCTGATGGCCTGAGCGAGCAACAGTCCATGCATAGCTGGCCACTCATGCTGCTTGCTGGAATTATCTCTGCATCTCTTTCCACAATTATTCATGCAACATTTTA
Organism: Furipterus horrens; assembly: GCF_987537825.1. Taxonomy (NCBI): domain Eukaryota; kingdom Metazoa; phylum Chordata; class Mammalia; order Chiroptera; family Furipteridae; genus Furipterus; species Furipterus horrens. The sequence continues at coordinate 76,019,170 of NW_028327177.1, forward strand.
TTTATTTTTTTAGTGTTTTTTGCAGACCAGGGAGGAAAGGCTAGGGGCAGGGTGAGGTTCTTGAGGAATGCGGTGCAGAAGTGCACTCGCCCACTCCCTACACGCTGGGTCCCGCGAGCTTGCACATAGAAGTGCCCTGGTGCCCCAGCCCAGGAATGCAACCACTCTGTCCTGGCACACAACTGGTCAGCCTGCCGCTAACCTGCACAAGTGAACACACTCGCCCCTGGCTGAGGTCAAAGGAGGGTGAAGTGAACTAGTGTCACTTTGTAAAAGTGTTGGGCACTGGCTCTGGAGAAAGAGCTGGGAAAGCAGCGGACTAGATCTCAGTGCACAATCATCCCCAGTGCTATGGAAGAACTCTCTTAAGTAGACTACTCCCCTCCAAGTGGCATCAGCTGGAGGCAGCAGCTCAATAACTATACAGTAGTCCCTTGCTATATTGCGGTTCACTTATTGCGGCCTCAACTGTATTGCAGGATTTTTTAAAAATTATATTTAATTATTTATCACAGATTTTTCGCTATATCGAGGGATTTTGCGGTACTGTATATTTATGTTGTAAAGTTACGTAGGTTTAAGAGTGTAGAATAAATGTAAGTTTCCTACTTCACAGGGGGGTCTGGACCGTAATACCTGTGGTAAGTGAGGGAATACTGTATACAAGAAGATTACACCACAAAGGCAGGAAATAAAAGCAGGTCAATCTAAGAACAGAAACAATAAGAAGAGCCACCTAAAATGGGAAGGAGAAATAAGCACTGCAACAAAAGGTGTGGAGGAACTCCCAGAAAGAAGAATAGGTGAAATAGAGGCAACCAAACTATGAGACATGGAATTCAAAGCAATGGTAATGAGAAACCACAACAGACTCAAAAAACTCAGAAAAAACTACAATGAATTCCAAGGGAACTACAAGGAACTCCAGGGAACCACAAAGAACTTCAGGGAAGCTAAAAGGAACTAATTGAGAACTACAACAACATAAAAAAGGACATAGAAACTATCAATAAGAACCAGGAAGAAATGAAGAATACAATTTCTGAACTGAAGAACACAGTAGAAGCAGTCAAAAACAGGCTAAATGAAGCAGAAGACTGGATCAGTGAGCTAGAGGACAACGTAGAAAAATTCCCAGATAGTGCAACAAAATGAAAAAAGGTTTTAAAAAAATTAAGAGGGTTTAAGAGAGCTTCAGGACAATTTGAAATACAACAATTTTCATATAATAGAAATACCAGAAGGAGAAGAGGAGCAAGGAACAGAAAGCCTGATTGAAAAAATAATGAAGAAAAATTTTTGAATATGAAGAGAAAAAAGTCTTACAAGTACAGTAAGCACAGAATGTCCCAATGAAGATGAACCCAAAAAGGCCCACTCCAAGGCACATCATAATTAAAATGGCTACATTCAAAGACAAAGAGAGAATCCTAAAGGCAAAAAGAGAAAAATAGCAAATAACATAAAAAAGAGCTCTGATAAGGCTATCAGCTGATTTCTCAACAGAAACACTATAAGCCAGAAGGGGATAGCAAAAAATATTTCAGGAGATGAAAAACAAAGGCCTACAACCAAGACTACTCTACCCAGGAAGGCTCTCCTTCAAAATGGAAGGTGAAATAAGGAGCTTCCCAGACAAAGGAAGACTAAAAGAATACATCTCCACCAAGCCAGCATTCTAAGTCATGATAAAGGAAATGCTGTAAGAAAAAAAAGAAAGAGAGGGAGAGGAACACAGGTAAAAAGGGAAATGAATAAATACCTGTCAATAATAACCTTAAATGTAAATGGATTAAATGTTTCAATCAAAAGATGTAGGGTGCAGAATGGATTAGAAAGTATGACCCACATGTATGCTGTCTACAAGAGACACACCTCAAAACAAAAGATATACACAGAGTGAAAGTGAAGTGATGGTAAAAACTATTCCAAGCAAATGGACACACAGAAATACCTGGGATAGCAATATTTATATCAGACAAAACAGATTTCACAGCAAATGCCATAAAAAGAGACAAAGAAATACATTTTATAATACTTAAGGGAACAACCCATCACGAAGATATAGCTCTGGTAAACATATATGCACCCAGCATAGGAGCACCCAAATATATAAGGAAAATCTTGGAAGACTACATGAAGGATATCAACAGCAACACACTCAGAGTAGGGGATTTTAACACCCCGTTGTCAACAATGGACATTTCATCAAAGGAAAGAAACACCAAGGATACTGAGACATTGAACAACACTCTAGATCAAATGGACTTAGTTAATATATATAGAACTTTTCACCCCAAAGAAGCAAAAAATACATTCTCTTCAAGTGCACATGGGATATTTTCAAAGATGGACCACATAATAGGACACAAAACAAGCCTCAACAAATTCAAGAAAATTAAAATTATATCAAGAATCTTCTCAGATCACAAAGCCTTGAAACTGGAAATCAACCTCAAGAAAAAAACTTAAAGACATAAACACTCATGGAGAATGAATAACATGTTATTAAATACTGAATGGGTTAACAGTGACATCAAGAAAGAAATCAAGAAGTTTCCAGAAACAAATGATAATGAACACACAACAGCCCAAAACTATGGGACACAGTGAAAGCAGTCCTGAGAGGAAAGTTCATAGCAATACAGGCCTACCTATAAAGGATAGAAGAATCTCAAATAAAAAATATAACCCTACAGCTACAAGAACTAGAACAAAAACAACAAACAAAGCCCAGAGTGAGTAGAAGAAAGGAAATCATCAAGATCAGAGCAGAACTAAATGACATAGACACTAAACAAACAATTCAAAAGATCAGTAAAATTAGGTGCTGGTTCTCTGAAAAGATAAACAAAATTAACAAGCCTTCAGGCAGTCTCATCAAGAAAAAAGAGAGAGGACACAAATAAACAAAATCAGAAATGAAAGACAAGAAATCACAGCCAATATCAGAGAAATACAAATAATTGTAAGAACTTACTACAAGAATAATATGCCAAGAAACTTGATAACCTAGATGGAATGGACAAATTTCTAGAAACACATGATCTTCCAAAACTGAAGAAGCAGAAAGCCTGAATATACCGATAACGCAGAGTGAAACTGAAGCAAAATCAAAAAGGTCCTGGCACACAAAACTGCTAGACCAGTTGGATTCATAGGCGAATTTTACAAAACATTTAGGGAATAATTAATGCCTACCCTTCTCAAACTATTTCAAAAAATCCAAGAAGAGGGAAGATTCCCAAATTCTTTCTGTGAAGCCGGTATTACCCTAATTCCAAAACCAGGTCAAGACACAGCAAAGAAAGAAAACTACAGGCAAATTTCGCAGATTAACATAAATGCTAAAATACTAAACAAAATATTGGCAAAACGGATCCAGCAACACATTAAAAAGATCATACAACACAATCAAGTGGGATTCATTCCAGGGATTCAAGGATGGTTCAATATTCTCAAATCAACTAACATAATACACCACATAAACAAAATGAAAGACAGAGATTATATTATCATTTCAATAGATGCTGAAAAAGCATTTGATAAAGCACAACACCCATTTATGATGAAAACACTTAGCAAAATGGGAATACAGGGAGCATACATAAACATAATAAAAGCCATATGCGAGAAACCTGAAGCCAACTTCATACTCAATAGGCAAAAACTGAAAGTATTCCCCTTGAGGTCAGGAACAAGACAAGGATATACACTCTCTCCACTCCTGTTCAACATAGTGTTGGAAGTTCTAGCCACAGTAATCAGAGAAGAAGAAGAAATATAAGGCATCCAAACTGGGAAAGAGGAAGTAAAACTGTCATTATTTGCAGACAACATGAGAATGTACATAGAAAACCCTATAGACTCCACGAAAAAACTACTCAACATAATAAGTGAATTTGGCAAAATAGCAGGATACAAAATCAATACTCAGAAATCGAAGGCATTTCTATACACCAACAATAAAATATCAGAGATAGAAGCTAGGAAAAAAAAAAACATTTATTATAGCAACAGGAAAAATAAAGTACCTAGGAATAAACTTAACCAAAGGGGTAAAATACCTGTACTTGGAAGACTATATAACACGGAAGAAAGAAATTAAGGAAGATTCAACTAAATGGAATGATATACCACGTTCATGGATGGGAAGAATCAACATCATTAAAATGTCTATACTATCCAAAGCAATTTATAGATTCAATGCAATCCCTATTAAAATGCCAGTGACATATTTTACAGACCTAGAAGAAATACTTCAAAAATTTATACAGAACCAAAAAAGACCCCGAATGGCCACAGTAGTCTTGAGGAAGAAGAACACAGTAGGAGGAATTATAATACCTGACATCAAACTATATTACAAGGCCACTGGAATCAAAACAGTCTGTTACTAGCATAAGAACAGACATACAGATCAATGGAACAGAATAGAGAGCCCAGAAATAAACCGTGGTCTACATGGTCAACTAACATTCAACAATGGGGTAAGGAACATAAAATTGAATGAGAAGAACCTCTTCAACAAATGGAGCTGGGAAAACTGGATAGGGGCATGCAAAAAAATGAAACTAGACCATCAACTTACACCACACACCTGGATAAACTCAAGATGGATCAAAGACTTAAATGTAAGACATGACACTATAAAAATCCTAGACAAAAACATAGGTTGGAAAATTTCAGATACCCCACATAGCAGTATTTTCACTGATACAGCTCCTACGGCAAGAGAAATAAAGGAAAGAATAAACAAATGGACTACATCAAACTAAAAAGTTTCTTCTCAGCAAAATAAAACATCAGCAACATAAAAAGGGAATCAATCATATCAGAAAACATATTTGCCAATGATACCTCAGACAAGGGATTGAACTCCAAAATATGTAAAGAACTTACACATCTCAACACCAAGAAGACAGACAACCCAATTAAAAAATGGGAAAAAGGTCTTCCGGCCAAGATGGAGGCCTAGATATACCACTGGGTCTCCCTCCACAGCTAAGAGGGAATACAACTACCTCAAAACTAGAGACAACCAGAAGTTCCAGAAAATCAAGGTGCATGGAAGTCCAACAAACAAAACTATAAAGAAATACTCATCCAGACAGGTAGGAGGGGTGGAGCTGGGGTGTAGAGGATGTGGTATTGTGGTGGCAGCAGTGGCGGCAGTGGCAGGCCAGCAGAAAATGCATTCACACATTTTAAAAAGTGAGGACACCTGGGGAGCGTTCCCAGCTCCTGATCAAACTGCATTGCTCATGGTTCCAGCGCCGGGGAAAAGAGAGCTTCATTGCTTTTGACTGTGCAAAGTAGTGGGTGTTGGTGCGGAGGAAGAAACCGCCTATCACCCAGCAGAGTCCGCTTGTTTAAAGACCCCCACAGTCCTAGAACATCCACAGACCCACCCACTCTGGGAACAACAACCATGGCAATAGCTAGAGAGGAACCAGTCTTATACAAAAGTGGGAGAAGTGCCTGGAAAAGGGGCAAGTGCTGATCAAGCAGCATTGTTCCCTCTCTGACCTCTCCCCCAAATACAGCACCACAATGTGGTGAAATGGGTCACCTCATACTAACAAATACCTAAAGCTCCACTCCTTACAACCTAACAGGAGTGACAGCTCTACGTAAGACACAGAGGCAAACCAACAGGAGCCTGACAAGATGAGGAGACAGAGAAATATGACCCAAAGAGGGGATGGATCAAGGTTCCAGTGAGAGAACTAAGATATGAGGAAATAGCCAACCTAATAAATGAGGAGATAACCAACCTAACAGATGCAGAGTTCAAAACACTGGTGTTAAAGATGCTCACAGGCTTGAGAGATATGCTTGAGCATCGCAAAAGCATTAGGGAAAAAGTGGAGGCTATGTTAAATGAAACGAAGGAAAATCCTCACAAAACCAATGGTGAAGAAAAGGAAACTGTGGTTCAAATCAATGATTTGGAATATAAGGAAGAAAAAAACAGTCTACCAGTACAGAATGAGGAAACAAGAATTGAAAAAAATGAGGAGAAGCTTAGGAACCTCTGGGACAACTTTAAATATGACAACATCTGAATCATGGGGGTGCCAGAAGCAGTAGAGAAAGAGCAAAAAATTGAAAGCTTATGTGAAAAAAGAATAAAGAAAAACTCCCCAAATTTGACCAAGGAAATAGACACACATGTTCAGGAATCACAGAGAGTTCCAAACAAGCTAGACCCAAAGAGGACCACACCAAGAAACCTCATCATTAAACTGCCAATGTTTCAGGATAAAGAGAGAATCTTAAAAGTAGCAAGAGAAAAGAAGAGTCACCTACAAAGGGGTTCCTATAAGACTACAGTACTCCCTCTCTATATCGCGGTTCACTTATCGCGGCCTCACTGTATCGCGGAATTTTTAAAAATATTATATTTAATTATTTATCACGGAGTTTTTGCTATATCATGGGATTTTGCGGTACTGTATACATATGTTGTTAAAGTTACGTAGGTTTAAGAGTGGAGAACATGTTTAAGAACATAAGTAGTGTTTATAAAAGTGTGGAAAAAGTTAAGGGAGTGGGAAAGGTTAATAAGGGACTGGGAACAGTTTATAAGTGTGTGGGAAGGGTTTATAAAGACTTAAAATATATATAAATATTAAAATAAATGTAAGGTTTCTACTTCGTGGATTTTCACCTATTGCAGGGGGGTCTAGAACATAATACATGCAATAAGTGAGGGAATACTGTATCAGCTAATTTCTCAAAAAAACTTTGCAGGCAAGAAGGGGCTGGCAAGAAGTATTCAAAGTGATGAAAAGCAAGGACCTACAGTCAAGATTATTCAATCCAGCAAAGCTATCGCTTAGAATGGAAGAACAGATAAAGTGCTTCCCAGACTAGGTAAAGCTAAAGGAGTACATCTTCACCAAGCCCTTTTATATAAAATGTTAAAGGGACTTATTTATGGAAACGAAGATCAAAATTATGAGCAGGAAAATGACAACAAACTCAGAACTATCAACAACAGAATCTAAAAAATAAAAACTAAAACAAACTAAGAAAGCAACCAGAATAGGAACAGAATAGTAAGTATGGGGATTATTTGGACAGTTATCAGCAGGGAGGGAAAAGGAGGAGAAATGAGGAAATGGTGCAGGAATTATGAAGCATAATTGGTAGGTACAAAATAGACAGAGGGAAGTTAAGAATATAGGAAAGGGTGAAACCAAAGAACCTATATGCACAATCCATGGACATGAACTAAGGGGGGTGGGATTGTTGGAGGGATTGTACTGGGTGGAGGGGAGCAGAGGGGGAAAAATTGGGACAACGGTAACAGCATAATCTATAAAATATACTTTAAAAATGTAAAAAGAAAAAGTTGCTACTTTAAAATAGTTTATCTTGGATGATCCACCTGGGTCCAATCTGATCATGTTACAGAGAGCAAGGAGGTTCTTTCATGTGTTGCCTAGGTGTAAAACTCAACAACTAGTGTTGAGGAAAACAGGTCTTTATTTGCAGTATTTCAACCTGGGGAGGGCTGTGAGCACTTCAGCTCAGAGCCCTGTACTCTCACGGGACCCAGCACTGCCCTTGCTCCCCGAAAGGCGAGAGGCCAAAAACATGCACAGAAGTTCCCCTCCCTTATCTGTCAGCTGTCTCCTTCAGGATCTGTGCCACAATGTCATCAGCCTCCTGGGAAAACATGTGCCATGTTGCGCCAGATCACGCATAGTTCTCTCTTTGCCCTTTCCAAGCCACATGGAGTTCTCTGCCCTTCTTGCAAACTGCCTTGATCTCCTCTCTTCCTGTCTTCTCTAAAATGGTTGCCGCCTATTTTTAAATCCCTGACTGCGTCCTGTGATGCAGTGGGCATGGTAACCAGTCCTGACCATTCACAGAATCTTGTGCAGGCTCTGTATGCTCTTCCTGCACCATTCCATGGTCAAAACCAGTCCCATCTTGTTGGGGCCTTGGAAAAGCCAAAGCCATTTGCATAACTGAAAAACTAGCTACTAGCCATAGTCATGCAAAGGCATCTTAAAAGCTGTTCCCTTTTCCCCATCCCCCCACCAGCAGGCTCTGGGGATTTTTGGAGACCCCCATCCTGTAACAATCACATGAACCCTAAAAGCACAGAACATTTTCTGGCTGATGGTAGTGTTACAGAGCGAAAGGTTTTTTTTTCACGTGGTGCCTCAGTGTAAAACCCAACAACCAGTGTTGAGGAAAACAGGTCTTTATTTACAATATTCCAACCTGGGGAGGATAGTGAGCACTTCAGCTCAGAGCCCTGTTCTCCCACAGGACCCAGCACTTCCCTTGCTCCCCAAAAAGCTAGAAGCCAAAAACATGCCCAGAAATTCCCCACCCCTTATCTGTCAGCTGTCTCCTTCAGGATCTGGGGTACAATGTCATCAGCCTTCGTATAAGAGTCCAGGAAAACATGTGCTGTGTTGCACTGGATCATGCATGTTTCTCCCATTGCCCTTTCAAAGCTGCATGGTATTCTCCCTTCTCAAAGCCACATGGAGAACCTAGCTAAAATGTCTGCCACTTATTTTTAAATCTCTGACTGCATCCTGTGACGCAGTGGGCACAGTAACCAGTTTTGACCATTCACAGAACTTTACGCAAGCTGTGTGCTCTTTCTATAGATATTCCATGGTCCAAAACCTCTTCCTGAGACCTTGGGAGAACCAAAGCCCAGTGGCTTTGTAACAAAGACACTAGCCACTATCCACAGGCATGTGAAGGCATCTTAAAAGCTGTTCCCTTTTCACCATCCCCCAACCAGCAGGCTCTGGGGATTTTTGGAGACCCCCATTCTGTAACAGTAGGAGAGATTCCAAGTGTGAGACGACCCCACCCTCATTGGAAACAGCAATGTGTAAAGCATGAGAATGAATGCAGCAGCCTCAAAGAAAAGGGGGCAGCCCTGGCTCACAGCCAGAGAGGAAGCTGGGGCCTCAGTTCTACATCTGTAAGGAACTTATTTCAGCCAAAATCCTGAGGAGCTTGGAAGCTATTTACCCCCAAAATCTCCAGAAAGAAATGCTGACATCTTGGTTTGGTCTTGTGAAATTCAGTGATACAGAGAGATCTGATAAGATCACTGGGAAGGAGCAAGGAAGGGCCATAGGATGAGGTTGTCAGAGGCAATGGTAAACAGTTTAGGATGGTATTAGCTGAGAAGCTGAATACCTCCAGAGCACAAGGAATTGTGGGCAAAAAGATTTGAAATAAAAGAAGGGCTCTGGGCTCTCTTGCTGCTTGCTTTCTCTCTGGTTCTCTTCCTCAAGGCTGCCTGGATGATCATGCTGCTGCCGCCTGTGTTTCCCAATGGACAGTATTTTGGATGGGAAGAAACTCAGGGCATAAAAAAAGAAGAAGAAGGAAAAAGAAAGAAAGAAACTCAGGGCACAGCCTAGGGCAGACCTGGCCTGGAAAAGGGTAGCAAGGTTTGAGTGTTCTAGAGGGAATGACTTCTGAGGCACAAGCCTGCCATTCTTCCAAAATTGTGTAGCTTTTGTTTCTTACATTGTTTTAGTTTGTAAACTTATCCTATAGAAATAAGATAACTAAAAACTAACAGGAGGGAATGATAGGGGAACCCAGATGTTAGAGTTTAGCCTTATTTGATAGGCTTAAGTGGTTAAAGCTGTGATTTGATAGGCTTAAGTGTTTGCTTTTGAATTAAGCCTCCTTTCCTTTATCACCAAACCTTAGCCTCTGGAATTTTGGCTAGGGGGTGGTGAAAGTAGACCCCAATTGCTGTTCGGTAACAAAAACAAAGAAACCAGTCCAGCTAACCAGGACTTTGGAGGTATGAGATAAAAAATTGTGTTATTTATTTCAAGACACTTAAGTTTGGAGTGATTTGTCATGGCAGCAATAGAAAACTAATATATATGTATATGCATATGGTATTTATTGGTTTTTAGTACCTTCCTATCAGGTATCACAGCTATGCAGCTGCTGCATGATATTATTGATCATTTTCCACTCTCTTAGCACCTCTATGCTATGCACTGCAGGCTGAGTGTTCCATACAGTGTTTTCCAAGGCTCTTTGGGAAAGACACTCTTCAGGAGCCTGGCATCTGTCCGGAGCAGACTGAGTTCCAGCTGTTTGTTTGTTTTCTTTCCTGAGGCTACTAATCAGTAGGATAACTCCATGCATCAATAAACTTAGGCCTCTGTTGCCCCAGAGTAGTCCCAAGATGCCAATTGATGTACAGACAATATGAATATTCCTTGAGTACAATACCCATTTCATGAACTTCCTTGAATTTAATTTTAGGACTCTGGAAATGGCGCAATAATGTTGTTAATAATGTACCAGCAAGCACAGGGTATTCAGAAAGGCTGGCTGGATGAAAGTAGTTGTTTTTATGTTTTGTAAAAAGATCTTTTTGATCGACACTGTGCTTAGATTGTTGACCAACTGTTACAGAATGGAGGTCTCCAAAAACCCCCAGAGCCTGTGGGTTGGGGGATGGGGAAAAGGAAACAGCTTTTAAGATGCCTTCACATGCCTGTGGCTAGTGTCTTTGTTACACAAATGGCTTTGATACTTCCAAGGTCCCAAGAAGATGGGAGGGGTTTTTGGACCATGGAATGGTACAAAGGGCACACAAGCCTGTGTAAGGTTCTATGAATGGTCAGAACTGGTTACCATGCCCAGTACGTCACAGGACACAGTCAGAGATTTAAAAATAAGTGGCAGACATTTTAGAGGGAGAACACCATGCGGCTTTGAAAGGAAAGGGAGAACTCCATGCAGTTTACACGGAGGCTGGGAACTCCATGCGGTTCTGCATTAAAAGCTGGAGGGCACCACAACACAGGCAAAACCTCCCCAATCAGGATCGAATGATTGGGAGCTACTGGTAAAGCTAAACTGTGTCTGGGAAGTAAAAAGACTGTATTTCTGAGTTTTCTAAAACTAGCCTGGTTCGGTAGGGGGAGGCAGAACTATGTGTTTGTGGGTGTTTTAAAGAAAATAAGACTTAATGGCAGAAATCCGCAAATAATCTAAATCTATATAACTATTAAATAAACAATTCATTTTCTTTTCACTAAACTCTGGTATTGAGAGTTACGCTTCTGGCAGTGGGCAATCGGGTCCCTAATAACTGAACAGTCCATGGGTTCTGTTTCAATCTGGACAGCCTGTGGGTTCTGTTACACAACCTCTACACAATTTGGTGATGCTGGCATGAGATGTTCCTTAACGTAGCCATCAAAATAAGTACACACCTGGGTATCCAAAGCCTGAGAGCAAGGCAGGCCTAAAAGAGTCTAAAGAATTTTAATTGCACTTCTCTTTTTTTCACAACTTTAAATTTTTTACTTCCCCAGAGTATGTATTTTTCAGGGAACACTTCATAAAAGTCTACCATCACATAAAATGATGTTGCTTTGAGTAAAAGTGATACCCCTGTTTTCCTGCATTTACTCAAATGGTCTCAATTTCCCAATAGTTGTTTGAATTAAACACCAAATATTTAATCAGGCTTTCAGGAGGCAGTTATTTTGATTAAATAAATTATATCTGAATGGCCTTTGGAAGCTTCTTATAGCTTATAGTAGGTCCATATATTCAGCACTCCTTAAGAACCAGGGGTGTGGATTGAGCAAGTAAAAATGGGTTTATTAAAAGAGAAGACTCATGGAACCTCACTGAAGAAAGGGTAACTCAGCTTCGTAGGAGCTGAAAGTGACGGGGGACTCAAATGGAAAATTTTAGTTTCAGGTAAGAGCTAATAAGTTTAGTAATCAATGTATGTAAAAACTATTGTTTCAGGAACTGGAACTATGACCCACCTTGACTCCAGATAACCTTAAGCAGTTCTACCTTTGCCTCAGGAGGACTGCAAGCAATCAGGATGGTATCTGAGCCATTGTACTGTAGCCAAGATGACCACCACCCAGGACACAGATGCTGCAACTTTTATTCGATTAACTTTATCCCTGAGTTCCAAACTCCTTACCTACACTTTTCTTCTCCTTATAAAAAGAGCCTGTTTATAATGGACTTTAAGATGGCTTGTTAAGGTACAAACGCACTGTCTTCTCAGATCACCAACCATCTGAATAAAGCACCCATAAAGATTCAATTAATGTCTCTCCTTATCGGGTTTGGTAGGTGACAGGCAGCATGAGCACTGGCTCTTCCAGTTTCAAAAGGCCATTAGGAACCAAAAAAGGCTACTGCCGCCATCTCTTTCTCATCTCTGTAGCCACCTGGCCTCTCATCATTGCTTTCCTCTGGAATTTTCTGCTCAGTAATTGACATGTCCAAAGTGAGAATTTCATCACTTTTAGTCCTGTACCCACCATTATGACTAACTTTATCCTGAATCTGAATTTTAATTTATTCCATTTTAAATCCCCATGGAAGAATTTGATTGGGTTGGTGTGGTCAGGTCAAATTATCTATACCCAGGATGAATCAGGGGTCAGAAGATATGGAGGGATGGCCCTTTCAGGTGACAAATGGAGAGGGAGAAAATGATAGATACCTCCAGAATATTTTCTTAACTAATATAGCAGATGGCTCTTTGCTATCTTTTTTTTTTAACAATATGCAAATTCCTTAAGGATAGGGGACCTCTCATCTTTATCTTTACACTATCCCTAGCTCAGTGCCTCATATATAGAAGATGTTCAATAAGTAAACAGATAAAGTTGGTCATGTCTGTGTCTAGTCATATATACCTCTAATGGTTCCTACCAAGATGGTCATAACCTATCTGGGTGTTGAGGCAGAAAGAAGAGGGTAAGTCAGAAGAGATGACTCTCCTGAGTTCTTCCTTCCAGTACTGCTTGGGTTAATAATAGCTGTCAGGCTTTGCCAGTTTTCTAAAGGGCAAGCATGATGTAAAGTGCTTTATACATCATTATCCCATTTAACCACCATGATAACCCTGTGATGAAAGTGAAACTCAGAGAAGGTAAGTAATTTCTCCAAGGTCATGAAGCTCCAAAGTACTTTTGACAATTCTAACCCTAAATCTGTGGCCCAGCCCTAACTTCCTCCTGTGCTACAAAGGGTCAGAAATGAGGCTGAAGGATGAGGCTAAAAGAAGAGGTGTTCATTGGGTCAATGCCAATTTTGTGAACTAAACAAAATTGTTCTGTGATTACAGTTTTTGAAAGCTTTTTGAACATGACCTTGGGCCTTTTTTTCATAGTTCTGATGTTTTCCTAAACCTCTTCTTAACTGAGTCATTCCAGGCTAAGCTGCAGGATTTAATTAATTCAAGAACACACATAGAAAGGAGTTCTCAGAATTTCACTTCTTTCCCTTTAGCTATGTGAGAATGTATCCTGCAGATTTCTGCTTCCAAGTCCTGGAAAACATTCTGGGAATTGGAGACAAGACGCGGGTCAGAATGGCCATTCCTTATTGTGCTTTGCACAGTAAGAGCTGAAATAAAGGCTGCCCTCCACTCATCAAGGCATGAACCCTGCCTGGCCCCAGAGGAAGAGAGGCCATATTCAACTCACATCCTAGGGCACCAAATGGGGTCACTGTGGGCTAGGGCAGCCTAAGATAGATGCAACATCATCTCAGATTCCCCCTGCTTCAGGTTTTTATTATGACTTGTGATAATGTCATTTCTGGGTAATACTTCTAATCTCTATACTACCAAGAGAAATTCAAATTCTATAAGTCATTCTGAATGGAGAGAGGGGTTTACGTGAGTGGCTGGAACTGGGTTTCCACATGTGGGTGGGGTCTCCTCCTTGTCTCCCACCTCTCTACCCACAACCCCCTAATCTAAGCCCCAGAAGGCAATCTTAGCAGTTTGTGGAATGGTGAGACCGGAACTTAGCAAAATGACTATATGAAAACCCTAGAGCAGGCTAATATTACTCCAAGAAACACTGGCTTGCCTTAGAGCTCTGTACTTCTGAAGAAACTGAAAAACCCTCCACTCAAACCCTAGGACACTATGGGTGTAGCTTAGGTATTACATTGCATCTATGATCTCTTTACTTTTGTTTCTAAGTACGGTTGAGATGACTTTCCAAACTTCTGCCATGATTTTAATTATGTATGTGTACTCGTCCTGATTGAGCGATTGAGTGGATTGAGCGTCGGCCTGCGAGCTAAGTGTCGCTGGTTCGATCTTCCAGTCAGGGCACATCAGAGAAGGAAAACTCTGACTCCAAAAAACCTCCGCTGCCTTGCGGCATACCTCTTCAGGGGAAAGGCTAAGGGAGTAAACCCCGACAGAAAATCCGGAGCCAGAGTCCCTAAGGCGGTTTGACGTTGTAGTCAACACCGGCAACTCCTGCGGCGCACCTGAAGCCAAGCTGTATTGACTCCGTCTTTCCCTTGGACCCTTCAGCTGCGAAGAGAGGGGGGGTCTGCTGCATGGGCAACAGCAGACCCTCCATATCACCCTGCCCAGGCTCTGTAGCTTCAGCTTCACTGGAGAGGACACTCCAGTGTCATCGCAAGATGTCGATTCAACACGGTAGGAGACAGATACCGTGTCACTCCCGAGTCGGACTGCACAACCATTCTCGGCGGTGCAGATAGACTCTTAAGAAGCTACACCATCGTCTCTCGAGACGGACGGCTGCTGACTCGTCCTGAGGTCATATACACACCTTGGAGTATATTTGTAACAGAAAGGTGTGAGAAACACAATAAAACACCAGGACATAGAACTTCAACAGCAAAGTGAGCCATTTATTTATTCATGGGTCTGCAGAGCCGGGCACAGCCAGCCAAAGGCATGAGCATGCGTGCACAGTAGAAACAGCAAACTGGTTTTATACTAATGTGATTAGCTACCCCTCCCCTCTCCTTCTCCCCAGTTCCTCCAGTACTGGTTAATCTGGGTTCACAGTCTAATGTGATTAACTACTTAACTAAGGGTGTGATTAACTAAGGGTAATCTAGTTATAGGTCTATCTCCAACTTATTTGCAAAATTATCTGGCTATATCTTCCCATTTCTCTGTTTGGTGATGACAATCTTCCTTCTTTTGATATCTGTGAGGAGCCACTGAATATCATTTCCTTGCCCCTTTTCCATGATTAATCTGTTAATTATCTCCTACTGGTTAAATGTTCGAAGCCCTATTTTCCTCATCTGTAAAACAGATAATAAAAGTTTCCTCCCCATAGCCTCATTGTAAGGTTTAGTGAGATGATGCATGTGGATTACTGAGCATAGAGACAAAAACATAGCACCCATAATGCTAGCTCTTCTTCTCATGTCTCAAGGATGAACCTAAATTCCAGTTGAGAACTTGTTGAAATTTCAAGACAGTTTTTTTTATCTCTTATTGTAGGCTCCCTCTTTCCTCCATGTGAGTGTCATCAGAATGTCACTGAGCAAAGCAGGGCTCATTCAGGTGGAACTTGGTGTAAGACCCAACAACTAGGGTTGAGAAAAACATGTCTTTATTTACAATATTCCAACCTTGGTGGGGGGTGATAAGGATAAAGAAGCAAGCCAGTGACTCTCAAACCAGTCGTCGTCGGCAGCCATCCGTCTCGAGAGACGATGGTGTAGCTTCTTAAGAGTCTATCTGCACCGCCGAGAATGGCTGTGCAGTCCGACTCGGGAGTGACACGGCATCTGTCTCCTCCCGTGTTGAATCGACATCTTGCGATGACGCTGGAGTGTCCTCTCCAGTGGAGCTGAAGCTACAGAGCCTGGGCAGGGTGATATGGAGGGTCTGCTGTTGCCCATGCAGCAGACCCCCCCTCTCTTCGCAGCTGAAGGGTCCAAGGGAAAGACGGAGTCGATACAGCTTGGCTTCAGGTGCGCCGCAGGAGTTGCCGGTGTTGACTACAACGTCAAACCGCCTTAGGGACTCCGGCTCCGGATTTTCTGTCGGGGTTTACTCCCTTAGCCTTTCCCCTGAAGAGGTATGCCGCAAGGCAGCGGAGGTTTTTTGGAGTCAGAGTTTTCCTTCTCTGATGTACCCTGACTGGAAGATCGAACCAGCGACACTTAGCTCGCAGGCCGACGCTCAATCCACTGAGCTAAACCAGCCAGGGTTAACTCTCAAACCAGTAGGAGATAATTAACAGATGAATCATGGAAAAGGGGTGAGGAAATGACATTCTGTGGTTCCCCACACATATCTCTGGGATCAAAAGGAGGAAGATTGTCACCACCAAACACAGAGAAATGGGAAGAAGATAGCCAGATAACTTTGCAAATAAGTTGGAGATAGACCTATAATAGATTACCCTTAGTTAATCACATCCTAAGTTAACCAGTAATGGAGAAATGGGGGAGAAGGAGGGAGAGGGGGAGCTAATTGCATTACTATAAAACCAGCTTTCTTTGTCTACTTCATGTGCACATGCTCCTGACTGGCAGTGCGCCCAACTCTACAGACTTGTGAATAATCACCTCATTTTGCTGCTCAAGTCCTGTGTCCCAGGTTTTTTTGGGTTTTTGTGTGTGTGTGTTTCTTACAATTTGGGGGCTCGTCTGGGATCCTCCACCTGTGTACAGGAAGGAGCTCTGAGCTGAGGCAGGGAGAGGCATCCTACCCACTTTTGGGTGGCCCGCTTGACCCAGGGCCCACCTGCCTCACAGTGTCCAGAAATGAACCTGAGACTTTTTGTTGGGACAGCAGTAGAACCGACGCAGGGGGAAAACAAAAGCAAACACCGCGGTAACCAGGCAACCTAGTGCATGGGCCATGGTAAGAAAATTAGACTTAATTATTGCCCTGGTGGTTGGGCATCCTTGGAGATTGAATGTGTGTGTGTGTGTGTGTGGCTGAGGGCTGTGAGCAAGAAACTTCCAATACAGGGGACTGAGCTCACAGGTTTGTGTGCAAGAAATCTCCAGTAAGGGGGATTGAGTATTTGGGGTCTGTATACAAGAAACTTCCAGTATGGGGGATTGAGTACACAGGGTGTGTGCAAGAAACTTCCAATAGCAGGGGTTGAGCTCATGGGTTTGTGTTCAAGAAATCTCAAGTAAGGGGGGTTGAGGACACAGCCAGATTCAGCCACAGCCACAAGAATTGACTGAGGATGGGAAATAAAAATTCTAAGCCTAGAGAAACTAAAGAATTAGGGGAAAATGTTAGAGCATTGGGGAGAAGATCCCTGGACCCAGAATAAGAAAAAACAGAAAATGGTAAAATATTGCTATCTCCTTTGGCCAAAGGAACCCAATAAGAGGCAATCAGTTTTCTGGCCCGAATTTGGGTCTGATAAAACTTGGGTTTTTCAAGCCCTGATTTATATGTGAGTGATCAGGCATCAGCTTCTAAGGAAGAGAAGGGATATGCTCTCTGCTGGTTACAACCTACTAGCAGGTCTATAGGTCCCTTCCCTGTAAAAGAAAAAGAAAATAAAGCCTGGGACCCTCTGTTCTGTCTCTCACGGGGCACAGGCACCACACAACAGACAGTACAGATGAATCAGGCCAGGGACACCTAACAGGTGCCCAACTGGTAGCTGTGTCCACAACACCCACGGCACTGGCGGAACCTTACTCTAGATTAATAAAAGAATTAGAACAATATAAGCAAGACCTGAAGAACTTTCCCATTCCCTCAGAGCAGCCAATGTTTCCCCTTTGGAAGGTCTCCATAGGCCCAGGACAAATTAGATATGTCAAATGCTCCTTCAACAAGCACTACAGTTAGAAACTTTAATCGTGATATGAAGCATTTGGTAGAGGACACCTTCAGATTGGCAGAACAATTAGATTAGTTCCTTGGATCCAGCATATACATGTAGATGGAATTAATGTCTATACTAGACATCTTCAGTGAGGAAGAGAGGGGAATTATCAGACCGGCTGCTGTGAGGATATGGGAAAGGGAATATTGTCCTGGCTGAACAGAAGTTTCCCAATATAGACCCTGAATGGGACCTTAGGAGCCTCATCATCAGAAAAATCAAGGAGTCCATTCGCCAAGCACAGAATGTCTCCAAGGCATTCAAGATACAGCAAGAAAGAGATGAAATCCATGAGCATTCCTACAGAAGGTCAGGGACCAGATGAGATAGTATTCTGGTCTAAATCGAGAGAATGCTGAAATGCAGCAACTCAAAAGTCACTGTTGTAACAGAAACTGGCCAGATATTTGTAAGAAATTGGAGAAGGAGAGAGAGTGCCTGCTATCTGTGTTTTGAATTATGCTCTGAAAGGAAAAATTGAGGTTTCCCAGGGAAAGTTAAAACTTCACATGAAAGAAAGGGAACCAGGGAAAGTGTAAGGCATTAAAATGAAAAAGGGTTGTTAGAAGTTTATATAGGTTTTGAAAAGAAATTGTATGGTTTTAGTAATGGAAGGTATAATGCGTGGAAATGCAATTTTGAAGGACAAGGATTTTCCTTCATGCCTTTATATTTTTCTCCTATGTGAGCCCTAGAGTGTTTGGCATTCTAAAGAAATAAGAAATGACATAAGGTTCCTTTGCATAAAACTCATAAGGCCAGTTGCTAATGGTGATTTTGTCAACCGAGGCTTTGACTGGAATTTCATGCTTGAAGGAGGCATACCTAGGCTCTGGTTGTTACCAGAAAGCCCTGAGGAATGGGAGTCGACTTTCAAGGCTAATGAAAGCTAAGGATAAAAAGGCCTGATATCTTTGTTGGTTGTGCGGTTTGCGGTAATCTTTCTAGAGAAGGAACAAAGGTTGCTTTCCTGAAAGATGGCTAAGAGGAACCTTAAGGTACAACGGAAAACCTGAAGGACTTGGAAAAAACATGGGTTTTACAAACAGGGCCAATGGCAAGTGCCCAGAGGGCAGACCTAAGGTCAACCTGAAGGTTCCTCATGTGAGTTCCAGCAAAGCAGACTTAAAAGATTATATGTGATCAATTACTGCTCGTGTTGTGTTTATGCAAATTAACAAGCTAAATTAAAACTGAACTTAGTGAAGTCCACTTAATGACAAGGAAGGTAATCTTAAGGAGAAAAATCATGATTAGAGGAACATCACAATGCTCAGTGGAAGACTATAAACTAGTGCAGCTCTCTTTAAAAGTTTATTTTCATATAGAAGTTAAAACTAGGATTGTAACATCATCAAAAATGTTCAATCTACAGGCAAAGAGGACCTGTCAAATTGTCACTGTTAAATATTCCAGATTTCCGACCAAGATGGAGGCCTAGACAGACTCGCTGCATCTCCATCTACAACGAAGAAGGAATACAATTACCTCAAAACTAGAGACAACCAGAAGTTCCAGAAAATCGAGCTGCATGGAGGTCCAGCAAACAAATATATAAGGAAGAAATACTCATCCAGACAGGTAGAAGGGGCAGAGCTGGGGCGAAGAGGACACGGTGCGGTAGTGGCAGCAGTGGTGGCAGTGGCAGATATGATTTAAAAAGTCAGGAGGGACACTTGGGGAGGACTCCCAGCACCAGACCAGACCACGCAGCTCACGATCCCAGCAAGGGGAAAATAAAACCTCATTGCTTCTGACTGTGCAAACCAGTGGGGGTTGGGGAGGAGGAAGAAACAGCCAATCTCTCAGCAGAGTCTGCTTGTTTAAAGGACCCCCATGGTCCTAGAACACTTGCAGACCCACCCACTCTGGGAACAACAGCCAGGGCAACAACTAGAGAGGCACCAGTCCCATACAGAAGTGGAAGAAGTGCCTGGAAAATTGGCGAGTGCTGAGCAAGTGACATTGTTCCCTCTCTGACCCCTCCCCCACATTAGTGCCACAAAGTGGCGAATAAGGTCGCCCTGTACTGATGAGAAAAACGAAGGCTCTGCCCATTACAATGTAACAGGAGTGACAGCTCTACCTAAGACACAAAGACAAACAAACATAGAAGCCTGTCAAGTTGAGGAGACAGAGAAGTATGGCCCAAAGGGGGGAATGGATCAAAGTTACAGTGGGAAAACTAAGCGACAAGGAGATAGCCAACCTAACAAACAAAGAGATGGCCAACCTAACAGACACAGAGTTCAAAACACTGGTGATAAAGATGCTCACAGGCTTGACAGATCTGCGTAAGTATGGCAAACGCATAAGAGAAGAAGTGAAGGCTATGCTAAATGAAACAAAGGAAAATCCACACAAAATCAATGGTGAAGGAAAGGAAACTGGGGTCCAAATCAATAACTTGCAACATAAAAAGGAAAACAACAGTCAACCAGTACAGAATTAGGAAACAAGAATTGAAAAAAATGAGGAGAGGCTTAGGAACCTCTGGGACAACTTTAAACATGTCAACAACCAAACCATAGGGGTGCCAGAAGAAGAGGAAGACAAGAAATTGAAAAGTTATGTGAGAAAATAATGAAGGAAAACTCCCCATATTGGGCAAAGGAAATAGACATACAAGTACAGAAAGCACAGAGAGTCCCAAACAAGTTAGACCCAAAAGGACCACGCCAAGACACATCATAATTAAAACGCCAAAGGTTAAAGATAAAGAGAGAATCTTAAAAGCAGCAAGAGAAAAGCAGAGAGGTACCTACAAAGGGGTGCCTATAAGACTTTCAGCTGATTTCTCAAAAGAAACTTTGCAGGCAAGAAGGGACTGGCAAGAAGTATTCAAGGTGACGAAAAGCAAGGACCTACAACCAAGAATACTCTATTCAGAAAAGCTATCATTTAGAATGGGAGGGCAGATAAAGTGCTTCCCAGACAAGGTAAAGCTAAAGGAGTTCATCATCACGAAGCTATTATTATATAAAATGTCAGAGGACTTACTTAAGAAAAAGATAAAAATTATGAACATTAAAATGACAACAAACTCACAGCTATCAACAACTAAATCTGAAAAATAAAAACAAAATTCAATTCAGCAAACTAGCATAGGAACATAATCAAGGGTATGGGGATCATTTGGAGGTTTATAAGCTGGGAGGGGGAAGAGGGAGAAATGGGGAAATGGTGCAGGGATTAAGAAGCATAATTGGTAAATACAAACTAGACAGGAGGAAGTTAAGAATAATATAGAAAAGGGTGAAGCCAAAGAATATACATATGCACGACCCATGGACATAAACTAAGGAGGGTGGGATTGCTGGAGGTAAGTGTGGTATTGGGCAGAGTGGAGCAAAGGGGAAAAAAATTGAATCTACTATAACAACATAATCAATAAAATGTACTAAAAAAAATTATATATATATATATAATCTTAGCAAATGCCCTGTGACTGGATGTCTCCACAATCTTACTGATTCAGAGGCTGGTTTGTGGGTTATGTTGTGTGAATTAACATGTGTGTTCTTCCTTCTGTTTGCATAGGGCATAAGCCTATGATCTCATTACCTGAGTAATTGTCTGTACATATAGGCCTCACTTAGGAAGCCCATCTGCATCACTGCCTCCTGAGACTCAATGGTTTGGCTGAACAAAGTGGTTGAGTTGGTAAAGTCTGGGGTAGTCTGTGGGCTTCACTTTAAAACTGGTTTCTCTCTTTCTGTCCCATAACTTGCACAGAAAGGGCCCAGAGGTCTGAGAAGGGGGAAATCCTAAAATATTCCCCTAATCCCAAACTAAGTTTAGTGGACAAAAGGGCTTTGAACAGGTATGACATGTCTTACACACCTTCTGCCAAAGAAGCCTTTTTTTCCCTAATGTTGGGCATTAAACATTAACCCCTGCCTGTTGTCATCTAGTGGTTATAGTTTTAATTATGCCTTTTAACCCTTTTCCCAAATCTGTTGCCCCCAGAATACGACAAGAATACTAGTTCGTTCAGAAGTGCCAGCCCTTGGAAACCAAGCATGCTGCTTCCCAGGGACATCCAACTGACCTGACCTGGACTTTACAAAATTCTCCCCCATGTGGGAAGGCCACCCTCCCCTCCTCACTCCCACTCTATTAGGAATTTCTAAACCCAAGGGTAGGTAGAACGATGGTCATGTCCAGCTTGAACAGCTATAGAAGCATGAGACCTTCGCCCATTGTCCTTAATAAGATTGCAAAAGGTCTTAAGTCTGAGAGAGGGAATTGTTACAGAGTAAGGTCCCCGAAAAATTCCCCAGAGCCTACATTTGGAGGGTAGGGGAAGAAAACAGCTTTCAAGATGCCTTTGTATAGCTATTGCTGGTAGGTAGTACCTTAGTTATACAAATGGCTTTGGTTCTTTCAAGGCCGCAAGGAGGTGGAAGGGATTTTGACTATAAAATGGCGATGAAAAAGAGGTCAACAGCCCCTGGTGGGTCATTCAATCCTCACATCTATATCCATGCCACTGGGGTCCCTAAAGGAGTTCCAGGTGAGTTTAAGGATAGGAATCAAAAAGCTGCAGGGTTTGAGTCAGTACTCTTCTGGTGGCCAACAATTAATAAGAATGTTGATTGGGTAAACTATATTTATTATAATCAACAGAGATTTATTGATTATGCCAGGGATGTTATAGAAGAAATAGCTCAACAGTTAGATGCTACCAGTCAAATGACCTGGGAGAATAGGATGGCACTTGATATGATGCTAGCAGAAAAAGAAAGTGTATGTGTAATGCTAAGAGGACAGTGTTTCACTTTTATCTCCAATAATACAGTTCCTGATGAGACTATCACTAAGCCTCTAAAGCAGTAGTTTTCAACCTTCCTAATGCTATAACCCTTTAATACAGTTCCTCATGTTGTGGTGACCCCCAACCATAAAATTATTTTTGTTGCTACTTCATAATTGTAATTTTGCTAGTGTTATGAATCATAATGTAAATATCTGATATGCAGGATGTATTTTCATTGTTACAAATTGAACATAATTAAAGCATAGTGATTAATCACAAAAACAATATGTAATTATACATGTGTTTTCCGATGGTCTTAGGCAACCCCTGTGAAAGGGTCGTTCAACCCCCACAGGGGTCGCAACCCACAGGTTTAGAACTGCTGTTCTACAGGGACTGACCACCCTAGCAAAAAAACTAGCAGAAAACTCAGGCATCAACAATCTTATAACAGAATGGTTAGAAAGCTGGTTTGGCAATTGGAAAGGAATAATCATGTCAGCTCGTCTCCCCTCCCTCATTGTAGTAGCAGGCATCCTTACTGCTTTAGGATGCTGTATTATTCCCTGCATCAGAGGTTTAGTTCAGAGATTAATTGAGACTGCACTAACTGAACAGATGCCAGTAATTTACCAACAGAATAATCTCCTCCTGGAGGCCGAAGAAAATCCTTGCTATGAGGCAGAGAATCAAGAAATCCTCATGAGTTTTGAAGGGACAAATTAGAGGTTTGAGCAGTCAATTTTCCAAAAGAGACAGGGGGAATTGTTAGGGGTAAAGAAGCAAGCCAGTGGCTCTCAAACCAGCAGGAGATAATTAACAGGTGAATCATGGAAAAGGAGTGAGGAAATGACATTCTGCAGCTCCTCACACAGATCTCTGGGATCAAAAGGAGGAAGATTGTCATCACCAAACACAGAGAAATGGGAAGATGTAGCTAAATAACTTTGCAAATAAGTTGGAGGTAGACCTATAACTAGATTACCCTTAGTTAATCACACCCTTAGTTAAGTAGTTAATCACATTAGATTGTGAACCCAGATTAAGAAGTAATGGAGAAACTGGGGAGAAGGAAAGGAGAGGGGTAGCTAATCACACTAGTATAAAACCAGTTTGCTTTGTCTACTGTGTGAGCGTGCTGCTGGCTGTGCCCTGCTCTGCAGACCCATGAATAAATAAACAGCTTGCTTTGTTGCTGAAGTCCTGTGTCCTGATGTTTTATTGTGAGTGTTTTTCACACTAGCCCTGGCTGCATGGCTAAATCCTGACTACAAATTGCATAGCTGTTTTTTCCTTCTCACCACAAACTAGCTTCACTATAAACTGCATAGCTGCTACTTCACCATAGGTAGCATGGCTGAATCCCCTTCCAGCTCACGGCTCCTTTCTCATGGCCTCTCCTCTTCTTCTACCCTCACTCTGCTCAAATGACCCTCTTCCATGACAGACCAGCTCTCCTACAAAACTGCCTAGCTGCTACATTATGGCTCTCTTCCTATACCGCATGCCTCCTAGCTGACTCCCGTCTACCCTTTTCAGGCCACTGGGCTTCTCTTCCTTTTATCCTCATGGCTTTTCCTAATTTTACATGCTGACCCAAAACACCATGGGTCATTGTTATGAAAACAATCTTAAGTCTATCATCTGCCCTTTTATCTGGAGGTAACATAAAAGTATCTAAGCCTATCATCTTCCCTTTTGCCCTGGGCTGCAGTGCAGCTATTATCTAGTTACCAACTTACCATAGATATGCAAGATATCGTAAGAGCTGTATTATCTCCTTTTCCCATCCCCAAAGTCATGCAATGTGGGGACTTTGGGGAAGGTCCCCATTCTGTTTAAATTCCCCCCTTTTAGACTTTGGACTGTATAATCTTACAAAGGACAATGGGTGAAGGTCTCATAATCTTCTGGAGCTACTTCCTGCTGGTCATGGCCATCA
This sequence comes from Furipterus horrens, assembly GCF_987537825.1. Classification (NCBI taxonomy): domain Eukaryota; kingdom Metazoa; phylum Chordata; class Mammalia; order Chiroptera; family Furipteridae; genus Furipterus; species Furipterus horrens. The sequence continues at coordinate 76,043,537 of NW_028327177.1, forward strand.
TCCTACCTACCCTTGGGTCCAGGGGTTCCTAACAAAATGAGGGTGTGGAGCAGAGGGTGGCCTTCCCAAGTGGGGAAGAACCTTGCAGCATCCAGGTCAGTTGGCTGTGCCCAGGGAGTAGCTTGGTGCACAAAGGCTGGTACTGCAGGAAAAGCTGGCATCGTTGTTATATTCTGGGGTCAACAGATTTGGCAAGAAGGTTAGAAGGCACAGTTAAAACCATTAACCACCAATTCTTCAATGTCCCATGTTAGAAAAAGTGGTTTCTCTGGAGGAAGGTGTACAAGGCATGTCACACCTGTCCAAAGCCCTTCTGCCCACTACACTTTGCTTGGGCTGAGGGGAATAGTTTAGGTCTCTTTTAGACCTCTGGGCCCTTTCTGTCTAAGCCATTAGGGCAGAAAAGGAAACCAGGTTCAAAGTGAAGCCCACAGACCACCCCATACTTCACCTATCTATTCACTTATTTTAGTCAAACCATTGAGTCTCAGGAGGTGGTGATGCAAGTGTACTTCTTAAGTGAGGCCTATGTCGTGTAACCAATCACTCAGGTAATGAGATCATAGGCTTATGCCCTATAAAAACAGAAGGAAGAACACACATGTTAATTCACACAACAACCCATAAACCAGTCTCTGAATCTGTGAGACTGTCTTTTTGGGAAGACATCCAGTTGCAAAGCCTTTTCTGGAACAGTAGAAATTTGACAGGTCCTTCTTGCCTGTAAATTGAGCATTTCTGATGATGTTACAAACCGAGTTCAACTTCCAAGTGAAAACAAACTTTGAAGACAGTTAGCTGCACTAGTCTATCGTCCATGAATGAATATTGTAACTCTCCTCGAATCACCCTGATTATCATTAAAATGACTGCATTAAATCCAGTTTTAATTTTTCCTATTCATTTGCATAAAGACAACAAGAGGAATGATTGATCACATATGATCTTTAAGTCTACTTTGCTGTAACTCACATAAGGAATATTTAGATTGACTTTTTAGTCCACCTTTCAGGGCACAGAAGCTAAGCCACACACCTGCCATCTGGCTACATCTGTACCATCTGCTTCTCTAAAGTCTCTGTAGTTTCTATTGTGCCTTAAAGTTATTTTTAGCCATCTTTTAGCAAAGCAACATTTGTTCCTTCCCTGGAAAGACTGCCACAAACTGCACAACCAACCAAGGTACCAGGCTTCTTCCTGTGGGCTTTCAGTAGCTTTGAGAGTTAATCCCAGTTCTTCAGGGCTTTCTGGTAAAAACCAGATTCCAGGCATGCCTTCTTCAGGCATGACATCCCAGTCAAAGTCTTGGTTGACAAAACCATCATTAGTAACTGGTCTTATTGGTTTTATGCAAAGAAACTTTATACCATCACTTATTCCTTTAGAATGCCAAATTCTGGAGGGACAAGGTAGGGAGAAAAATGTAAAATATGAAGAAAAATTCTTGTCCTTCTAATATTCACTGAAGTTGTACATTCATGTCTTATACCTTCTATTGCTCAACTTTTCTGCAAGTGTGAAGTTTTAACTTTCCCTGGGAAACCTCAATTTCCTTCCAGAACAGAAAAGGAGCAAAATTCAAAGGAGAAACAAAATTCCAAAAGAAGAAGGGGGACTAGAAGTAGTTCTGGAATCTTTTCTCATTTAGGCACTCTTGTCTACTAGTACATCCACTGGTCTCCTGGTAGAGACATGCCCTCTCACTAGCCAGTCTCTTGACAGAGACTTTCTCTCTTGCCCCAAGCTGGATTCTACCAGCACCAAATGGCCCTTCCTAGGTCCCAAATGGCAAAGGCATTCTCCCAAACTGGTTTACAGCTAACTTTCCTAGATCTTATTGGCCAAAAAGCAGAACAGAGGGTGTACCCAAAACAGCAAAGTTCAAACCACATCCCCATAAGATCAGAAAACAAGCAGTTGAGGTTTCCTCTCCTCCAGGTTTAAAACTTTCACAACCGTTCCATTTTTCTTTACAACTTTCTACAGACCTTGGGCAAAATTCACAAACTTCCTAATTACCTTTACTCCTTCAGATTTAACCACAACCACTTTCAATCCTTGTTCTTTTCCACAGTGGGAAGAACTATACTTAAACTCACTATCTGGCAGCTAAAAGTCCTGAGATTTACAAGCATGTGAATAAAGCAAAAGAAACATTGTCACACTGTGCTGGGGTTCAAAGTCCTCTTTTGAAAGAGAATTTTCAAATCTTCTAAAGTACAGGTCCAGCTCTTTCTTTCAGTGTTAACGACATCAGCAGGATCTGCATCCTCATGAGGTGGTGCCCATTTTAAGCATATGTAGTGGCTCCAGGGCTTGATTCCTATCAGCTTCAGGGAAGAATGTATTGTCAACAGGACAACAAGAGACCAGTTCATTGCTCAGCCAGCTGCTGTTCAGGGCCTTGAGTCTTCCAGGTCTTCAGTAAGATTTGGTCCCCTGGCCAGAATGGGTGCAGAGGCTTGTTAGACAGGCAGGCACACCTGCAAAGAGCAAACTTGTGCAAAATGGTTAGTGTTTGCCCTAAATGTACATATTGCTTAATTCTTCCCTCATACTCCAAATCTACAGGGGCATTCCTAAACCAGAGATTTGGAGCGGTCTCCCACAGACTATTTCAAAAGGGCTCAATTTAAGCCCACTTCTGGGTGCTATCCTAATTCAGAGCAAAGCAACCGGGAGTGCCTGTTCCTATTTTAAGTGTGTTTCCTGGCATATTTTTGCCAGGGTCTTTTTTTATTGTGATTCATTTTCTTAGTCTTTCCTGTAGATTGAGGTCTCTAAAATGTATGCAATTTCCACCCTATTTGCAATACCTGTCCAACCCTCTTGGAGATCTCCAAAGTGAACAATGGTCCATTGTCACTTTGCTGCGAGGAAGTACATACATAGGAATTACTTATTTAAATAAGTTTCACCACCTCAGCTGCCTTTTCAGTTCTAGTGGGGTATGCCCCTTCCCATCCAGAAAAAAAATTGTTTACAAAGACCAACAAAAATTTGAAATTCCCCTTGGTTTTTTTGGCATGTGTGTGGATTCCACTTGCCAGTCCTCAAATGGACACAACCCTTTACATCACACTCCCATTTCTGTTGGGACACACTCTTAGTATTGTTCTTGGCACATATTTGACAGGCTTGGGTGATTCTCTGAACAGTCCTTTGCAAATAAGGGCATTTCAAATGTGGTGTAATGAAGTTCATTAACACATCCCTTCCATAATGGATTCCTTCATCAGTGTTTGAGGATGGGATACACTAGGCTTAGGCATTGACCTTACACATAGAATTGAGATCAGTGTTAGTGAATCCCCATTATTGGGCCTGTTCCACATCCTGTTCTTTATAATGAGGTTTAAACTCTGAGAAGTTTGGTTCCAAACGGAACCAAAACCCTTAGATGTGGCAGCTCTCTGGCTGCCTGTCTTGCAGCTTTATCAGCAGCTTGGTTTCCCTGGCTCACTTGGGAACCATCCCTTTGGTGTCCTGGAGAGTGCATTATGTCAACCTGGTCTGGTAGATTCACTGTCTCTAGCAATTATAAAATCTCCTCTGCGTGTTTGACATCTTTGTTCCCCAAAGTTGAGTCCTTTCTCCCTCCATATTGCTCCATGGGCATGGATGGCCATGAAGGCATATTTGGAGTCTGTGAATATGTTAACCTCCTTTCCTTGGGACAGTGTTAAGGCTCTTGTGGGGGCTTAGTTTAGCCTTTTGTGCTGAGGTTCCCAGTGCAAGGGCTTGGGCTTCTATTACATTGTCTGTGGTGACTACCACATACCCAGCTCATCGATGGCCATTGTCCGTGAAGCTGCTCCTCTCTGTATATAGCTCCTAGTCTGGTGCTTCCAGTGACTGGTCCAGAAGAGCTGGCCTGCTAGAATAAATCTGGTCAATACTTTTCAAGCAATCATCCTGGAGGGCTGATTCCCCCTCTATATCTGGGACTACAGTGGCTGGGTTCAGGGTTGTGGTAGTCTGCAAGGTGGCATTTGGATTGTCCAGCAGAATGGCCTGGTATTTCCCCCTATGCCCTGCTGTCAGCGAATTTCCTCCATTTTGTTCCAATAGAGTCAGGACCTGATGTGGTACCAATACTGTAGTGGGCTCTCCCAAGGTAAATTTCTCAGCTTCCTGTAAGATGTCACGTGTAGCTGTTACTGCTCAGAGGCAAGGTGACCATTTATTTGTCATGTGAGCTAACTTCTCTGAGAAATAGTCTATGGGTCAGGGTATATTTCCCAGAGTCTGGATAAGTACCCCCAGTCCAATTTCCTGCCTTTCATGAACATACAATTTGAAAGGCTTCTGTAAATTGGGCAATTCTAGTGCAGGAGCAAAAACAAGTTTTCCCTTCAAGGTACCAAATGCTACCTGACAATCCCTTGTCCATTTGAAGGGTTCAGAGCCCAGTCCTTTCAAGGAATTGTACAGTGGTTTTGCTATAAATCCAAAATTTTGAATCCAAATTCAACAAAACCCTGTAATTCCTAAGAACCTACAAAGCTGCCTTTGGTTTTCTGGGATTTTTAATGTAGCAATTGCTTGATTTCTATCTACCATTAAGCTCCTGGTACTCTGTTTTAGTTGAAATCCCAGGCACACAGCTTCGTATTTGCAAATCTGGGCCTTACAAGGTGACACCTTATATCCCCTTTTTGCCAAATGATTTAGGACTGTGGTGGTGGTGTGCAAACAGTCCTCATAGTTGCTTCTGGCTATCAATATGTCATCTACATATTGCGAAAGAACTCCCAATTTCAATTGAACATCCCTTAAGTTTTTTGCCAGCACTTCCCTGAATACATTTGGGGAGTTCTTAAATCCTTGCAGCAGCAGGGTCCAGCAGTACTGGAGCATGGCTTTGGTTTCTTGGTTCTGCCATTCAAAGACAAGTAGTAGCTGAGCCTATTAATCTGTTGGGATGCACAAAAAGGCATCTTTCAATTCTAGGACTGAAAACTATTTGCTATGCCCAGGCACCATGGTCAACAAGGTGTAGGGATTGGGCACTGTAGGATGAATGTCCTGAAAAATGTCATTTATGGCCCTAAGATCTTGTACAAACTGATATTCATTAGAGTAAAGCTTTTTGACTGACATAATGAAAGTGTTGTAGGGTGACAGGCATAGTTGAATTAGTACCAATTAAAAAAATGTCCACAACACTGGATAGATCCCTTCTAAAGCCTCCTTCTTAAGGGGGTACTGCTTCTTTTGTGGGACCCATTCCCCTTCTTTCAGAGTGACATTTATGGGTTGCACGTTTAACAGTTTGATCAACCTGTTCATAGACTCAGGTGAGAAGGGTTTACCTCTGGGACCTTCCAGGCAAGTCAGAAATGCCTGTAGCTGGAGGGCATGTTCCAGTGGGACTTCCATACACAACGGCTATTTCTCAAGAAGAAAGGTTATTTGCACATGCAATTTACAAAGTAAATCTCAGTCCAACAATGGAATGGTACGATCTGGCATATAGGGAAAACTATGCATACACAAGCTTTTGATGGCCAAGCTGATATTCCAAAGGTTACAGGAATGCCTGTTTTTGTAAGTGTCCAGTCACTCCAGTAACTGTTACTTCATCTGAACTTTTCCTGGTTAATTTTGTGCTCTACACTGAGTATGTAGCTCCTGTATCTACAAGGAAATCAATTGGCTTGTTCCTCACAGTCAACTGTACCCAGGGTTCCCATGGGGAAATAGTAATAGGTCAGGAGATGTCCAATGGATCCCCTGGGCCTTTTCATTCATCATTGTCCTCCATTCTCCTTTTCAACATTTCTCAGCGAGGGCTCTGATTTCTATCTTTCCTTTTGAATTTGGGGCACTCATTCCTCCAATGGCCCCCTTCCTTGCAATGGGCACATTGGTTGATGCCTATTGGTCCTTTTCACCTTTGCTTAGGGTCCTGCCTCTTCCTTCAGCATCGCCAGCCTTTTTCTAAAAACACCAAGGCCTGTTTTCACTTCCCTGTTTCCTGCACATTATAAACTTTAAATGCTATGTCCACCAGCTGAGAGGGACTGATTCCCAAAACCCCATCTACACACTGGAGTTTCTTTCTAATATCTGGGGTGCTCTGCCCAATAAAAGTCATGTTCACCATCTACACATTCTCCTGTGCCTGCAGGTCAGCATCAGTGTGTTTCCTACAGTCCTGATAGGTCCTTTCTAAAAATTCCAAATATTCTTCATTTGGCCTTTGCTAAATGGCCCGTATCATACTTAGTCTCTTTTGCTTAGGTACCCCCTTCCTAAGCCCTTCTAGTATACACCTTCTGTAATGTTTCAAGAGGGCTAGGCCCACGCCATTGGGGTTCCATTTAGGCTCCATCAGGTATATTGCCTCTGCTGGGCTGAGTTCCATGAGGATCCTCTTGGTGGAGGCACTGGGCTTCCTCATTAGCCTTATTCATAACTATCCATTTCTCATCTGCAGTTAGAAAAATATTTAGGAGAGCCTGTACATCTGCCCCATTTGGATGATAAGTGGCAAAAATAGAAGCAACAAGATCTGCCATTTTCTGGGGATCATCCCTATATGAGGGTTAGAATTCTTCCAATTCAGTAAGTATGAGATGGGTAATGGAGTATGGGCCCAATAGTAGTCAGCAGGCTGGCCCTCCTGATTTATTCCACCTATAGGATATTGCCTCAAATGGCATTGGCTTGTTCTGAATTGGGAGGCCCCCTGGCTATATAGAGTACCATGATGGGTCTTTGGGGGTGTGTAAGATATGCTCACAATAAAAACACCAGGACACAGGACTTCAGCAGTAGCCAAAGCACTGTGCCAGCCCCGCAGACCTGTGAATAAGCAATGACTCAGCTACTTCTGAAGTCCTGTGTGCCAATGTTTTTATTGTGAGCATTCCTAACACTTTTGGGGCTCATCCAGGATCCTGCACCTGTGTGCAGGAAAGGTCTCTGAGCCAAGGTGGGGAGAAACATCCTACCTGTTTTTGGGTGACTCGCTAGACCTAAGACCCACCCACCTCAGAATGTCCAAAAACAGACCTGAGACTTCTTGTTGGGACAGCAGTAGACTGACTCAGGGGGGAAAAAAAGAGCCAGCACTGGGGCAAACAGGCAACCTTGTGCACAGGCCAAAGTACAAAAATTGGACTTAAGTACTGCCTTGGTGGTTGGGCATCCTCTGAGGTCAAGTGTGTATGTGTGTGGCTGAGACGTATGTCAAGATATGAGCAAGTGCGGAGTCCCAATCCACAGTTTCATTCTCTCATGAAGAAAACAACTGGAGACAGACAAAGTGAATCTCACGCTGTATGCAAGAAATCTCCAGTAAAGCGGGGTTGAGCACACTGGCCATGGGCAAGAAATCCCTGGTAAAGGGGGGTTGAGCTCATGGGGTTTCTGTACACAAAAAACTTCCAGTACCGGGGGGTTGAGTATATGAGGTCTACATACAAGAAACTTCCAATGTGGGGGAGGGGTGTTGATTATACAGGACATGCGCAAGAAATCTCCAGTAAAGGGGGATTGAGCTCATGAGTTCCTGTTCAAGAAACCTCTGGTAAAGGGGGGTTGAGGTTACTACCATAGTTCATGTTCGAGAAATCTCCAGTAAAGGGGGTGGGGTTGAGAACACAACCAACAGCCACACAGGAATTGATGGGATGGGAAATAAAAATTCTAGGCCTAGGGAAACTAAGTGGAGCCAACGAAGGCCCCACAGACATCCTACCCAATAGTCCATTAGGGAGAATGTACAGGGCGTGGACAAGAAACTTCCGGCATAGGGGGGTTGACTGCACGGGCTGTGGGCAAGAAATTTCCAGTATGGGAGTTTGAGCTCACAGGGGGGTTAGTGGGGAGAGGATTCCTGGACCCAGAATACAGAGAAACAGAAAATGGTAAAATATTGTTGTCTCCTTTGTCCAAAAGAACCCATTAAAGGGGCAATCTGTTTCCTAGTCTTATCTGTGAGTGATCAGGCACAGCAGCTTCTAAGGAAGAAATCTACCAGCAGATCCACAGATCCACAAGAAAAAGAAGATAAAGCCTGGGACCCTCTGTCCTCCCTCCCACCACCTTATAGCCCTGGGCAGAGGCACCACGGACAGACAGTACAGATGGATCAGGCCAGGGATACCTAACAGGTGCCCAACCAGTAGCCATGCCCACGACACCCACAGCACTGGCAGAAACTTACTCTAAATTGAGAAAGGAATTAGAGCAAGGCAAACAGGACCTTGAGAATGTCCCCATTCCCCTAAAGGTTGCAGCATTTCCTTCCATCCCAGGTTGCCTAAGGAGGGGCAATGTTAAGTTTGCTAGCCAAGTGGCCATCTAATCCCCTAAGAAGCTACTAGGTCCTGAGAACAACAGGGTAATTAACTTGCTACATGTTACAGAAACAGCAGGGTGCCTGCCTCTCCAAAGCAGAGAAAAAAGTGACACTTTAAAAATTCAGGCCATTTTTCTTCAAACTGTGGTGGAAGTGGCAGAAGTAGCAGCTGCTCTCCCCTCTCCAGTGGCAGAGGTGGAGACACACGGCTTGGCTGCCAATTGGCACCACCTCTAGGGTTGTAACGGGGCAACTCACTAGGCACTAAGTTTCTCCAAGGCACAGCTGAAACACTATCTATGAAGGGGGGAAACTCTGGTTGCACTCTAGGAATAACTAGAATTCTTAACAGGGATAGCGCTACAAAACTGGAGGACCCTTAACCTCCTCACTGCTTCAGCAGCAGGGACATGTCTATATCTTAAAGAAGAGTATTGTTTTTACATGTGGACAGAATTAATGTCCATCCTAGACATCCTCTTCAGTGAGGAAGGAAGAGGAATGATCAGATTGACTACTATGAGGGTGTAGGAAAGAGAACATCCTCCCAGTCAGATAATAGTCCCAGATGAACAAAAGTCTCCCAATATAGATCCTAGATGGGATAACAATAGGCCAGAGGATAGGGCTTATATGAGAGACCTTAGGACTCTCATCATCAGGGGAATCAAGGAGTCCATTCCCTGAGGGCAGAATGTCTCCAATGCATTTGAAATACAGCAAGAAAGAGATGAAACTCCATCAGCATTCCTATAGAAGCTCAGGGACCAGATAAGAAAGAAGGTATTCTTGTCTAGGTCAGGGACTCTTAAAAGTCACCTTTGTAACAAAAACCTGGCCAGATAGAACAATTGAGAAATTCCTCAGGAAAGCTCAAAAACTGTACATTAGAAGAGAGGAGAAGCAGAAGCTTCAGAAAGCTGCAGGATATCTGTAAAACTAAGAATGTTAGCTGCCAGAGACTGAATTTGAGTATAGTCCTTCACGGTGTGAAAAAGAACAAGAATTGGAAGCATGTTATGGTTAAATCTGAAGATGTAAAGGGTATTTAGAAAGTTTGTAAGTGTTGCAGGAAGTCTGTGGAAAGTCATAAAAATAAAAGGGAAACATTTATAAAAGTTTTTAAACCTGGGAAAAGAAAACCTCTGCTGCTTGTGTTCTGATTTTACAAAAGTATAATGTGCTTTGAATTTTACTGTTCTAAATTTTGTTCTGTTCTGGAATTCTCTGTATCTGTTTTTGGCTGATAAGACCTAGGAAAGATTGTTTATAAACTGGTGAGAAAAGTGTTTTTGCCTCTAAGGACCCAGAAAGGGGTCATTCAGGGCTGATGAGCGTTCCAGCCTGGGTAAGTAAGCATGTCTCTGCCAAGGGCATGTCTCTCTAGGAGACCAGTAGACATACTGGTGAGAGGGTGCCTAGCTTTCTGTGTTTTGAATTATTGCTCTGTCTATTCTATGAAAGAAAAAATTGAGGTTTCCCAGGGAAAGTTAAAACTTCACATGAAAGAAAGGGAACTAGCGAAAGTGTAAGGCATTAAAATGAAGGTTTGTTAAAAGTTTATAAGTTTTTGAAAAAAAATTGTATGGTTTTAGTAATGGAAGGTATAATGCATGGAAATGCAGTTTAGAAGGACAAGGATTTTCCTTCACACCTTTATATTTTTCTCCCTATCTGATTCCTCCAATATTTGGCATTCTAAATAAGTAAGTAATGAATGACATAAGGTTTCTTTGCATAAAACTAATAAGACTAGTTGATAATGGTGGTTTTTGTCAACCGAGGCTTTGACTGGAATTTCATGCTTAAAGGAGGCATGCTTAGGTTCTGGTTGTTACCAGGAAACCCTGAATAATGGAAATTGACTTTCAAGGCTAATGAAAGCCAAGGAGGAAAAAAGCCTGATACCTGATTGGTTGTGCAGTTCGTGGCAATCTTTCTAGGGAAGGAACGAAGGTAGTTTTCCTGAAAGATGGCTAGGAGGAACCTTAAGGCACAATGGAAAACCTGAAGGACTTGTAAAAAGCATGGGTTTTACAGGCAAGGCCAGATGGCAGGTGTGTGGCTCAGCTTCTGTGCCCAGAGGGCAGACTGAAGGTCAACCTGAAGGTTCCCTGTGTGAGTTCCAGCAAAGCAGACTTAAAGATTATATGTAATCAATTGCCATTCCTCTTGTGTTTATGCAAATGAACAGGCTAAATTAAAACTGGACTTAATGTAGTCCCTTGAATGACAAGGAGGGTAATCTTAAAGGAAAAAAATCATGATTTGAGGAAAATCACAATGTTCAGTGGTAGACTATAAACTAGTGCAGCTAACTGAGCTAACTGTCTTTAGGAGTTTGTTTTCATTTAGAAGTTAAAACTAGGTTTGTAACATCATAAAAAATGTTCAATCTAAAGGCAAGGAAGAACCTGTCAAATTGCCACTGTTAAATATCATTCCATCAAATGTCCTGTGACTAGATGTCTCCACAGTCTTACAGTTTCAGAGACTGGTTTGTGGGTTGTGTTGTGTGAATTAACATGTGTATTCTTCCTTCTGTTTGCATAGGACATAAGCCTATAATCTCATTACCTGAGTAATTGCCTGAACATATAGGCCTCACTTAAGAAGCCCATCTGCATCACTGCCTCCTGAGACTCAATGGTTTGGCTGAACTAAGTGGTTGAGTTGGTAAAGTCTGGGGTAGTCTGTGGGCTTCACTTTAAAACTGGTTTCTCTTTTTCTGTCCTAATGGCTTGAACAGAAAGGGCCCAGAACTCTGAGAAGGGGGAAATCCTAAAATATTCCCCTAAGCCCCAACTAAGTTTATTGAGCAAAAGGGCTTTGAATAGGTGTGACAGGTCTTGCACACCTTCTGCCAAAGAAGCCAGTTTTTTTTCCCTAATGTGAGACATTAAAAATTAATCCCTGAGCCACATGGTCTTCGTGTTCATCAGTGTTGGGCGTTTTCAGAGCAACTGAACCGCAGCCTGTCCGCCCTGTGCCGCCTTCTGTGAAAAGCCTAAGCAGGCTGTGTAGGTACGAACTCAGGCCCCGATCAGACCAGAGAGCATGTCCACCAACGAGAATGCTAATTCACCAGCTGCCCACCTTAACAGATTTAAGAACAAGGGGAAAGACAGTACAGAAATGAGGCGTCGCCGAATAGAAGTGAACGTGGAGCTGAGAAAAGCTAAGAAGGATGAACAGATGCTGAAGAGAAACATAAGCTCGTTTCCTGATGATGCTACTTCTCCGCTGCAGGAAAACCGCAACAACCAGGGCACTATAAATTGGTCCGTTGAGGACATTGTCAAAGGCATACATACCAACAATTTGGAAAGCCAGCTCCAAGCTACTCAGGCTGCAAGGAAACTGCTTTCTAGAGAAAAACAGCCACCCATAGACAACATAATCCGGGCTGGTTTGATCCCAAAATTTGTGTTCTTCTTGGGTAGAACTGATTGTAGTCCCATTCAGTCTGAATCTGCCTGGGCCCTCACTAACATTGCTTCTGGGACATCAGAACAGACGAAGGCTGTAGTAGATGGGGGTGCTATCCCGGCATTCATTTCTCTGCTGGCATCTCCCCACACTCACATCAGTGAACAAGCCGTATGGACTCTAGGGAACATCGCAGGTGATGGTTCAGTTTTCCGAGACTTGGTTATCAAGTATGGTGCCATTGAACCGCTGTTGGCTCTCCTCGCCATTCCTGATATGTCTGCTCTCACTTACGTAAGGTTACTTACGTAATCTTACCTGGACACTTTCAAACCTTTGTCGCAGCAAGAATCCTGCACCCCCGTTAGATGCTGTTGAGCAGATTCTTCCTACATTAGTTCGTCTCCTGCATCATGATGACCCAGAAGTATTAGCAGATAGCTGCTGGGCCATTTCCTACCTTACTGATGGTCCAAATGAACAGATTGAAATGGTCGTGAAAATAGGAGTTGTGCCCCAACTTGTGAAGCTCCTGGGAGCTACTGAACTGCCAATTGTGACTCCTGCACTAAGGGCCATAGGAAATATTGTCACTGGGACAGATGAACAGACTCAGGTTGTGATAGACGCAGGAGCGCTGGCTCTCTTCCCCAACCTGCTCATGAACTCTAAGACCAATATTCAGAAGGAAGCTGCGTGGACGATGTCGAACATCATGGCTGGCCGCCAGGACCAGATACAGCAAGTGGTGAGACATGGACTGGTCCCGTTCCTCATCGTCGTTCTCTCTAAGGCAGACTTTAAGACACAAAAGGAAGCTGTTTGGGCTGTGACCAACTATACAAGTGGTGGAACAGTTGAACAGATTGTTTACCTTGTTCATTGTGGCATAATAACACCATTGGTGAACCTCTTAACTGTGAAAGATACCAAAATTATTTTGGTTATTCTGGATGTCATTTCAAATATCTTCCAGGCTGCTGAGAAACTAGGTGAAACTGAGAAACTTAGTATAATGATTGAAGAATGTGGAAGTTTGGACAAAATTGAAGCTCTACAAAACCATGAAAATGAATCTGTATACAAAGCTTCATTGAGCTTGATTGAGAAGTATTTCTCTGTAGAGGAAGAGGAAGATCAAAATGTTGTGCCAGAAATTACCTCTGATGGCTATACATTCCAAGTTCAGGATGGCACTCCTGGGACCTTTAACTTTTAGGTTGTACAGCCGAGTCATAGTGTCATTTGTTGTATACAGTGGTATAAGTTTGTCTCACTATTTCTCTGAGAACTCTTTTTAAATGTGGCTTGTTATTGTAGCACTTTTTACAATGAAACTATACTTGAACAGTTCCAAACTGTACATACTGTATGAAACCTCTCCTCTCAATGGATTTCTTATTTCTACGTGGGATTTCGCATCTTACAGTGTCCTGTAAATAAAGATTAAGTTCCACCTTTTACGTTACTTCACCATAAAAAAAAAAAAATTAATCCCTGTCTGCTGTCCTCTAGTGGTTATGGTTTTAATTATGCCTTTCAACAGCGTTGCCAAATCTGTTGCCCCCAGAATATGACAAGAATACTAGTTTGTTCAGCAGTGCCAGCCCTTGGGAACCAAGCATGCTGCTGCCCAGGGACAGCCAAGTGACCTGACCTGGACTTTACAATATCCTCCCCCATGTGGGAAGGCCACCCTCCCCTCCTCACTCCCACTCTATTATGGAGTTCTAGACTCAAGGGTAGGTAGGATAATGGCCATGTCCAGCTTTAAGCAGCTAGAGGAGCACAAGACCTTCACCCATTGTCCTTTATAAGATTATAAAGGATCTTAAGTCTGAGAGGGGGAATTTTTACAGAGTAAGGTGCCCCAAAATTCCCCAGAGCCTGCAGTTGGGAGATGGGGAAAACAGACAGCTTTCAAGATGCCTTTGAATAGCTATGGCTGGTAGCTAGTGTCTTATTTATGCAAATGGCTTTAGTTCTTCCAAGGCCTCGAGAAGATGGGAGGGGTTTTGACTATGGAATGGTGACAAAAAACAAAAACAAAAAAAAGTCAATTTCCCAAAAGAAACAAGGGGAATTGTAAGGGACAAAGAAACTGGTAACTCTCAAACCAGTAGAAAATAATTACCAGCAAAGGACATATGTAATTGGATCTTAAATTAGGGGGTTGGTCTCTGAGCCAACAGTAAAGCAAGGGAAAATATTAGCATACAATTCAGTAAAGAACATTCTGTAGCTCATCACAAATGTCTCTAAGATCAAAGGCGGAAGGTATTCAACCCAAATGCAGGGACTGTGGGACTCTTCAAAGGAGAGTTAGAGGTAGGTTTATCACCACACCCAAACACAGGTGGACTCTTCAAAGGAGAGGTAGGGACAGCTTTATCACCAAATCTAAACACAGGACAAGGGAGAGCTGGAAACAAACCCCTTACTAAATTATCCTTACCCTTAGTTAATTGCATTAGATTGTAACTCTTGAGTATCCAGTAATGGAGAAAAGGGCGGGGGGATGGGGAGGAGGACTACTTGTGTTAGTATAAAACCAGTTTGCTTTTTCTGCTTCATGGAGCATGCCCCTGGCTGTGCCCAACTCTGCAGACCTGAATAAACAATGCCTCAGCTACTGCTGAAGTCCTGTGTCCCAGTGTTTTTATTGTGAGCATTTCTCCAAGGGAGAGACCCATCTCTCCTCATATAGGGGTGGAGCCATTGGCTCTGTGGTCATTTCAGAAGCAATATGCAAAAGAGGTGGTGGCAAGGAAGCCCATTCTGCTTCCCTGCCTCTGTCCACTAGGTTCAGAGCATTAATGAGGTTTATCTCCTCATTCTCCCTTTCTTCCAGGGTTTTATCATCAAGGAGGGGTTTTAAGGTTACTTTCCTCCTCTGTACCATCACTCAATTCTCTGTCCCTGATGAAACCCTATTAGGCAATGACATAAAAGAATCAATGGTTGGGCAAATGGATTTCTTCCCATTTGCCCAACCATTGGCAATACTGTTCCAATTGCTTAATGATACAGTAACCCAGAGAACCATCCACAGGCCACCTTTCCTCCCAATCCAAAACATACATAGGCCAAACAGCATTACAGTAATAAATCAATACATCCTTAGACATGGGATAACAGTAATACACATTCCAGTTCTCCAAAATTCTATTCAATGGGCTCCCCTTAGGGGCCAGCCTAGATCTGCCCTCATTGTACTGGCCATACTAGCAAAATGCCATTGCCAGAAAAGTACAGACCACCTGGAAGCAGCATATAAACAAAATTATTATCCACAACTCCATCAACTCCATTATTCCCAACAATGCTCCCAAACAAATTTTCAGCCAGACAATCTCAGTTTTCAGATCATTTTCCAGCCCCTTTTCCTTCCCAGCTTCCAGGTGTATTTAGGTGGCTGGTGCCCTCAAGAGGTGTGCAGAGATATTCTTAGACTGGGAAACTCCACAGTCCCACTCTCCCATTCCTGAGAAGGTCGACCTGCCACAGGCAATTATGAAGTCCCTTCGTGGTCACCAGTGCTGTTACAGAACCCCAGCCTACACTGTTCTGGAATGGCTGTGGGGTCCAATTTCTCACCACCAAGAAATGTGACTCCCAATACAAAAGCTTGGTGGAGAAGGAAAGGGAGTTTATTTAAAATTTTTACAGATTCAGAATAAGGCATGTTTCTATGGTTATGTCCCACTCCCTTTAAAACACCTGAAAACATTTAGTATTGCCTCCCCCTGCCAAACGAGGCCAGTTTCAGAATACACCAGTCAGAGGTACTGTCTTTCAGAAAATCAAGGTACACAGCTCTGTATTCCCCATCACAGCTCAGCATTTCAGGCATCTCCAACTAATCCATTCTTGTTTAGGCAGGTCCCCACAATTCCAGCCTCATTAGTTGTGTCACTGTGTTCTCCAGGCAGGGTTCCCAATGGGTCTCCTCTTTCTTACTCCGGACCTCATGGCGGACCCTCTCCCCAAACCACATGCTTTCCTCCTTACATCCCAGACCTGCTAACCAACTCCTGTCCACACCCTTTCAGACCATGCAGCTTCTCTCTTTTTATGGCTGCCTGCCTTTATTATATTTTATTTTATTTTAAATATGGAACGCTTCACAAATTTGAATGTCGCCCTTGTGCAGAAGCCATGCTAATCTTCTCTGTATCGTTTCAATTTTAGTATATGTGTTACTGAAGCCAGCACTGCCTGCCCTTATTTTAAATGCTGCTCCGGGGCACCATATGTCATTGTTAAGAAAAGTATCTCAAGCCTATCACCCACCGTTTTACCTGGGGGTAACATAGCTTCCCTTCAGGAAAAACTAGTATCTTTAGCTTGTCCTCCACCCTTTTGCCCTGGGCTGCAGCACAGCTATTATCTAGTTACCAACGTGTCATAAACGTGCAAAGTACCTTAACAGCTGTATTATCCTCTTTCCCCATCCCCAAAACCATGAGGTATGGGGACTCTGGGGAGGGCCCTCACTCTGTTACAAGAAGGTTATGTTTGTGCCTAAATTGTTGCCTGTGTCACTACTCTTACCAGAACGGTGATCAGAATGTGCAATTGGTCCATAAGCATGCTTAACTATCTTGTTCTCCAGGTCTCAGAGGTGCAATTTAAGACCAGTGGGCTTGTTTAACACAGGTGCAGAGCTGGAAGGAACAAGCTGTCTGTTGGATGTGCTTCAGTTGCAAAGTTGCATGTAATATAAAATGCTGAAAACTCAGGACACTGGTAAACAGAATGTTCATGGCAGTAAGTTTTTCATTCTTATATGCAATTGCTTCCACCTCTGAGCATAATAAAATTTCTGGTGACTTCTTTTAATCTGAGGAGGTTGTAGAGTGTAGTCAGTGTGTGCACTGACTTTGGGATGAGGCAGCCCAGGGTTGGCTGCTACTAGCTGAGGGGCTCCAGCAAGTTATTGAATCTCCACACACTTCAGTTTTCTTCTCTATAAAACAGACATATCGATGGTATCTATCTATCTCACTTGTTTTGAGGATTAACTGAGACAATAAATGTAAAGTGCCTGGCACATAGTAAGCACTCAATAATATATTTTATAACCAGCATCATCATCATAATTATTACCTATATCTTGGTGTTACTGAGTGTATAAGATATGTAAAGCAATCAGCCTTTTGCCCAAAACTGGCATTCAGTAAATAGTGGATGTTATTATTTCTCTGTTGTGAATATCTAAAATCTAATCCTTTTCAAAGCTCTCCAAGGGCTTGTCCCATGCTGTAATGTCTTTGTTTCCTCCCCACTCCCCACCCTATGACTATGAAAGGATAGAAAAGGAAGGTTTCCTATGGCAGACACTGCTGGCTGCCACCCCACCTGCTAGTCTGCTTTCTTCCTTGTGCTTAGCCCCAGAGGAGGAACTGATGGCAGTTCCATTTACCTGTTTTAGGGGAAGGCATATAATTGAGTTCTGGCCAATGATAGATAAAGGGTAAATCTCCCAATGAAAGGAGAGAGGAATATGAGGTGAGTCTCATATTGATCCCTGATCTCTTTCTTTTTTAAAGTATATTTTATTGATTATGCTATTACAGTTGTCTCAATTTTTTTTCCCTTTGCTCCCCTTTACCCAGTACCCTCCTTCTCTCCAGCAGGCCCAGTCCCCTTAGTTCATGTCCATGAATTGTGCCTGTATGTTCTTTGGCTTCTCCCATTCATATACTATTATTAACAGTCCCCTGTTTATTTTGTACCTACCAATTATGCTTCATAATCCCTGCACCATTTACCATTTCTCCTGCTTCCCCTTCCCAGCTGATAACCCACCAAATGATCCCTATACTTATGATTCTGTTCTTATTCTGGTTGTTTGCTTAGTTTGCTTTTGTTTTTATTTTTTAGATTCTGTATTTGATAGTACTGAATTTTTTGTCATCTTAATGTTCTTTTGACCTTCTTCTTTTTCTCAAATAAGTCCCTATAACATTTCATATAATTATGGTTTGTTGATGATGAACTCCTTTAGCTTTACTTTCTCTAGGAAGCACTTCATCTGCCCTCCCATTCTAAATGATAGCTTTTCTGAATAGAGTATTCTTGGTTGTAGGTCCTTGCTTTTCATCACTTTAAATACTTCTTGCCAGCCCCTTCTTGCCTGCAAAATTTCTTTTGAGAAATCAACCGATAGTCTTATAGGAACTCCTTTGTAGGTAACTCTCTTTGTTTTTCTCTTGCTGCTTTTAAGATTCTCTCTTTATCTTTAACCATTGGCATTTTAATTATGATGTATCTAGATGTGGTCCTCTTTGGGTCTAGCTTGTTTGGAACTTTCTGTGCTTTCTGGACTTGTATGTCTATTTCCTTTGCCAAATTAGGAAAGTTTTCGTTCATTATTTTTTTACGTAATTTTTCAATTTCTTGCTCTTCCTCTTCTCCTTCTGGTACCCCTATGATTCGACTATTGGCACGTTTAAAGTTGTCCCAAGAATTTATCAGCTTCTGTAAAGAATCTATGGGAGGAAGATAGTGGCAGAGTAGGTAGTAATGTTGTCTGCTTGCTCCTATCATGGAAAGCTTGGAATATGGACAGGAAGATGAGTGAGTGAGTACAAATTTTGGACAGCGCAAGCGGGGAAGGGAGAGTGAGAGCAGAGTGGAAAAGGGCAGAAGGCTTGCCCGTGCTCTTGGGGGGAGTCGCTGGGCCCATCAAGCCCAGCACCGCTACCACACCGCACCCAAGAGGGGCAGCTGCAGACCAGCTCACCGGCTGGGATCTGTTTAGAGACTGCTGCCTACTGTGGGCACTGGGACCAGCAGGGTCCCATAGGGAAACAATAGAAAGGTTTCCTTGAAGCGGCCAGAGGTGTGGGAGGATGGCAAGTGGCCCAGACTGGCAGGTCTGGGCTGGCGGCCCCATGCCCCGGGAGCACACATTGAGGCACCACTAAAAAAAGAGGAGTTGAGCTGAGCTGGGGGAGCTGCGTTAGAAACACGTACTCGGTCGGGACCCAGGCGGGCGGGCAGTACGTGCAGGCGAATGGTGAGGTGCTGCCAGTCAGGGACCAATACAGCTTGGTGCTGCAGCTTGGAGCACAGAGACTTTTTGAGAGGAGGAGTGAAGGCAGGATCCAAGGCAGTTCCAGGACTAAGAACATGCGCATGGAACAGCATTGCTAGAGAAGCCTGAGGACTGCTAGAGGGAGCCGCAGGACAAGTGGGGAGTAACCCAACTCTGTGGCTCACAGCAGATAGTTACAGCAGGCCCACGAGTGAGAGAAAAGCAGCCAGAGAAACCATCCAGATCTCTTCATAGCCAGCTAGCCAGAAAAAATTTGAAACTCATGAAATTTTGACCATGTGTGGATCCAGAAAAAGAAGTCTGCACACAAAGGCTGAACTGAGTAAAAACTTTATTTTTTTAAATTTGTATTTCTATTTTATTTGCATTTTCTTTTATTTTTATTTTTTATTTTATTTATTCTTTTTTAATTTTTAATTCATTTTTATTTTTTATTTTAGTTTTATTTATTATTTTTTAAAACTATCTCTTTAATCTCTTTCATACCATTTCTCCCTCCCACTCTTCCTCTTTAGTTTTGTTTGTCTGTTTTGTTTAGCCTCCCTTTCACACTAAATATATAGTATATAACTACTATATAAATCTAATACGATACACTTCCACTTTCTTACTTTATTCTGAATTTTTTCTCTCTTCTTTTTAAACATACAATGTAAATATTACTTACTATCTTGCATAGCCTTGACACTCGTCGTCGTCGGCAGCCGTCCGTCTCGAGAGACGATGGCGTAGCTTCCTGAGAGTCTATCTGCACCGCCGAGAATGGCTGTGCAGTCCGATTCGGGAGTGACAATCCCTGCCGCACTTGGTACAGGTGAAGGCAGATGGCTGTTGTTGCTGCTGCTGACGCTGCTTCCGCCTCGATCTTTTCTGGACCGCCTCCTCGTTGCGCGCAGCCTCCACGCGTGACGTACCTTGCCTGACCGCGAGCCTCCAGGCTAGGCGGTCGTCTGCTTGAACTTCCCATGTGTTGAGATTGATACTTGTTACTATTATTACTCTATCATTCCCCCCTCTCAAAAATGATTTTTTAAAAAAATTTAAAACAACTCTTATCTATTTATCCTATACTATAATAGTCCTAACCTCTCTACATTTATATTAATACTGGTTCATTTGCTGCCAATAGTGGGATAGAGTGTGGGGGATATTTTTGAGGGTGTGGGTTTCTTGCCTGGGCTGTGTGTTTATGTTTTTAACAGCATATCCACAAAAAAACTTAAGACAAGGTGGGCAGAGTGACTCTCATTTAGCTAGCCAGAGGGTAGGTTCCACCAAAGAGTAACTGAAGTATAATCAGACAGCATAAACAAATGACATAATAGCTACCCCAAGAGCATCAGCCTCAGGAGATCAAAGAGACTGCACCACTGAAACCCCCAGATCTCCTATAAAGAATCTCATACCACAAAGGCAGGAAGTCAAAGCAGACAAATCCAAAAAACAAAAACAAACAAGAAGAATCCAACATGGTAAGACACAGAAACAACCTCCCAGTGAAAGGAAAAGAGGACTCCCCAGAAAAAAAGGTAGATGGAATAGACATAACCCAAATATCAGACATGAAATTCAAAATAATGGTGATGAAGAAGTTCAATGTACTTGACAATCTCAAAGATAACTACAACAAACTCCAAGGAAATTATCAGCAAATCCAAGAAAATTACAAAGACTTGCAGGGAAGCTATAGGGAACTTATGGAGAACTACACCAGCATAAAATAGGACATGGAAACTATTAATAAGAACCAGGAAGAAATGAAGAATACAATCTCTGAACTAAAAAACTCCGTAGAATCGATCAAAAGCAGGCTAAACGAAGCAGAGGATCAGACCAGTAAGTTAGAGGACAATGTAGAAAAAAATTCACAGACAATACAACAAAATGAAAAAAAATTGAAAAAGTATGAAGAAGGTCTAAGGGAATTACAGGACAACATGAGACAAAATAATATCCGGATCATAGGAATAAAAGAAGGAGAAGAAGAAGAACAAGGGATAAAAAGCCTAATAGGAAAAGTAATGACAGAAAATTTTCTTAACCTGATGAAGGAAAAAGTCATGCAAGTCTAAAAAGCACAGAGAGTCCCAACAAAGAGGAACTCCAAAAGGCCCACTACAAGGCACATCATAATTAAAATGGCAATATTCAAAGACAAAGGGAGAATCCTAAAAGCAGCAAGAGAAAAACAGCAAATAACACACAAGGGAGCTCTGATAAGGCTATCAACCGTTTTCTCAACAGAAACACTACAAGCCAGAAGGGAATGGTCAAAAATATTTCAAGCAATGAAAAACAAAGGACTACAACCAAGAATACTCTACACAGCAAGGCTCTCATTCAAAATGGAAGGTGAAATAAGGAGTTTCCCAGACAAAGGAAGACTAAAAGAATACATCTCCACCAAACCAGCATTGCAAGAGATGCTAAAGGGAATGTTCTAAGAAAAAAAAAAAAAGAAAAAAAGAGGAGAGGAACACAGGTACAAAGGGAAATGAATAAATACATGTCAATAATAACCTTAAATGTAAATGAATTAAATGCTCCAATTAAAAGGCATAGGGTAATGGGACAGATATGAAAACAGGACCCACATATTTGCTGTCTACAAGAAACACACCTCAAAACAAAAGATTTGCACAGACTGAAAGTGAAGGGATGGAAAAAAGTATTCCAAGCATTCCGACATGAAAAAAAAGCTGCGGTAGCAGTCCTCATATCAGACAAAACGGATTTCAAAGCAAGGGACATAAAAAGAGACAAAGAAGGACATTTCATAATACTTAAGGGAACAATCCATCAAGAAGATATAACACTGATAAATATATATGCGCCCAACATAGAAGCACTCAAATGTATAAAGAAAAAACTAGGAGACCACAAGAAGGATATTAAAAGCAACACACTCATAATAGGGGACTTTAACACTTCATTATCAACAATAGACAGATCTTCGAAGCAAAGAAACACCAAGGATATACAAGCATTGAACGACACACTAAACCAAATGGGCTTAACCGATATATATAGAACGTTCCTGATGATAACACCCGTGGCACATTTTTTAAGCAACTTAATTGTCTCATCTGTTTCAACAGACAGTTATCTCCAAGAGGGAATCTCCAAAGGCCTGGCACCCAGTAGGCATGGATCCTAGTGTCAGGAAAGAGTGCTCCATGGTGGGTGCAATGTCTGTTGTCTGCATAGTGCCCAGTCCAGTGCTAGCATGTGATAGGGCTCCATAAATATTTTTTGAATAAAGAAAAGATTGATCCCATTCAAACACTTTTTTCTCTGTGAAATTTTTATTAATTATCTTAGTCTTTTCTTCAATTTACCCCATAATATTTGGCACATAGCTCTGTCTTCCAGAACAGTTACATTGGGTAATAATTACAATTAATTTGTTAATAAATGTTTGTGAAAATTAGATCATGCTCTCTCTATTTGCAGGGCCCTCTCTAGAAACAGAAAAAGTAAGTCCAGTCTTGTGCCCAGGAATTTCATGGTCTACCTTTTTTTTGTACTGGCCCTAGCTGCTCTCAGCCATATCTGCCACACATGCATACCATCCCATTTTCCTCAGCTCACTTCACAGAGAAGAAATGGCTCAGAGTTACTGAGAACTAAGAACCCACTTTCACTACATGCTGCTGTGTTGCCTTGTCCTTACCTCACTGTGCACGCAGCCCTGGCACTGAATTCTGAGAGGTATTAGTAGTATGTGGTGTGACTCATAGCATATCCCAGGAGTGCCCACCACCTGATGATTTGAAGCACAAGAGGCTATGGGGGTCTCCACAGTGGAAAAGAGCTATGATACTTTTTTAAATTTTTTTATTTTAAAAAACTTTAAATTTACCTGGGCTGGGTGGCTCAGTTGGTTGGAGCATCATCCTATACACCAAAATGTTGCAAGTTCAATTCCTTGTTGGGGTGCATACAGGAGGCAACCAATCAAAATTTCTGCCTCATATCCATGTATCTCTCTCTATAAAATCAACAATAATAATAAAGTATATCCTTAACTAAGGATTAAAAAGAAAAAAGAACTTTTTATTATTATTATTTTATATCAGAATGCTTTATTTATTTATTTATTTTTATTTTTAGGTTTTTCAATTACAGTTGTCCAATTTTTCCCACATTGCTCTCCCCCACCCAGCTCACCCTTCTCCCACAATCATATCCCTCCCTGTTGTCCAATGTCCATGAGTTGTTTATATACGTTCCTTGACTAAACCCTTCCCTTACTTATCCCTCTTCTCTCCCTCCCACCTCCCCACTATTGACTGCTCTTCTGCTCCTTGTCCTAATTAGTTTGTTTGTTTATGTTGTTCTTTAGTTTCCTGTATTAGGTGATATCATATGGTATTTTGCTTTCTTTGCCTGGCTTATTTCACTAAGCATAATTCTCTCTAGTTCCATCCAAGTTGTTGCAAATGACAGGAGTTCCTTCTTTCTCTCTGCTACATAGTATTCCATTGTGTAAATGTACCACAGTTTTTTGATCCACTCATCTAAAGATGGGCACTTAGGCTGTTTCCAGCACTTAGCTATTGTAAACAGTGCTGCTATGAACATAGGGGTGCATAAGTTCTTTTTTTTAATTAGGGTTTTAGGATCTTTGGGGGTATAATCCTAGCAGTGGAATCGCTGGTTCAAAAGACAGTTCCATTTTTAGTTTTTTGAGATAATTCCATACTGTTTTTCGTAATGGCTGCACCAGTCTGCATTCCCATCAACAGTGTACTAGGGTTCCCATTTCTCCACATCCTTGCCAGCACTTGTTGTTTGTTAATTTGTTGATGATGGCCATTCTGACTGGTGTAAAGTGGTATCACTTTGTGGTTTTTATTTGCATCTCTCTGATGGCTAGTGATGTTGAGCATTTTTTCATGTGTCTTTGGACCCTCTTTAAATCCTATCTGGAGAAGTGTTTGTTCAGGTCTTTTGCCCATTTTTTAATTGGGTTGTTTGTTTTCTTGATGTTGAGTCCTATAAGCTCTTTATATATTTTGGAGATCAGTCTCCTGTCTGTGATATCATTGGCAAATATGTTTTCCCATATGGTTGGTTTCCCTTTCATCTTGCTGATTTTTTTTTTGCTGAGCAGAAACTTTAGTTTGATGTAGTCCCAATTGTTTATTTTTTCGTTTATTTCTCTTGCCTTAAGAGGTGTATCTGTGAAAATATTGTTACGTGGTATATCTGAAATTTTCCTGCCTATGTTTTCCTCCAGGACTTTTATGGTGTGACAGCTTCCATTTAAGTCCTTGATCCATCCTGAGTTTATTCTAGTGTGTGGTGTAAGTTGGTGGTCTAGTTTCATTTTTTTTGCACGTCCCTGTCCAGTTCTCCTAGCACCATTTGTTAAAGAGGTTCTTCTCACTCCATTTTATGTTCCTTCACCCATTATCAAATATTAGTTGACCATAGAGGCCTGGGTTTATTTCTGGGCTCTCTATTCTGTTCCACTGATCTATATGTCTGTTCTTATGCCAGTACCAGACTGTTTTGATCACAGTGGCTTTGTAGTATAGTTTGATGTCTAGTATTGTGATTTCTCCTGCTGTGTTCTTCTGTCTCAAGATTGCTTTGGCTATTCGGGGTCTTTTTTGGTTCCATATGAATTTTTGGAGTATTTGTTCTAGGTCTGTGAAATATGTCATTGGTATTTTAATAGGGATTGCATTGAATCTGTAAATTGCTTTGGGTAGTATGGCCATTTTGATGATGTTGATTCTCCCCATCCAAGAACATGGTATTTGCTTCCATTTATTTGTATCCTCCTTAATTTCTTTCTTCAATGTTACGTAATTTTCAGAGTACGGGTCTTTTATCTCTTTGGTTAAGTTTATTCCTAGGTACTTTATTTTTCTTGTTGCTATAGTAAAGGGTAATTTCTTTTTTGTTCCTGTCTCTGATATTTTATTGTTGGTGTACAGAAATGCCTTGGGTTTCTGTATATTTATATTGTACCCCACTATTTTGCCAAACTTGCTTATTGTGTCGAGTAGTTTTTTCGTGGGGTCTATAGGGTTTTCTATGTATACTAACATGTCATCTGCATATAATGATAGCTTTACTTCTTCTTTACCAGTTAGGATGCCTTTTATTTCTTTTTCTTGTCTGATTGCTGTGGCTAGGACTTCCCACACTCTGTTGAATAGGAGTGAGGAGAGTGGACAGCCTTGTCTTGTTCCTGATTTCAGGGGAAATGCTTTCAGTTTTTGTCCATTGAGTATCATATTGGCTTCAGGTTTCTCATATATAGACTTAATTATGTTTAGGTATGCTCCCTCTATTCCCATTTTCCTGAGTGTTTTCATCATAAATGGGTGTTGTATTTTATCAAATGCTTTTTCTGCATCGATTGATATAATCATGTGATTTGTGTCTTTCATTCTGTTTAGGTGGTGTATTATATTTATTGATTTGCGAATATTAAACCATCCTTGCATCCCTGGGATGAATCCCACTTGATCGTGGTGTATGATCTTTCTAATGTGTTGCTGGATCCGGTTTGCCAATATTTTGTTGAGGATTTTAGCATCTATGTTCATCAGTGATATTGGTCTGTTGTTTTTTTTTCTTTGTTGTGTCTTGACCTGGTTTTGGAATTACGGTAATACTGACTTCATAGAAAGAGCTTGGGATTTTTCCCTCTTCTTGGATTTTTTGGAATAGTTTGAGAAGGGTAGGAGTTAATTCTTCCCTAAATGTTTTGTAAAATTCACCTGTGAAGCCATACGGTCCAGGGCTTTTGTGTGCCGGGAGATTTTTGATTACTGTTTCAATTTCTTTCTTTGTTATTGGTCTGTTGAGACTTTCTACTTCTTCTTGATTCAGTTTTGGAAGGTTATATGTTTCTAGAAATTTGTCCATTTTATCTAGGTTTTAAAATTTCTTGCCATACAGTTCTTTGTAGTAATTTCTTACAATCCCTTGTATTCTGTGGTAAAAGTCGTGACTTCTCCTGTTTTGTTTCTCATTTTGTTTATTTGGGTCTTCTTTCTTTTATTTATTTATTTATTTATTTATTGATGAGCCTGGCTAAGGGCTTGTCGATTTTGTTTATTTTTTCGAAGAACCAGCTCCTAGTTCGTTGATCTTTTGAATTGCTTGTTTAGTCTCTATGTCATTTAATTCTGCTCTGATCTTGATGATTTCCTTCCTTCTTCTTGCCCTAGCTTTGTTTGTTGTTGTTGTTCTAGTTCTTGTAGCTTTAGGGTTAGATTTTTAATTTGAGATTCCTCTATCCTTTTCAGATATGCCGGTATTGCTATGAACTTTCCTCTTAGAACTGCTTTTGCTGTGTCCCAAAGGTTTTGGGCTGTTCCATGTTCATTATCATTAGTTTCCAGAAACTTCTTGATTTCTTCTTTGATCTCATTGTTAAGCCAATCATTATTTAATAGCATGTTATTGATTCTCCATGAGTTTGGGTGTCTTTGATTTTTTTCTCTGAGGTTGATTTCTAGTTTCAAGGCATTGTGGTCTGAAGAGATGCTTGATATGATGTCAGTTTTCTTGAATTTGTTAAGGCTTGTTTTGTGTCCTATCATGTGGTCTATCTTTGAAAATGTCCCATGTGCATTTGAAAAGGATGTATATCTTGCTTCTTTGGGGTGAAAATTTCTATATATATTGGTTAAGTCCACTTGGTTTAGTGTGTTGTTCAATGCTTGTATATTCTTGGTGTTTCTTTGCTTCAAAGATCTGTCTATTGTTGATAACAGAGTGTTAAAGTCCCTTACTATGAGTGTGTTACTGTTAATATCTTTCTTGTGGTCTCCTAGTATTTTCTTTATGTATTTGGGTGCTCCTATGTTGGGCGCATATATATTTATCAGTGTTATATCTTCCTGATGGATTGTTCCCTTAAGTATTATGAAATGTCCTTCTTTGTCTCTTTTTATGTCCCTTGCTTTGAAATCCGTTTTGTCTGATATGAGGACTGCTACCGCAGCTTTTTTTTTCATGTCGGAATGCTTGGAATACTTTTTTCCATCCCTTCACTTTCAGTCTGTGCAAATCTTTTGTTTTGAGGTGTGTTTCTTGTAGACAGCAAATATGTGGGTCCTGTTTTCGTATCTGTTCTGTTACCCTATGCCTTTTAATTGGAGCATTTAATTCATTTACATTTAAGGTTATTATTGACATGTATTTATTCATTTCCCTTTGTACCTGTGTTCCTCTCCTCTTTTTTTCTTTTTTTTTTCTTAGAACATTCCCTTTAGCATCTCTTGCAATGCTGGTTTGGTGGAGATGTATTCTTTTAGTCTTCCTTTGTCTGGGAAACTCCTTATTTCACCTTCCATTTTGAATGAGAGCCTTGCTGTGTAGAGTATTCTTGGTTGTAGTCCTTTGTTTTTCATTGCTTGAAATATTTTTGACCATTGTCTTCTAGCTTGTAGTGTTTCTGTTGAGAAAATGGTCGGTAGCCTTATCGAAGCTTTCTTGTATGTTATTTGCTGTTTTTCTCTTATTGCTTTTAGGATTCTCTCCTTGTATTTGAATGTTACCATTTTAATTATGATTTTCCTTGGAGTGGGCCTTTTGGAGTTCCTCTTCATTGGGACTCCCTGTGCTTTTTGAATTTGCATAACTTCTTCTCTCATCAGGTTTGGAATATTTTGTCATTATTTCTCCTATCAGCTTTTCTGTTCCTCGCTCCTCTTCTTCTCCCTCTTTAATTCCAATGACTCTGATGTTGTTTTTCCTCATGCTATCCTGTAATTCCCTTACGTCTTCTTCATACTTTTTCAATTTTTTTTCATTTTGTTGTATTGTCTGTGAATTTTTTTCTACATGTCCTCTAACTTACTGATCTGATCCTCTGCTTCATTTAGCCTGCTTTTGATTGATTCTACTGTGTTTTTCAGTTCAGAGATTGTATTCATCATTTCTTCCTGGTTCTTGTTAATAGTTTCTATGGCCTTTTTTATGCTGATGTAGTTCTCCTTAAGTTCCCTGTAATTTTCTTGGAGCTGTTGGTAACTTCCTTGGAGGTTGTCGTTGTTGTTTTTGAGGTCGTCGAGTATATTGAGCTTCTTCACCACCATTGTTTTGAATTCATGTCTGACATTTGGGCTATGTCTATTCCATTTACCTCTCTTTCTGGGGGTTCCTCTTTTTTTTTCATTGAGAGGTTGTTTCTGTGTCTTACCATGTTGGATTCTTCTTGTTTGTTTTTGTTTTTTGGATTTGTCTGCTTTGACTTCCCACCTTTGTGGTATGAGATTCTTTATAGAAGATCTGGGGGTTTCGGTGGTGCAGTCTCTTTGATCTCCTGAGCCTGATGTTCTTGGGATACCCTTTATGTCATTTGTTTATGTTGCTGGTTATATTTCAGATGCCCTTTGGTGGGATCTTCCCTCTGGGTAGTTGATTGGGAGTCACTCTGTCCACTTTGTCTTGAGTTCTTTTGTGGAGATGCTGTTAAAAACATAAACACACAACCCAGGCAGGAAACCCACACCCTCAAAACTATCCCCCACCTTCTGTCCCGCTATTGTCAGCTAATGAGCCAGTATTAATATGAATGTAAAGATATTAGGGCTTTTATACTATAGGAAGAATAGATAAGAGTTGTTTTTAAAGAGGAAAAATATGATTTTTGAGGAAGGGGATGATAGATTAATAATAGTAGCAAGTAGTGTTGAGACTATGCAAGACAGTAGGTAATATTTACATTGTATGTTAATAATAATAAAAGAAAAGGAGAGAAGAATGCAGAATATAGTAAGAAAGTGGGATTGTATAGTATTAGATTTATATAGTAGTTATATTATATTTATTTAGTGTGAAAGGGAGGCTAACCTAGACAGACACACACAAAAAAAAACAAAAATTAAAGAGGAAGAATGAGAAGGAGAGATGTTATGAAACAAATTAAAGATACAGTTTAAAAAAATTTTTTAAGTAAAAATTAAAATTAACATTAAAATTAAAAATAAGAAATTAAAAAATTAAAATAAAATACAAATAAAAAACTAAAATGGAAATAAAAAATTTTAAAGTATATAAAAGGAAAGTTTTTACTCAGTTCAGCCTTTGTGTGTCATCTTCTTTGTCTGGATCCACAGCTGATCTAATGAGGTGGGCCAGAGGTTCCTGTTCCTTGCAGCAGCGGTGTGCGCCCGCTGTGGCTGGAGCATTCCTTTGGTGCCTGTTGGAGCCGGCTCAGGTGCTTTTGCACGAGCGAGCGCCTGTGCATGAGCAAGGCGGCCTGAGCGCTAGTCTCAGGCCTGCGGAGCAGCGCTCTGGGAGTTGGTCTCTCGCCTCTTGTGGCGGGGCCCCGGACACTTGTGCACAGTGGAAGTGAGCGTCTGTGAGTCGCTGCCGCCCACTGTTCCCACGCCGCAGCCGCCCGCTGTTCACGCACCTGCCTGGGCGGGCACGAGCAGAGCCCAAGCAAGTGGTCTGCGCTCCGGCCTGACGCCCACTGGAACTGGCCAGGCGTGTCTGCGCACGGTCTTCTGCGTGCCCAGCTGGCCCTCCGTGCACCTGTTGGTGCACTGATCTTATGTCTGTTGGGGTGTGTTTGAGGGACATCTGAATGCGCGGCCCCGTGCACCTGGGCCAGTGAATGAGGACATTTTCCTGTGTGTGCCTGTGCAACCCAAGGGGAGGGTTGGAGAGTAGGCAAGCGCACTTCTGCGTCTGCGCTCCTCAAGAATGTCCTATCACCCCCAAACTTTTCTTCCCTCTCCGCAATTCACAAGAGAAAAATATAAAGGAAAATCACGTTCTCACATGCACAGCAGTACGCTGTTTCTTGTCTTTCAGCACCAATGCCACCTGGTTCAGTCCTGTCTCTGCCAGCGGGCAGAGATCCACTCTCCTCCTGATTTCTCTCTGGGGAAGCCTGTGGTGTCCAAAAAGCCTTTGTATCCTTCCAGCCGCAGCTCAGGGAGCCACCTCGGTCAGAAATCCTGTCTCGTTCCCTTTTCCTCCGCTATCCTCACCAAGCAAGTTGTTCCCAGATGTTTTTCTCTAATCTAGCATTGCCAAGGCTCGACTCCTGTCAGTGTCCAGCTGCTCACTGAGATGTTCTGTCTGCAATTAGTTCAAACTACAGACAGGTCTCAGGAACCAAAAAGCGCAGCCTCCCCTCACTCCTCTGCCATCTTCTCACAAGGCCAGAAAAAAGAACTTCAAATTTTAATTTTAAATTAGAGTTTACATCCAGTATTATCTTGTATTAGTTTCAGGTGGAGATGTGATACTATTAAAGTAAACAAACTTTCAAACTGATTATTGAAAGAAGAGTTCAGCACTCAGAAAAGAGCTGGATAGCTGCTTTATGCCCAATAGGTAATTCACACACATGCTTTAGTCACAAAGGCTTATGGAGAGAAGATGCTGAAGTTAATATTTGTGTTTGGCATCCAACCTTCCACAGAAATAAGTCCCAGTGTTTGGTTTGCTGTCGACTCTGTTTAAACAGCTAGGTCAGGTGCAGACATGCATGCTGGACCTTTGAACTCTGTGTGTTGCAATCCAGATGTTTGGTGATCTCTTCTAGGATCTCCCACAGGGAACTCTGGACAATAGTGTTGGCCCCAAGCCCACTTTCCTTGCCAGAGTCAAGAAACAGTAGCAGCTGCAGCCTTGCTTGTGCTGAAAGATCATTCACTGGGGAGTTGAGCCAGCCAAGAGGGGAAGTGAGGAGGAGGAAGGAGGTCACGACACTGACTGTGCTCAGCCGCTGCCCATGTTTTGATTGCCTGCAAGCATTTTACAATGGAAAAAAAATATTAGGCTCTTAATGACAGTCCTGACAAACATCATCTGTATGACCAAACTAGTCTCAAAAGCAACTACGAGGACTTCTGGCAGAGATGGAGGCCTAGATAGACACGCTGCATAACCCTCCATAACTAAGAAGGAATACAACTACCTCAAAACTAGAGACAACCAGAAGTTCCAGAAAAACGAGCTTCATGGAAGTTCAACAAACAAAAATATAAAGAAAAAATACTCATCCAGACAGGTAGGAGGAGCAGAGCTGGGGCAAAGAGGATGCGGTGTGGTGGTGGCAGCAGCAACAGCAGTGGCAGGCTGGTGGAAAGCCCAGTCAAACTCAAACATTTTAAAAAGTTGAGAGGGATACCTGGGGAGTGCTCCCAGTACCAGACCAGACTGCAGAGCTTACGGTTCCAGTACTGAGGAAAATAAAGCCCAATTGCTTCTGACTGTGAAAACCAGTGAGGGCTTTGGCGGAGGAAGAAACTTCTGTTCTCTCAATAGGATCTGCTAGTTTAAAGGTTCCCACAATCCTAGAATATCTGCAAACCCACCCACTCTGGGAAAAATGGCCAGGGCAACAACTAGAGAGGCGCCAGTCCCATATGGAAGTGGGAGAAGTGCCTAGAAAAGGGGCAAGTGCTGAGTAAGTGGCATTGTTCCCTTTCAGGTCCCTTCCCCACCCACAGCACCACAATGTGGTGAACCAGGTTGATCTGTACTGATGAATACCTAAGGCTCCGCCCCTTAAAACATAACAGGTGTGGCAGCTCTAACTAAGACACAGAGGCAAACACAGGAGCCTGTCAAGTTGAGAATGCAGAGAAGTATGGCCCAAAAGAGGGAGCAGATCAAGGTTCCAGTGGGAGAATTAAGCAACAAGGAGATAGCCAACCTAACAGATGCAGAGTTCTAAACACTGGTGATAAAGATGCTCGCAGACTTGACATATAAGCTTAAGTATGGCAAATGCAGAAGGGAAGAAGTGAAGGCTATGCTAAATGAAATGAAGAAAAATCTACACAAAGCCAATGGTGAAGGGAAGAAAACCATGGTTCAAATCAATGATTTGGAACATAAGGAAGAAAAAAAGCGTCAACCAGTACAGAATGAGGAAGCAAGAACTGAAAAAAATGAAGAGAAGCTTAGGAATCTCCAGGACAGCTTTAAATGTGTCAACACCTGCTGGCTGCTGTGGCTCAGTGGATTGAGCATCGGCCTGCAAGCTAAGTGTCACTGGTTCGATTTCCAGTCAGGGCACATTACTAGGTTGCACATCAGGTCCCCAGTTGGGGGAGCCAGTGAGAGGCAACCACACAGTGATGTTTCCCTCCCTCTCTTTCTCCTTTCCCTTCTCTCTAAAAATAAAAATAAAAATAAACAAACAAGAAAACAAATAAATTAAAAAAAAAATGTGTCTATAGCCAAATCAGAGGGGTACCAGAAGGAGAGGAGGAAGAACAAGAAATTGAAAACTGATGTGAAAAACAATGAATGAAAACTTTCTTAATTTGGCAAAGGAAATAGACATACAAGTCTAGGAAGCACAGAGTCCCAAACAAACCAGACCCAAAGAAAACCACACCAAGAAACTTCATCATTAAAATGCCAAAGGTTAAAGATAAAGAGAGAATCTTAAAAGCAACAAGAGAAGAGAGTTACCTAAAAGGGGTGCCTATAAGACTATCAGCTGATCTCTCAAAAGAAACTTTGCAGACAAGAAGGGACTGGCAAGAAGTATTCATTGTGATGAAAAGCAAGGACCTACAACCAAGATTACTCTATCCAGCAAAGCTGTCATTTAGAATGGAAGGGCAGATAAAGTGCTTCCCAGACAAGGTAAAGCTAAAGGAGTTCATCATCACCAAGCCTTTATTATATGAAATGTTAAAGGGACTTATTTAAGAAAAAGATCAATACTACGAACATTAAAATGACAACGAACTCACAGCTATCAACAAGTGAATCTAAATAATAAAAACAAAAACAAACTAAGCAAACAACAAGAACAGGAACAGAATATTAGTATGGAGATCATTTGTAGGGTTATCAGCTGGGAGGGAGGAGGGGAAGAAATGGGGAAATGGTGCAGGGACTAAGAAGCATAATTGGTTGGTACAAAATAGACAGGGGGAAGTTAAGAATAATATAGGAAAGTGGGGAAGCCAAAGAACTTATATCCATGACTCATGGACATGAACTAATTGGGGTGGGATTGCTGTAGGGAAGGTGGTTACTGGGAAGGGGGAGCCAAGGGAAAAGAAATTGGGACAACTGTAACAACATAATCAATAAATTATACTTAAAAAGCAACTGCTATTATTTATTAATGGAGGATTTGCCAAATTGCATGGTTCTTCTAGGATTTTCCTAGCCCCCCAGTTTACCTTAAAAATGTGCACAGAATGAGTTATTTAAGTTTTTTAATTTAATGCAAAGCACATATGTTGCTTGGGTTTTGTTTTTATCGTTGGAAAATATGTAATATAAAAAAGAGGTACGTAGCAATAAAATGATAATGTAAATATGAACCCTCCAAAAGGATATAACACATTTCTAATGAAAGGAAACAGCCTCTTTTGGTTTATCCACAAAATAAAAATGACACAGAGGTGCTGGCATATTCACCTATTGTGGAATCCTACTGTTTACTGTTCTACAACTGAATATTTTTGAGGCATCACTTAAAACGGGAGTTTTCAAAATGAAGGAGTCCTGGCATAGTGAAAAGGATGCTGATGTCAGCAAGTTGAATTCCCATCTTGAGCCCCAGCTTCCTGGCTTCCAGCCCTAGAACTCCATTCAAAGTGTTCTTGTCAAGAGTACTAGTGACCTTCTAATGCTAAATCCAAAGGGCACTGTTCAGTCTACTTCTTACCTGACCTGTCTTCAGTAGATGACATAATCACCCACTCTTTCCTCCTAGAAATCCTTTCACCTGCGCTTCTCATGACACCAGCCCTTCAGAGGTACTGCCCAGCTTTCCCTATCACTCCTTCTCAAACCCTCTCTAGGCTTCTCTCTTTCTCACCAACAGCTATGATAAACTGGGCTGAAGTCAGGGGAGGCTTTGTGAGCATTTTCCTATCAACTCTTTCCAATAGCCATGGAAGGTAGGACCTGGTGGTTCCACTTTACAAACAAGGAAATGATGCTCTGAACGATGAAGGGATCTTCACCCAAGTCACAATGCTAACAAGTAGCAGAACTGGAATTCCCATCCAGATCCGTTTAAATCCAGAGTCAAGTTCTCAGCTATTTCATTGTAATTTCTCTTCTGCAGGTAGCCCCTTAAATAAAGGTGGTCTCTGGAGTTCTGTTAGGTCCCTTTGTCTTCTCTCTGCCCCTGTCCCTATAGACCCTCATCCACAGCCTTCCTCTCATTCACCTCTATGATATCTTCAGCCAAAATCTGTCCTCTTATCCTCATTTCCATCTGTTTCCAAGTTATCTCTATTTTCATGTACCACCATCACCTGGTCAACTCCACCACTGTCAGTCCATTCTTGATGATTGACCACAACCATGAGTGCCTAAGGAGTGGGCATGTGGTGCAGTTCTGCAAGTCAGACATGATAGGAGAGATTGCTAGGAATGCCTAGAAGAGATTTTTCTCTTTCTTAAAATGATACATTAAAGATCTTTTTTTTTCCTTCCTCTAGATGTGCTTTGTAATATTGGAGTGGTGACATCCATGTGCACCACTGAGGGCTAGGTTGAATCAATAAGCGAAAGAATCTGGATCCCTAATGACTAGCTAGTTGTATCTTATCTGGGCCAGGGCCTTCATACTATGTTAAAAAATACTTTTTTTTTTTTTATTGTCTTATGAGTTTTTATTTTTTAGTTGTTCTTACTTGAAGTCACAAGCCTCCTAAGTGACACATCAAATTCATCATAACAACACCTCAACTCAATATCTCCTCTTTTGAACAGCCTCACCTCTTATGACTCAATCTATGTTAATGTCACCATGATTGACTCAGAAACCTGGGAATCATTCCTGAGTCCTTCCTTTGCCTCCCACTCACCCAAAGTCCAATCATGAATTAAGTCCAGGAGAGTCTACTGTTGAAAATTTCTTGTTCTTTTTTTCCCCATGAATGTTCTCCTGTTCTTTGCTGTTCTTTACCACTTTTACTGGTCTTCTGCCATCATTCTCATTCTGACCCCAGCCACCACTATCTACACTGAGTTTAAAAACTCAGTATGAATCCTACAACTAGCCTGAATAAAATTTGTCCATAAGCTACCCTCGTCTTCAAGATAAAATCCAACGGGTCCACATGGCTTGTAAGCTGCTTTAAGGTGGGGTTTACTTCTCCAGCCTCTCCCCTCCACCACTCCACATGTACTCTAAGTTTCAGCACACCGATATCCTTGTGGCCCACAAGCCACTGCTCCTTAGTGTTACTGCAGGTGTGGTGCCCTGTGCCTGGGATGCCCTTCCTGACTAGTCTCCCTGGACAATCCTGGCTGGCCAGTACTTTCCCATGCACTTTGGTTTTCCTCTGGTACAACATCGTCGGCAGCCGTCCGTCTCGAGAGACGATGGTGTAGCTTCTTGAGAGTCTATCTGCACCGCCGAGAATGGCTGTGCAGTCCGACTCGGGAGTGACAATCCCTGCCGCACTTGTTACAGGTGAAGGCAGATGGCTGTTGACGCTGCTTCCGCCTCGATCTTTTCTGGACCGCCTCCTCATTGCACGCAGCCTCCGCGCGTGACTTACCTTGCCTGACCGCGAGCCTCCAGGCTAGGCGGTCGTTTGCTTGAACTTCCCATGTGTTGAGATTGATGGAGCATTGTGTCATGTCCTTTTTGCAGATGTCTTTGAAACTGCGGTACAACATAACAGGTGTAAATTTCAGGCATGCCAAAAATATCTTTCCTTATTTTTGTCTCTCTCCCCTTGATTTTTATTTTGAACCCCATCTCATCTTACTCGCAGTTAGTTTGTTGCTTCCCATTCCTCCAGTGTTGTGTCTGAGTTCTAGACTCTCCAGTGTCAGGGTGCTGAGGGCAGTGTGTGTCTGGTCTCAGAGAATCTCTTCATCATAGGTTGCTGTAGGCCTGGTTTCCTCTTCAAGTCTAGGGGTCATCTTGACAATGCCCACTCAATGCTGGGTCCCTGGAATCTCTGTAAGGCAGCCTTGCTTTTGTCTGCCTAAATACCACCCCCATCACTCTTGCTCTGAGGTCTTGCCACCCTCCTAAGGGCCTATTTGCTAACAGACCTCTCCTCTCTCTGTTCCTCAGCCCTTCCTTCTCAGTACGGCCTTGCCTTCTCACCCTCCCCCAGCAGCTGCAAAGACTTTCCTTGTCTGGAAAAAGCACTCTCCTCCACTTCCTCCTTTGAAACATTTGTCTGTCCTCCACCTTCCCTAAGTTTCTCTGTGGGAATTTAGGATGAGGAGAGGTTAGGATGATGGAGCACAAGAGGCAAAGACTAACAGGACTTCTAGCTTCCATTCTATAACATTTCTTCCTTAAGACAGAGAACACATGCCCAGTAAACTGCTTGGGGAAGGGAACAATACCAGGACACAAAAGAACACAGAGGGACAATTGGCATCACCTGACCCCCAGTGGCCTCTCCACCCTGTTGTCATTATCTGCTTATGTGCGAGTTTCTCCCAGTCTTTGCATTTTAAAGGCCAAGGCCTGTTGTGTTCTTTATCCTAGTATTGGCAGCACCTGGTATTTGCATCATATCAGTGCCTTGCAAATAGGGGTCAAAATTTAAAATAAAAGAAAATAGTGGACTTTAGAGTCAAGGAGACCTGAATGAATACTGCCAAAACTGCCTTCCTAGTTGTATGACCTGGAAGAGAGGGCTGTAGCAACAGGATGAGAGGATCCCAAGATGAGGGGAGGGACACAGTGCTACTCAGAGCTCTGTCATTTGTTCTCCTTTTCCTAGCCTTCCCAGGTTCTGGTTCAATTTTACCTTTACCAATTCCCCTCACTCTTCAAGTGGCCCAACCTTCTATATCAGATGCCCCTGAAAATTCATTTTGCATGTACATAGATTTTTGCTCTTACCCCTCCAGGTGGACCCCCTTCTTTCCTCCAACTAATAATTTTTAGGATTCTTGAGTTCCAGACATTCAGTATGTGATTAAGTACTAATTACTTGAAATTCCATTTCTGCCCCACTCTGACTATGGGATGTTGGACAAGTACCTGAGTCTCAGTTTCCTCATGAAAAATATAGGAATAACTAACCTTACTACATTCTTCAGAGAATAGGCTCAGGAGCTCAGGTCCCCTGGGTTCAAATCCCAGCCCTGTCACTTTCAAAATGTATAGCTCAGGGCAAGTAACATTTTTTGTTCTACTTTCCTTATTTATAAAAGGGGCCTCATCATAGAACCTACCTCACAAGTTGTTAGCATTCATTGAGTTAAAACACCTAAAGTGTTTAACACTTTGCCAAAGTAAACCCTCCGTATATATTGGTTATTATTTCACAGGCAATGTCTCTTTAGCTACACACAAATTTGGGATATGTCTATTAGTCTCCTCGGGCTGCCACAACAAAATACCATGGGTTAGGTGGCTTAAACAACAGAAATTTATTGTCTCACAATTGTAAAGGCCAGAAGTCTAAGATCAGGGTATCAGCTGGATTGGTTTTTCCTGAGGCCTCTCTCCTTGGCATTAAGATGGCCACCTCCTTGCTGTGTCCTCACATGGCCTTTCCTCTGTGCATGTACAGCCCTGATGTCTCTTCCTTATCTTATAAATCCACAGAGTGGATTAGGACCCACCTTAATGGCCTCATTTTAGCTTAATCACCACTTTACAGGCTCTATCTCCAAATACAGTCATATTCTGAGTAACTGGGGGATAGGCTTTAATCAATTTAGGGGAGACACAATTCAGTCCATGACAACATTAGATGTTTCTATAGGTGAGCCTCTTCCTTTATCTAATTCTTAATTAATGAATCCCAGGATG
This sequence comes from Furipterus horrens, assembly GCF_987537825.1. Classification (NCBI taxonomy): domain Eukaryota; kingdom Metazoa; phylum Chordata; class Mammalia; order Chiroptera; family Furipteridae; genus Furipterus; species Furipterus horrens. Next base: position 76,081,055 of record NW_028327177.1, read on the forward strand.
TTTGGGTTCTAGGGATTCCATATGTGGTAATGGCAGTGTTACAGAAACAGGAGAGTCCAAAAATCCCCGTAGTTTGGGGCTGGGGGATGGGCAGAAGGAAGCAGCTTTCAGAATGCCTCCACATGCCTGAGGCTAGTGTCTGGTGTCTTTCATTATGCAAAATTGCTTGGATGCTTCCAAGGCCTCAGGTGGATGGGAGGAGTTTTGAACCAGGGGACGGTATGGAAAGCACACAGAGCCTATGTGGGGTTCTGTGAATGGTCAGAACTGTTGGCAACACCGACTGTCAGAGGACGCAGTCAGGGATATATAGGCAGCTGTGAACACTTGAGGGGGGCGTGCTCTGGGGCTGTCTCCCTCGCTGGCGGGTGTTTTCAGGGGTGTTCTGGAGAAGGAGAGGAGATCCATGCGGTTTACAGAAAGAAGACAGTTTGCAAGGAGGCCGAGAATCCCAGCGGTTTTTTATTGAGAGCTGAAGGGTACCACAGCACAGAAAGGACCTCCCCAATCAGATTGAATGATTGGCAGCTGCTGGTAAAGCTGAACTGTGTTTGGAAAGTAGGGAAACAGTGTTTCTGACCTTCCTAAAACTGGCTAGGTTTGGTAGGGTAGAGGCAAGGATATGTGTGACTGTTAAATAATTTTCTTTTCACTCAACTGAAGTATTAAGAGTTGTAATTCTGGCAGCGGGCAATCAGACCCCTAACTAAAGAGTCCATGGGTTTGTTTTCAATTGGAGCAGCCCAGGGGTTCTGTAACAGTAGGAAGAATCTAGAATCAGAAAAGCAGGTTTTGAGTTCAGTTTTTAAGCATGAGCTTCAAAACCTGATCAGAGTTCTATGACCTTGGACCAGTCACATGCCCTGCCTGAGCCTCAGAAACTGTCCTCATCCTGAGGATGTGGTCACTCACAGCAACTGTGGCTGCGAGGGCCAAGGACAACAATGTGTGTGAAAGCATTCCGTAATCTCCATGCCCCCGGGTTTTTGCCTCTGAACTCGAGGTAAAACTAAATGAATTGTCTTGCCTCTCCTTCCCATCCCCCGCAAGTCTATGACTCTGATTCTAAGGGTGAAAATTCAAGTATCAAGAACCAGCTATTAGGGAAGCAATTTCTGGGCTCAAGGTATCAATAGATATTATTGAATCAATGAAAGAAATCATGCCATTATAGGGAACTCACCCTCCCCTCAACTCTGCATAGTCCTAAGGCACAAACTGGAGCAGTGCCCAAGTGTATCATTCATTCCCTGGGTTCTGCCACATGTGGCTTGTCTACTTTAGCAAGAACTCACAGTAATATGGACTTATAAACTAAGTTGCTAGATCCAGCAAGCCTCCCTGTCTTTAAGAGGACCCTGGGATACTCTGTCAGAAAGGACCACTTGAACTTCCCTGTCTGCTCATCTTTCTCAGGCACTCCCCCAAACTGGCTGGTTCCTTTTCAATGACAGTGTGCTTTAGAAGCAGCATAATAGAGAGAGAGATTAAGGATGAAGTTGGAAAGTCAGATGCTGAGAATGAATTCAGATTGACCCTGATTCTGGGAAAATGACTTCACTGACTCAATTTTCTCATCTATCAAATAGGGTAACAATGGGTCTTACTGAGTCATTTGCAGTAACATATGTAAAAGTGCTTCATTAATTCTATAAATAATTTTTGTGTTCCTGCTATGTGTAGGAACATTTAGTATACTGCTCTATTTACTAGAGATAGAGGATAGAACAAAACAAAATAACCGTTCTGAAAGAAATTAAATTCTAGTGGAAACTCAGGCAAAAAAATAATAATACATCATGAAATGCCAGGTCATGATAAGAATATAAAGAAAAAGAAAGTAGGAACCTGGCTGCTGTGGCTGAGCAGATTGAGCGTCGGCCTACGAACCAAGTGTCACTGGTTCGATTCCCAGTCAGGACACATGACTAGGTTGCACGTCAGGTCCCCAGTTGGGGGTGCGGGTGAGAGGCAACCACACAGTGATGTTTCTCTCCCTCTCTTTCTCCTTTCGCCTCTCTCTAAAAATAAATAAATAAACAAACAAAAACAAATAAATTAAAAAAGAAGAAAAGTAGGATAATGGATGGTACTGATTAGGGGAGATGTCACGTAAGATGTCTTAGTCAGGAAGCTCCTCCCTGAAAAGGGGGCAGGTTAGCAGACTCCTGGATGAGGAGAGAGATGTGGCCATGAGAATTTCTGGGAGAGAACAGACAGAAAGGCTCTAGGAGTGGCCGGGCTTGGCAGAACACCACCTAAGGTCAGTGTGCCTAGAGCTGAACAGTGGACCCTGAAATCAAGGGTCAAAATTCTGAATTTTAAGTGTCATGAGGAGTCATTAGAGGATTTCAAGCAGAGGAGTAACTTTGTCATATACATCTTTAAAGGACCCCATGACTGTATGAAGAAGAGATTTTAAAGAATCATGGCCATCACAAAACTGATGGCCAAATACCTCCAGCTCTCCAACTCCTGGGCACATTGTGGGCTACACTTTCTGTTGCTGAGGGGGGACACACAACTTTGACCAATGAGCTATAAGCAGAAGTCACAAGTGTCACTTGCAAGCCAAGCAGTTAATTGCTAATGTGAGGCCATCCTAAGCCCCTGCTCCTTTTGTCTCAGTTACCTACAGTGTTCTAGTGGAGGCTGTTCCTTTGGTCTGGGTGCCAGGGGGAGGAGATATGGGATAGAGCTGCAGTTGGCCTTCAGTTGGCCCACAGTTGGCCTGCAGTGAATATATCACTTCAGTGAGAATACAACCTCTGCAGGGAAAATCATGAAGATTTGGGAGTTATAACAAAATCTAGAATCTTCTGGCAGGTTCAAGGAGAAGGAGAAGCAGGGAGGACAATTAAGAGACTAAACAATTATCCTCACCTGGAACGGAGTGACAGCAACAGAGATGAAAAGAAGAGATCAGATTCAGTATATGCATCTATATTGAAGGTCAAAAACAAAGGATTTGCTAATGGACTAGATGTAGGGTATAATGGAAAGTGAGGAGTCATTGATGACTCTAAGATTTATTATCCTAGTGTTGTAAAGAACATTCAGAAAGGCACAGACTTACTCACAGTGCTGGAAACTAGAAAATGTTAGCTCTTGTGGTTATTACTATTAAGGGAGCAGGCAATATGGAATGTAGAGGCTTGGCGGCCTCTTCATCCAGAATGATTAAAAGCCAGATTTATTAAAGTGTAATTTATATACAGTAAAGTTTACTCTTTTGGGTGTATAGGTCCGAGTTTTGACAAATGCATTTTGTCTGGTAACCACCACCACAATCAAGACATAAATTCCAAATGAAACTAGACCACCAACTTACACCACACACCAGAATAAACTCAAGATAAATCAAAGACTTAAATGTAAGCCATGACACCATAAAAGTCCTAGAGGAAAACATAGGCAAGAAAATTTCAGATATCTCACATAACAATTTCTTCATGGATACATCTCCTAAAGCAAGAGAAATAAAGGAAAAAATAAATAAATGGGATTACATCAAACTAAAGAGTTTCTGCTCAGCAAAAGAAAACATCAGCAAGATGAAAAGGAAACCAACCATATGGGAAAACATATTTGCCAATGACATCACAGACAGGGGACTGATTTCCAAAATATATAAAGAGCTGATACGACTCAACATCAAGAAAACAAACAACCCATTTAAAAAATGGGCAAAGGACCTGAACAAACACTTCTCCGAAGAGGACATACAGAAGGTCCATAGACACATGAAAAAATGCTCAACATCATTAGCCATCAAGGAGATGCAAATAAAAACCACAATGAGATACCATTTTACACCAGTCAGAATGGCCATCATCAACAAATCAACAAACAAGTGCTGGCGAGGATGTGGAGAAACGGGAACCCTACTGCACTGTTGGTGGGAATGCAGACTGGTGCAGCCACTATGGAAAACAGTATGGAATTACCTCGAAAAATTAAAAATGGAACTGTCTTTTGAACCAGCGATTCCACTGCTAGGATTATACCCAAAGAATCTTGAAACACCAATTCAAAACAACTTATGCACCCCTATGTTCATTGCAGCACTGTTTACAATAGCTAAGTGCTGGAAACAACCTAAGTGCCCATCTGTAGATGAGTGGATCAAAAAACTGTGGTACATCTACACAATGGAATACTATGTAGCAGAGAGAAAGAAGGAACTCCTGCCATTTGCAACAACATGGATGGAACTAGAGAGAATTATGCTTAGTGAAATAAGCCAGGCAAAGAAAGCAAAATACCATATGATATCACCTAGTACAGAAAACTAAAGAACAACACAAACAAAAGAACTAAAAAGGACAAAGAGCAGAAAAGCAGTCAATAGGGGGGAGGGGGACGGAGAGAAGGGGGATAAGTAAGTGAAGGGCTTAGTCAAAGAACGTGTATAAATGACTCATGGATACGAACAACGGGGAGGGATATGATTGCGGGAGAGGGGGTGGGCTGGGTGGGGGAGAGAAATGGGGGAAAAATGGGACAACTGTAATTGAAAAACCAAAAAAAAAACATAAATTCCTCCATCATCTCCCGAAAGTCCCTTCTGCCACTCCTCCCTTTGTAGTCAAAGCCCCACTTACCCCTAGCAACCACTGATCTTTTCTCCACCCTTACAGTTGTGCCCTTTCCAGAATGTCACATAAGTAGAATCACAAAGTATGTGACCTTTTGAGAGTGGCTTTTTTCACTTAAGATAATGAATTTGAGGTTAATCTGTGTTGCACATGTCAATAGTTTCTTCCTTTTTCTTCCATGGGGTGGATGGACAAAGCTTTGTCTATCATTCACCAGCTGAAGGCCATTTGGGTTGTTTCCAGCGTTTGGTGATTATAAGTCGTCGGCAGCTGTCTGTCTCGAGAGACGATGGTGTAGCTTCTTAAGAGTCTATCTGCACTGCCGAGAATGGTTGTGCAGTCCGACTCGGGAGTGACACGGTATCTGTCTCCTCCCGTGTTGAATCGACATCTTGTGATGATGCTGGAGTGTCCTCTCCAGTGAAGCTGAAGCTACAGAGCCTGGGCAGGGTGATATGGAGGGTCTGCTGTTGCCCATGCAGCAGACCCCCCCTCTCTTCGCAGCTGAAGGATCCAAGGGAAAGACGGAGTCAATACAGCTTGGCTTCAGGTGCGCCGCAGGAGTTGCCGGTGTTGACTACAATGTCAAACCGCCTTAGGGACTCCGGCTCCGGATTTTCTGTCAGGGTTTACTCCCTTAGCCTTTCCCCTGAAGAGGTATGCCGCAAGGCAGCGGAGGTTTTTTGGAGTCAGAGTTTTCCTTCTCTGATGTGCCCTGACTGGAAGATCGAACCAGCGACACTTAGCTCGCAGGCCGACGCTCAATCCACTGAGCCAAACCAGCCAGGGTGATTATAAGTAAACTATAAATATCTGAGTATAGGTTTTTCTGTAAACATATGTCTTTATCTCTCCTGGTAAATTTCTAGAAGTGGGATTGCTGGCTCCTGTGATAAGTGTATGTTTAACTTGATAAGAAATTGCCAAACTATTTTCCCAGAGGACCGGTGCCATACTGCACTCCCACCAGCATTGTGGGAGGGTCACTCTACATCCTTCCCAGTACTTAGGATTGTCAGGATTTTTTAATTTAAACCATTTGAAAGTGCAGTAGTATCTCATTGTGTTGTTAATCTGTATTTCCCTAATGCATAATGATGTTGAGCATCTTTTCATGTGCTTATTACCTATTAATATATCTTTTTTGGTGAAATGTCCACTTAAATATTTCAGTCATGTTTTCATTATGTTGCTTGTCTTCTTATATTCTAGATATGATTCCTTTATCAAATTTGTGTTTTGCAAATATTTTCTCTGTCTTTCACTTCTCTTTTTATTTTTTTAACAGTGTCTTCCAAAGAGAATAAGTTTCTTAATTTGATGAAGTCCGAACTACCAACTTTTTCTCTTATTGCTGGGGTTCCCTGGGAAAGTATCGAGACTTGGAGCCCAGCACAGCCCAGGAGAAGGAAATGAAGCCTGTAAGACCTAACCAGAAATCCAGGAGAGCTGGGTGCATAAGTGTCTTGATGCTATAGCCAGCGGACCCCAGTGGGAATCAGGCCATGAGAAAATGCTTTATGTCCTTTGAAGCTTGCCCTGTTCTTTTACCTCGCTTGATCACTTTGTTGTACCAGCAGCAGAGGTTTTAACTAACTCAAAATGAACTCACCCTCCCCATTTTATGGTCATCTGAAGTCTTTGTTTCCAACACACCCTGACCTGAGGGAGATTTCAACGTTCCTTCAATTGTTACCCCTGAACAATATCTGTTTTCTGTAATCAGCACTGTTTAACATTGATTGATGAGCTTTATGTGCATGCTATAAGGTTGGTGCAAAAGTAATGTCCAACATTTTTAAAAGAAAGTTTTAGAGTATTAAGTTTGTGCCTCATAATTTTTTGATGTCACAGTGACTAATTTATAGTTTATTTTTTCAGATTATCAACGTATTGCTCATAATTGTTCACAACACTTGCACCCATGTTTGTCCCATCTAAAGACCACATTAGAAAGTTTTACTCTATGAGTTTCATAAAGGTGCCAATGCAAGTACAGCAGCAAAGTCTATTCAGAGCACTTATGGGGATGATGTAGTGACTGAAGGAAGTTGCAGGAGGGGGTTTTCCCATTTCCAAAGTGGGGATTTCAGTTTGAAAAATGAGCCAAAAGAGGGTAGTCCAAAAAAACTTGATTCCGAAGTTGTTGGAAGCTCTTGTCACAGAAAACCCCGCCATTACCTCTAGGGAACTTGCAGAACAATTTAACATAGCCCATACAACCATGTTACGCCAACTGAAAAGAACTGGAAAGGTTTCAGTAGTTGGAAAATGGGTCACACATGAATTGTCTCCAGAGAATCTGCGACAGTGTGTTGCTTGTTGTGAATCATTGCTTTCACTACACATTCAGGCACCATTTTTAGGTAAGCTTGTTACAGGTGCTGAGAAATGGATCCTTTACTATAATGTTAAACACTGCCAATCATGGATCAGTTGAGGAGGAAGAAGAGTTCAATAACCAAGAAGAGGACTTCATCCAAAGAAGATCATGTTGAGTGTATGGTGGGATATAGAAGGAATTTTCCATTATGAACTGTTAGACAACAATCAAACAATCACTGCTAATCTTTACTGTCAACAACTTCTTTGTTTGAAAGCAGCTTTGAACCAAAAGTGACCCTCCTTAGTCAACACAAAGGGTGCCATCTTCAATCACGATAATACTCACCCTCACACTGCTCGACTCACCAAAATTTTCTTGAAAGAGCTTGGCTGGGAAATATTGCCTCATTCTCCATATCTCCTGACCTTGCTTCTTCTGATTATCACTTGTTTGGGGGACTACAGAACCATTTTGATGGTCTTAGGTTGACATCAAGAGAAGAGGTTGCAAATGAGTTGGATTCACATTTTGCTTCAAAACCTAAAGAATTTTACAGGCATGGCATTTATAAGCTAGTTGACAGATGGAATGAGGTTCTAGAAAGCAAAGGAGGTTATGTTAACGAATAAATATTTTCATAATCATGGGCTTTTTCATTTTTAAAATAGGCCTCGAAATTGGACATTATTTTTGCACCAATCTTATATATGCCCTTAAGCTTACTGCACTCAATAAAAGACCTTGGAGGAAGGCAATTGAGGCATTTGTCTCTCAGACATTTGCCGGCATTCTCTCCCCTAGCACAAGCTGCCTGGGAAGTCTTCATTTCATCCATGACACCAGGGGAACTCTGTGGGTCGGGGGTCCCCAACATTTTATAGATAATAGTTTTGCTTGTTTAAATCTTTGTCTACCCAGACCACAAAGGTTTTCTTCTATTTTTTTCTAGAAATTTTATAGTTTTAGGTTTTACATTTAGGTCTATGATCTCTATTTTAATGTTTGTAAATGATGTGAGGTATAACCCAGGACAATTTTGATTGGTGATATTTCTCACTGCAAGAAGCAGATCAATAAAACTTCACTTCTCTGATAAGTACATGCACAACTAGCTTTGCAGCTGGTTGCAAAACGTGGTTAAGGTTCAAACACAGATGGTCAAGGAAGCTCTGCCTGTATTGACTCCAAGGCTGCTTCTTTACAAGTGGCTCCTACCTTTACTATCTCTGTAAAAGTCCCCAGTGAGACTAGCACAAGCCAGATTCTTCTTCCTTTCAATTTTTAAATCATTTTTATTTTTCAGTTACAGTTGACATACATTATTATATTAGTTTCAAGAGTACACCCCAGTGATTAGACATTACATAATTTACTGAGTGATCATCCTGATAAATCTCCCACACATCGGACATCATACGTAATTATGACATTATTGACTATATTCCCTACACTGTACTTCATATCTCCATGACGATTCTGTAACAACCAATTTGTACTTCTTAATTCCTTCATCTTTCTTACCTCCCAGTCCCCTCCCATCTGGCAACCCTCAAAATGTTCTCTGTATCTATGAGTGTGTTCCCTTGTTCATTTATTTTGGTCTCTAGGAATCACCACCAGGGCAGTAGCCAAAGGGTGCCAGTCTCATGCAGATAGTGGGTGAAGTGATCAGAAAAGGAACGAGTGCTCAGCAAGTGGCATTCTTCTCTCTCTGGCCCCTCCCCCACATACAGCACCACAAAGCAGTGAAACTGGTACCCCAAACCCTGCACTGCTGAATACCTAAGGCTGTACTGACAGATACCTAAGGCTCTGCCCCTTACAATGTAACAGGTGTGCCAAAGAGGGAGTTAAAGTAGCTCTACACAGGGAGGCTGCCAAATTGAGGAAACAAAGAAATACGGCCCAAATAAAAGAACAGATCAAAACTCCAGAAAAAAAAACTAAGCAAAATAGAGATAGCCAACCTGTCAGTTACAGAGTTCAAAACACTTGTGATAAGAATGCTCAGATAATTCATTGAGTACAGTAAATGCATAAGAAAAGAAATGAAGACTACACTAAGTGAAATAAAGAAAAATCCACAGGGAACCAATAGTGAAGTGAAGGAAGCCAGGATTCAAATTAATGAATTGGAACATAAGGAAGAAATAAATAGTCAACCAGTATAGAATGAAGAAATAAGAACTCAAACAAAAAAATGAGGAGAGAATAAGAAAACTCTGGGACATCTCCAATCGTGCCAACATCCAAATCATAGGGATGCCAGAAGGGGAAGAGGAAGAGCAAGAAATTGAAAATTTATTTGAAAAAATAATAAAGGAAAACTTCCCTAATTTAGCAAAGGAAATAGACATACAAGTTCAGGAAGGACAGAGAGTCCCAAACAAGTTGGACCCAAAGAGGACTACACCAAGATACATCATAATTAAAATGCCAAAGGTTAAAGATAAAGAGAGAATCCTAAAAGCAGCAAGAGCAAATAAGAGAGTTACCTACAAAGGAGTTCCCATAAGACTATCTCAAAAGAAACTTAGCAGGCAAGAAGAGGCTGGCAAGAAGTGTTAAAAATGATTAAAAGCAGGGACCTACAACCAAAATTACTCTATTCAGCAAAGCTATCATTTAGAATGGAAGGGCAGATAAAGTGCTTCTCAGACAAGGCAAAGCTAAAGGAGTTCATCATCACCAAGCCATTATTATATGAAATGTTAAAGGGACTTATTTAAGAAAAAGAGGAAGATCAAAACTATGAACAGTAAAATGACAACAAACTCAAAACTATCAAAAACTGACTCTAAAAAACAAAAACAAATTAAGCAAACAACTAGAACAGGAGCAGAGCCATAGATATGGAGATTATATGGAGGATTATCAGCAGAGAGAGGGAAAGGGGGAAATGGGCAAAAAGGCACAGGGATTAAGAAGCATAATGGTAGGTACAAGATAGACGGGGCGGGGAGGGGGGCATTATGAATAGTAAAGGAAATGGAGAAGCCAAAGAACTTATATTCATGACCCATGGACATGAACTAAGGGAGGGGATTGCTGGAAGGAAGAGAAGTACCAGGAGGAGGGGGGCAAAAGAAAAATTTGGGACAACTGTAATAGCATAATCAATAAAAAATACTTTAAAAAAAGATTCTGTTTTTGCCTTTAACCTTTTGCATTTTTATTATGATGTGTTTTGTGTAGGTCTCTTTGTGTTCATCTTGTTTGGGCTTTCTGTGGTACCTGCACTTACATGTCTATTTCTTTCATGTAAGGAAGGAAAGTTTTCTGTCATTATTTTTTTCAAATAGGTTTTTGATTTCTTGCTCTTTCTCTTCTCCTTCTGAAATCCCATTCTGTAAATGTTGGTGAGCTTGAAGTTGTCCCAAAGGCTTCTTATACTATATTATTTTTTTTAATTCTTTTTTTCTCTTTGCTGTTCTAACAGTGTTTATTTCTTCCTTATATATTCCAAGTTACTAATTTGACTCTCAGCTTCATCTACTCTACTGTTAATTCTCTGTAAATTATTCTTTTTTAGTTAGTGTATCCTTCATTTCTGACTGATCCTTTTTTATGCTGTTGAGGTTCTAAGTTCCTTGAATATCCTTATAAACCAGTGTTTTAAACTGCATCTAGTAGATTGCTTTTTCTGGAGATTTGTTCTGTCCTTTTATTTGGGCCATGTTTATTTGTCCCCTCATTTTCACAGCCTCCTTGTGTTTGTTTCTGTGTATTAGGTAGAGCTGATATGTCTCCTTGGCTTGGTAGAGTAGTCTAATGTAGTATGTGTTTTGTAGGGTCCAGTAGCACAGCCTCATCAAAGCTGGTCACTCTAGGTGTGCCCCACCATGTGGGCTGTGTATACCCTCCTCTTACAGTTGAGTCTTGATTGCTGTTGGCATGTCAATGGAAGGGATTTACCCCCAGGTTGATCAGCTGCATGGACTGGCTGCAACCACTGACCATTGACCTCTGACCATCCTGGAGAATCAGCTGTGGAGAAGCCCAGCCTATGGAGCAGGGCTTATTTCAGTGAAGCCCTGGTGCCTGCTGAGTCCACCCCTGGAGTGTGTCACTTATGGAGGTGGTTGGATGGTGATGCTTCAACATGGTATGAAGCTGTCCACAGGGTGTGCAGGCTCTGGAATGTCCTGGGAGGTGCGAGTCAAGGTCAACTGCTGCCTGTGTTCTGCCCAGGACCACCAGCATGAGAAACAAAGCAGTCTATAGATGGCTGCTACCTGCGCTGGGCTAGGAGGTGCCCAGGAGTGGCCAACCTGCAAACCAAGGCCAGATGCTTCTAGTGCTGGACCTGGGGCCACTTAGTGAGAGATCTGGGGCACTCCGAGGCTGGATGCTGCTTGTCTGAGAGATCTTAGGAAAATCTGAAACATGAGCCAAGATAGGCCATTTGTAAGAAAAAGTCACTGGAAACAGCTTGGGAGGGGCTACAAGTTGGATAGGGACAAGCCTGATTCTTTAAGTGAAATGACCTAGGTTCTCTCCAGTTCCTAAGGTACTCTAAGTAGATAGTTGCTTCAAGAAACAATGTTGTCTCTTAAACCACTGAATTAGCATTCAGTACAAAGCAGAGCATTAAATCTTAGCAATTAGAATAGAAATCTTAAACCTTCCTAGTTACTGTCCTTCTAGGGTGGCTTTTTTAGCCACCAAATGCTATTTTTACCTTCCTCTTCCACTGGCTCTAAATGTTTCATTAAAACCATTTAAATCTTGGTTACTTAAAACTTGGAAGAATAAAATTGGTGAGGAGAGAGAAGGTGAGGAAGCCAACACAGAATTATCAACTTGTGATTTGGCCAACTGACTACATTTTTAGAAAGGTAACTACCATTAACTATTTCCATCATTCCATTTAAAAAGGTGGCATTTATTTTATTTTATTTTTTTTCAGGTTCTGCTATGTTTTAGCAATGAAATTTGTTTTTTTTTTTTTTTTAAATTTTATTTTTTGGTTATTCAATTACAGTTGTCCCATTTTTCCCCCATTGCTCCCCTCTCCCAGCCCATCCCTTCTCCCACAATTATATCCCTCCCCGTTGTCCATGTCCATGAGTCATTCATATACGTTCCTTGACTAGACCCTTCCCTTAAAAAAGGTGGCATTTAAATTACACAACTCTCTGGGGTTCTCTCTCTCTGTCTCTCTCTCTCCCTCTCTCTCTCTCTCTCTGCCTTTCCCCACCCCCTTCTTTCGCCAAGCACCTGCACCTTTCCTAATCTTCTTGCTCCAGGCTGGTTCTTTACCTTCCTTTATCCTAAGCTCCAAGGGTTCTTCTTTCACCTCTGTTACTTGTTTCTTTAGGGCACGCAGCCCAGCTGGCTCCTTTCTTCTACAACTCACTTCTTCTATCTCTGTGGCTTTCTGAATAAACTTTCACTTGTACTTGAAAAAATAAATAAATAAATAAAATTTAAAAAAGTAATTACCCAACCCTCAAAGAAAAGAAAAAATATGGAAGGACGTAATCTTTAAATAAAAGTCTTTCCCAGGAATCAACTGAGGGTAATTTACTTGTATGTAGGAAAGTATTTATACATTTATCCATTAGTTTTCTCATTTTATGCAGATTGGGGAAAACTTCACCCCAAACTGCATTTTGGTACTCAGACCAAAAGAAGGTGTAACATAAGCTATTTGGAGAAAGGCTTTTTGCTTATTAACTTTACTGGGTATTCCTAAAGTTCAAATCCAGGTCTTAGTGAGTATGTATGTCTTCTGCCTGGGAGTAGTACTTGCAAATTTAAAGGCAGGAGGATGCTGAGTTGATAATGATCCAGGCCTTATTTTGGCAAGCACCAGTAGTTTTGCTTTCTTGAGTAAAAGAAAAGAGGGAAGCCTGTGAAAGCTGCACTTCCTGGTACATTTCTCTGGCCAATCTAAAGGTCCTCTCATTACCTCCTCCTTCTAAGGGGTCTGCATTCTTCTAGCCCCTCATTCATTAAGGACAACTGCAGACAGTCCTAGGTAGACAAATATTCTTGGGAAACTCATCAATGGTGTGGTGAAAAAAGTGGTGCTGTAATAAATCATAAATTCCTAACTGGGCAGGTCATGGTGGGCAGTCACACCCAGGCCTATACTTCTTTAATGAAAGGTTTTTAAGCCAACCATGTCCATTGTTCTTGAACATCTAGGTTAACACACCTTTGAAATGTTAGAAGTAATATCCTTCAAGAGAGCATGTAATTTTAACTATTCTATAATCCAATCCCCATCTTGCTTTCTTTCACCTCCATGTAATCTTCCTTATGTTCTTTCCTTAATTCCAAATGCATAAAAGAAACTGTAAACTGTTATTATCCAGAGCATTTGAGATCTTGCTTCCAGCAATTGTTGTCACTTTGAGCTCAAATAAAGTCATAAAAATTCTCTACGGGTTTGAAATTTTTTACTTAAGACAATGGCTTTCATGCATTCAGGATAAAGACACCATTCCCAGCTAAGCCTACCCTGCCATACAGGATCTAGCCAGAATCTATCTCTTCAGCCTTATCTCTCCTCTCCCTCAGGGCTCTGGTCACAGCTGCTTGCCTTCAGCTCTTCCTAAAACACCTCATCCAGAAACAATCTTCCCTTCTCTTCTCCTGTGCCATCTTAACTCTTTCAGGGATCCCTCCCTCCCTTACAACTCTCTTGACTTTGTAGCAATTGTCACAATCATAATTAATTAATTGTGTAAAGTTTGGCTTCTCAACTAGTATGTAAACTCCAAAAGATTAGGAATCAACTCTATCTTGTTTATCTGATCCTCTAGTTCCTGAAACAGGGCATTGCATCTAGATGCTGCTCAATAAATTGCAATTATTTTTTAAATTATATTTTATTGATTATGTTATTCAGATGTCCCAATTTTTTCCCCTTGGCTCCCCTTGACCTAGCTCTCCCCATTCCCTCAGGTAATCCACACACCATTGTTCATGTCCATGTGTCATGCATAAGAATTCTTTTTTTTTTTTCATGCATATAAATTCTTTGACTACTCCTTTTCCTATACTGTACCTGACATTCCCATGGCTACTCTGTAACTACCTATTTGTACTTCTTAATCCCCTCATCTCTTCACACATACTCCCACACTGTCCTCCCAATCTGGCACCCATCAAAATGCTCTCTGTATCCATCATTCCATCTCTGTTCTGTTTGTTTGCTTAGTTTGTTTTTAGATTCAATTGTTGATAGATATGTATTTACGGCCATTTTATTGTTCATAGGTTTGATCTTCTTTTTCTTAAATAAGTCCCTTTAATATTTCATGTAATTATGGTTTGGTGATGATGGACTCATGTAGTTCTTCTTGTCTGGGAGGCTCTTTACCTGCCCTTGGATTGTAAATGATATCTTTGCTGGGTAGAGCAGTCTCGGCTGTGGGTCCCTGCTTTTAATTACTTTGAATATTTCTTGCCAATCCCTTCTAAGCTGCAAAGATTCTTTTGAGAAACCACTGACAGTATTATGGGAATTCCCCTGTAGGTAACTAACTTCTTTTCTCTTGTTGCTTTTAAGATTTTGTCTTTATCTTTAACCTTTGGCATTTTAATTATGATGTCTCTTGGAGTGGGCCTCTTTGCATCCATCTTGTTTGGGACTCTGTGCTTCCTGAACTTGCATGTCTATTTCCTTCACCAAATTAGGGAAGTTTCCTTTTTTTTCAAATAGATTTCCAATTTCTTGCTCTTTCTCTTCTTCTTCTGGCATCCCTATGATGCAATTGCTGGAATGCTTGAAGTGGTCCCTGAGGCTGCTTATACCATCCTCATTTATTTGGATTCTTTTTTCTTCTTTCTTTTCTGATTTTTTTTTTCTTTTTCTTCCTTATGTTCCAGATCATTGATTTGATTCTCAGCTTCATCCATTCTCTGTTGTTTCTCTACAAATTATTCTTTATTTCAATTATTGTATCCTTGTTTCTGACTGGATCTTTTTTACACTGTTGAGGTCCTCACTAAGTTCCCTGAGCATCCTAATAACCAGTGTTTTCAACTTTGCGTCTGAGAGATTGCTTATCTCCATTTTGTTTAGTTCTTTTTCTGGAGTTTTGATTTGTTCTTTCATTTGGGCCATGTTTCTTTGTCTCCTCATTTTGGCAACTTCTCTGTGTTTGTTTCTATGTATTAGGTAGAGCTGCTATGACTCTCTGTCTTGGTAGTGTGACCTAATGTAATGGGCATCCTATAGGGTCCAGTGTCACAGCCTCCCTTGTCACCCAATCTGGGTACTCGAGGTACACCCTTCATGTGGGCTTAGTATACCCTCCTCTTATGGTTGAGCCTTCATTGCTGTAGGCAGGTCCATGGGAAGGATTTACCAAGGCTAGTGAACTGCAAGGACTGGCTGTGACCACTGACCACCAACCTCTGCCCTCAGTAGGGGCAGGGTGGTTGTGCTTCTATGTGGTCTGTAGCTGTCCACCAGGTGCATAGGCTTTCGGGTTTCCTGAAGGTGCAGGCCAAGGTCAACCCCAATCTATGTTCTGCCTGTGGCCACCCTGCCTGAGCTATAAAGCAATGTGAGATGGCTGCTACTTGTGCTGGACTTGGAGATTCCCAGATGAGGCTAAGCTGTGAATCTATACTAGCTGCTGTAGTGCTGGGCCTGGGTCCACTCAGCAAGCGGTATGGGGGATGAAGGCTCACTGAGGTCTATTGCTATTTATTTGAGAAGATTTAGGAAGTTGTAAAGCATGAGCCAAAACCAGCCATTCATTGGGTGTGGTGGTAAATTGGATAGGATGGAGTCTCATGGTATCTCCAGGGCAGGGTAAACAGTGTTAGCCATGTTGATGGAGTCTCAGATATAGCACGTGAATCTCAGATATGGCATCCACCTGCCTGCTCTGTGATTTAACGTGAGGAGGGTTCAGAAAGAGGACAATGTCTTCTGCCCACCTTTGTGTCAGGGAGAAAGCTGTCCCTATCTCTCATCTTGATGCCAGACACTTCAGTTTCTCCCTGTATGCAACTGGTGCCTTTGAAGTTGCTACCCTGGTGCTGGAACTCAGAGAGAGTGAGTCTGAGTAGGTGAGTTCATGTGTGGATTCTTTAAGAGGAACTGCTTGGGACTCTAGACGCTTCTTTCTCTGACTCAGTCCCTGCTGGGTTTTTTTTGTTTTTATTTTTTACGTTTGGCTTTTCTCTCTTTTTTTTTAATATGCTTTATTGGTTATGCTGTTACAGTTGTCCCAATTTCTTTTCCCTTTGTTCCCCTCCACCCAGAGACATCCCTCCCTCCATTTGCCCCCCCACTCTTAGTCCATGCCCATTGGTTGTGCATATAGTTCTTCCTGCTGGTTTTTGCCCCCAGAAATTATGGAGACTTACCTTCTTGGCACTGGAACTCTGGGCTGCAGGGCATGGTGTGGGGTGGAATGCCTCACTCCCAAGATATCCCTCCTGGATTTTTATCCACCACATGTGTGTTGGACCAGCCTGTTCCATTTCTCTGGTCCTCCTACCAGTCTGGATGGATGT
Organism: Furipterus horrens; assembly: GCF_987537825.1. NCBI lineage: Eukaryota > Metazoa > Chordata > Mammalia > Chiroptera > Furipteridae > Furipterus > Furipterus horrens. The sequence goes on from NW_028327177.1 coordinate 76,097,465, forward strand.
GGTTCCTTTAATTCCATAGTTGTTGGACTTCCATTCAACTTGGTTTCTGATGGTTCTGGGTGATGGTTGTTATATATTTTAGCTGTTATTTTGATGTGGTTGTGTTAGGATACAAGCCATGTGAACCTATGCTGCCATCATGACCGAAAGTTCATAAATTGCTATTGTTATATGAAAAAATTTCATTTGGGGGTGAACCAAAAGAGGAAAAAATCCTTGCCTTTTATGGAGCTCATATTCTACTTGGGCAAGATCTTCTAAACAAGATAAACAAAATAATGGTATGTTAGATGGTGATAATTGCTAAGAAGAAAAAAGTCAAGTAGTGAAGGGGTACATGAGGCATTAGGCCATGGGCTGATGTATGAAATTTTTAAACTGGTTGACCAGGGTAACCACACTGAAAATGTGACTTTTGAACAAAGACCTGAAGGAAGTGAAGCAGGTGAAAACATGGTTACCTAGGGGGAAAGAACATTTCTGTCAGACAGAATAGCCAAGTGTAAAGACCCTGAGGTGGGAAGGCAACAGTTCAAGCAACAGCAAAGAAGCGAGTGTGACTAAAGTAGAGGGACTTGGGCAGAATGTGGTCTTTTTAATCTGTTGTATGCATCAGTGGAATCATTTACACAAGACACTTCTTGAGGAGCAGTTATAACCAGCATCTATTTTTAAACCATAGGTTTCATATAAATTTTAAAGCAGTAGAAATCTGCTTTCAAATGAAATATGAAGTAGAAGTTCAAGATAAGATTCAAAGGAGACTTTTCAGGCGATACAGGAGGGGAAAGATGGCGGCGGAGTAGGGGCAGTGTTCTCAGCTCGCTCCTGTTAAGGAGAGACTCCAGGAACGAATGCGGAGAGGAGTGACTGACAGCACCTCCACAACAGATCTCAAGACAAGGTGGGCAGAGTGACTCTCAATCAACTAACCAGAGAAAAAGACCCACCAAAGAGTAGCTGAAATACAACCAGACAGATGAAAGAAATAACATCAAGGACAACACAGACGGAGATCCAAGATGGTGGAGGAGAAAGTGGAAGCTACACTAACCTCCTCCCAGGACCAGCCAGTGCTGACTCAGCCCCAGTACAGCAGACAAACCATTCCCCTCCAAGTGGCGTCAGCATGAGGGGAAGCAAAAGCCCTGCCTACAGGAATTAAGCTGCCACACCCACGGTCCTTAAGCCTGACGGCTAATCACAGATTGAGTAGATTAACAACTAAAGAAGACAGACAAAGACAGTAGATCCCTGGAAATCTCCAATAGGCTGCCTAGGGCCAGTCTGGTACATGATCTGACGCTACCAGAGGCAGATCCAGGAAGTGCAGATCATTCTAAGAAGCACCAACAAACAATAGGAATCACAAAAATGGGGAGACAGAGAAACAATCCCCCATCAAAAGGAAAGGTAGATTCCCCAGAGAGAGTGCTAAATGAAATAGAGGGGAGCAAAATATCAGATATGGAATTCAAAACATGGATTATGGAGAAGCTGAATGAGCTCAGCGGAAACTACAAAGAACTCCAGGGAAACTACAAGGAACTCCAGAAAAACTACAAGGAACTTACAGAGAATTACACGAGCACAAGAAAGGACATAGAAGCTATCAATAAGAGCCAGGAGGAAATGAAGAATACGCTCTCTGAATTGAAGAACACAGTAGAAGGAATTAAAAGCAGGCTAGAGGAAGCAGAAGATCAAATCAGCAAGCTGGAGGACAACGTACACAAAAACTCCCAGACAGTGCAACAAAATGAAAAAAGACCGAACAAGACTGAAGAGGTTCTAAGACAGCTGCAGGACAACATTAAACATAATAATATTCGTATCATAGGAATTCCAGAAGGAGAAGAAGAAGAGCAAGAGATAGAAAACCTCTTTGAAAAACTAATGACAGAAAACTTCCCTAACATGAGGAGAGAAAGAGTCACGCAGGTCCAGGAAGCACGAGGGTCCCAATGAAGATGAACCCCAACAGGCCCACCTCAAGACACATCATAATTAAAATGGCAACATTCAAAGACAAAGAGAGAATCCTAAAAGCAGCAAGAGAGAAACAACTAATAACACAAAAGGGAGCTCCAATAATGCTATCATCAGATTTCTCAGCAGAAACACTACAAGCCAGAAGTAAATGGCAAAAAATATTCCAAGCAATGAAAAACAAAGGCCTACAACCTAGAATACTCTACCCAGCAAAGCTCTCATTCAAAATAGAGGGTGAAATAAGTAGTTCCCAAGACAAAAGAAGGCTAAAAGAATACATCTCCATCAAACCAGCAATGCAAGAGATGCTAAAGGGTCTGCTTTAAGAAGATAAAGAAACGGAGAGAGACACAGAAGAACACGAGTACAAAGGGGAAAAATGACAATGAATAAGTACTTATTGGTAATAACCTTAAATGTAAATGGATTAAACACTCCAATTAAAAGACATAGGGTCGCTGAATGGATTAGAAAGAATGACCCACATATATGCTGTCTACAAGAGACCCACATTAGAACAAAAGATCTATACAGACTGAAAGTAAAGGGGTGGAAAAAAGTATTTCAAGCAAATGGACATGAAAAAAAAGCTGGGGTAGCAATACTTATATCAGACAAAACAGATTTCACAGCAAAGGCCATAAAAAGAGACAAAGAAGGGCATTTCATAATACTTAAGGGAAAAATCCATCAAGAAGATATAATCTTTATGAATATATATGCACCCAACTTAGGAGCACCCAAATATATAAGGAAAATGTTGAAAGACTCCAAGAAAGATATAGACAGCAACACACTCATAGTAGGGGACTTTAAAACCCCATTGTCAACAATGGACAGAGTTTCAAAGCAAAGAAACACCAAAGATATTGAGGCACTGAACAACACTCTAGAGCAAATGGAGTTAGTTGATATATAAAGAAGTTTTCACCCCAAAGAAGCAAAATATACATTCTTCTCAAGTGCACATGGGACATTTTCAAAGATAGACCACATAGTAGGACACAAAACAAGCCTTAACAAATTCAAGAAAATTGAAATTATATCAAGCATCTTCTCAGATCACAATGGCTTAAAATTGGAAATCAACCTAAAGGAAAAAACTCAAAAACATTCAAACTCATGGAGAATGAATAACATGCTATTAAATAATGAATGGGTTGACAATGACATCAAGGAAGAAATCAAAAAGTTTCTGGAAACTAATGATAATGAACACACAACAACCCAAAACCCATGGGATACAGCGAAAGCAGTCCTGAGAGGAAAGTTCATAGCAATACAGGCCTATCTAAAAAAGCTAGAAGGATCTCTAATAAAAAATTTAACCCTATGGCTGCAAGAACTAGAGGAAGAACAACAAGCAAAACCCAGATCAAGTAGAAGGAAGGAAATCATCAAAATAAGAGCACAATTAAATGACATAGAGACTAAACTAACAATTCAAAAGATCAACAAAAGTAGGAGCTGGTTCTTTGAAAAGATAAACAAAATTGACAAGCCTTTAACCAGGCTCATCAAGAAAAAAAGACAGAGGACCCAAATAAATAAAATCAGAAACGAAAGAGGAGAAATCACAACTGATACAACAGAAATACAAAGGATTGTAAGAAATTATTATGAACAACTGTATGGCAAGAAGTTTGACAACCTAGAGGATATGGACAAATTCCTGGAAACCTATAGTCTTCCCAAACTGAATCAAGAAGAAGCAGAAAGTCTGAATAGACCAATAACAGCTAGTGAAATTGAAGCAGTAATAAAAAAACTCCCAGCACACAAAAGCCCTGGACCAGATGGCTTCACAAGTGAATTCTACAAAACATTTAGGAAAGAACTAACTCTTATCCTCCTCAGACTATTCCAAAAGATACAAGAAGAGGGAAGACCCCCAAACTCGTTCTATGAAGCCAGCATAACCCTAATTCCAAAACCAGGTCAAGACACAACAAAAAAAAAAAAGAAAACTACAGGCCAATATCGCTGATGAACATAGATGCTAAAATCCTCAACAAAATATTGGCAAACCGGATCCAGCAACACATTAGAAAGATCATACACCACGATCAAGTGGGATTCATCCCAGGGATGCAAGGATGGTTTAATATTCACAAATCAATAAATGTAATACACCACATAAACAAAATGAAAGACAAAAACCACATGATCATATCAATAGATGCAGAAAAAGCATTTGATAAAGTAAAACACCCATTTATGATAAAAACTCTCAGCAAAATGGGAATAGAGGGAGCATATCTCAACATAATAAAGGTCATATACGAGAAACCTGAAGCCAACATCATACTCAATGGGCAAAAACTGAGAGCATTCCCCCTGAGATCAGGAACAAGACAAGGATGTCCGCTCTCTCCACTCCTATTCAACATAGTCTTGGAAGTTCTAGCCACAGCAATCAGACAAGAAAGAGAAATAAAAGGCATCCGAATTGGAAAAGAGGAAGTAAAACGGTCATTATTTGCAGATGACATGATAGTGTACATAGAAAACCCTATAGACTCCACAAAAAAAACTACTCGACCTAATAAGTGAATTCGGCAAAATAGCAGGATACAAAGTCAATATTAAGAAATCGAAGGCATTTTTATACACCAACAATAAAAACTCAGAGGTAGAAACTGAAAGAAAAATTCCATTTACTAAAGAGCAACAAGAAAAATAAAATACCTAGGAATAAACTTAACCAAAGAGGTAAAAGACCTGTACTTAGAAAACTACATAACACTGAAGAAAGAAATTAAAGAAGATACAAATAAATGGAAGCATATACCATGCTCATGGATGGGAAGAATCAACATCATTAAAATGTCCATACTACCCAAAGCAATTTATAGATTCAATGCAATCCCTATTAAAATACCAGCAAGGGATTTCACAGACCTAGAACAAATACTTCAAAAATTTATATGGAACCAAAAAAGAGCCTGAATAGCCACAGCAATTTTGAGGAAGAAAAACACAGTAGAAGGAATCACAAGACCTGATATCAAACTATACTACAAGGCCACAGTAATCAAACCAGTCTAGTACTGGCATAAAAACAGACATATAGATCAATGGAACAGAATAGAGAGTCCAGAAATAAACCCAGGTTCATATGGTCAACTAATATTTGACAAAGGGGGAAAGAACATCAAATGGAGTGAAAAGAGCCTCTTCAACAAATGATGTTGGGAGAACTGGACAGGGACATGCAAAAAAATGAAACTAGACCACCAACTTACACCATACACCAGAATAAACTCAAAATGGATCAAAGACTTAAATGTAAGCTGTGATACCATAAAAGTCCTAGAGGAAAAAATAGGCAAGAAAATTTCAGATATCCCACGTAGCAACATTTTCACTGATATATCTCCTAAGGCAAGGGAAATAAAGGAAAGAATAAACAAATGGGACTACATCAAACTAAAAAGTTTCTGCTCAGTTAAAGAAAACATCAGCAAGATGAAAAGGAAACCAATCATATGGGAAAACATATTCGCCAATGACATCTCAGACAAGGGATTGATCTCCAAAATATATAAAGAACTCATACGACTCAACACCAAGAAGACAGACAACCCAATTTAAAAATGGGCAAAGGACCTGAACAAACAGTTCTCCAGGGAGTCCATACAGAGGGCCCATAGATATATGAAAGAATGCTCAACATCACTAGCCATCAGGGAGATGCAAATAAAAACCACAATGATATACCACCTCACACCAGTCAGAATGGCCATCATCAACAAATCAACAAACAACTTGTGCTGGAGAAGATGCGGAGAAAGGGGAACCCTGGTGTATTGCTGGTGGGAATGCAGACTGGTGCAGCCACTATGGAAAAGAGTTTGGAATTTCCTCAAAAAACTAAAAATGGAACTACCTTTTAAACCAGCAATTCCATTCCTAGGATACATACGAAAAATCCTGAAACACCAATTCAAAAGAACCTATGCACTCCAATGTTCATAGCAGCACTATTTACAATAGCCAAGTGCTGGAAACAACCTAAATGCCCATCTGTAGATGAGTGGATCAAAAAACTGTGGTACGTGTACACAATGGAGTACTATGTAGCAGAAAGAAAGAAGGAACTTCTACCATTTGCAACAACATGGATGGAACTAGAGAGAATTATGCTTAGCGAAATAAGCCAGGCAACGAAAGAAAAGTACCTTATGCTGTCACCTATTACAGGAGACTAATGAACAACACAAACAAATGAGCAAAATTGAACCAGAGCTATGTAAACAAGAAGTAAACTAACAGTAACAAGGGGGGATGTGGGAGGGAGAGAAGGGGGTAAGAAGGGGAAGGGTCAAGTCAAATAACATGTATAAATGACCCACGGACATTGGCAACTGAGTGGGGACTGAATGTGGGGGAAGGGAGGGACAGGGTGCAAGGAAGCAAGAGGGGGAAAAAAACTGAGACAACTGTAATGGAAAAACAAACAAAAATTTTTTTTAGTGGGGGACAAATGAAAATATGAAGAATGGAAATGCCAGTTCAGTGAATATTAGGGCAAAGATTTTCCTTCACGTTGTATATTTTTCTCGCTATCTGATCCCTCCAGAGTTTGGCATTCTAAACAAGTAATGACATAAGTTTCTTTGCATAAAACTAATAAGACCAGTTGTTAATAGAGGTTCCTTTTTTTTTTTTTTTTTTTTTGACCAAGTCTTTGACTGGAATGTCAAGCCTAAAGGAGACATACTTGGGCTCAAGTTGTTACCAAAAAGCCCTGAGGAACTGGGAATGACTTTCAAAGGTAATAAAAGTCTGCGAGATAAAAGGCCTGGTACCATGGTTGGTTGCGCGGTCCACAGCAATCTTTCCAGGGAAGAACGAAGGTTGTTTTCCTGAAAGATGGCTAGAAGGGACCTTAAGGTACAATGAAAAACCAGAAAGACTTGGAAAGGACAGGTGTGTACAGGCAAGGATGAATGCCAGGTATGTGGCCCAGCTTCTGTGCCCTGAAGAGCAGACTAAGGGTCACCCTAAATGTTCCTTGGGTAAGTTCCAGCAAAGCAGAACTAAAGATCATAAGTGATCATTTGCTGCTCTTGTTGTGTTTATGCAAATGAACAGGATAAATTAAAAATGGACTTAATGTAGTCCCTTTAATGACAAGGAGGGTAATCTTAGGGAGAAAATCCATTATTCAAGGAAAATCACAATGATCAGTGGTAGACTATAAAGTAGTGCAGCTAACTGTCTTAAAAGTTTCTTTTCATTTAAAATATGGTTTCACTTGAAAATTAAACCATGTCTGTGATATCATCAAAGATATTCAAGTTGCAGGCAAGTAGAATGTCAAGTGCCTTGCAACTGGATGTCTTCCCAATAAGACAGTCTTACAGATTTAGAGACTTGTTTGTGGGTTATGTTACGTAAATTAACATGTTTTCTGTTTTCAAAGGGCATAAGCTTATGACTGCATTACGTGAGTGATTGTCTGTATGTATAAGCCTCACTTAATCCTCTCTGCAGCGCTGCCTCCTGAGACTCAACGGTTTGGCTGAACTAAATGGCTGGGTTGGTGAAGAATGGGGTGGTCTGTGGGCTTCACTTTAAAACTGGTTTCTCTTTTCTATCCGAATGGCTTGGACAGAAAGGACCCAGAGGTCTGAGAGGTGGGAAACCTAAACTATTTCCCTCAGCCCAAACTAAGTATAATGGGCAAAAGGGTTTTGGACAGGTTAGATGTGCCTAGTACACCTTCCTCCAAAGAAGCCCTTTTCTTCTTCTTTTTTCCCCTAATGTGGAACATTGAAAAACTAATCCCTGCCTTTTGTCATCTAGTAGTTATGGATTAAATGATGTCTTTTAACTCTTTTTGCCAAATCTGTTGCCCCCAGAATACAACAAGGATGCCAGCCTGTTAAACCAAGCACGCTGTTGTCTGGAGACTGCCAACTGACCTGGAGTCTGCACGATCCTTCCCCATGTGGGAAGGCCACCCTTCCCTCCACACCCCCACTATTAATAGGGATTTCTGGACCCAAGGGTAGGTAGGACGACGACCATGTCCAGCTTGAAGCAGCTAGAGGAGCTTGAGACCTTCGCCCATTGTCCTTTACAAGATTACAAAGGGTCTTAATATCTGAGAGGGAGGGATCGTTATTTTTTATTGTTAAAATAATTAATTAATGACATATTTACTAAAAAAAAGAGAGAGAGAGAAGAAGAAGAATAATATATGAAAGGGTGAAGCGGGAAAGCTTGTATGTACGAACCATGGGTATGGACTTGGGGGGGGGATTGCTGGGGGAGTGAGATACTGTGTGGAGGGGAGTAAAGGGGAGAAAGTTGGAACTATTGTAACAATATAATCAATAAAATACATTATAAAAAAAGATTCAAAGGCGCCCAGGAGGGGCTCTCTGTCAACTCTACTCATCTTTTTGCAACACACTGGTTCAAGGCAACACTGCAGAGGAAGGATTGCCCTCCCCCCCCCCCCCCCCAGCTCAGGTTGTAACCATTCTCTAAGAATCATAGTCTGCTGTTCTGCTTAGAGCCATGCTATCCTACAGCAGCACACTGTTTAAGAAGTAGTATTGTCTGGCTCCTGTCACTTACAAGGAGACTTCCAGTAGATGATTTACCTACAACATGCAAATGAAATTAAAGCCTCTACAGTTAAAACCACATGGTGATGTGTGGGTCTAATATGTTCCTAGAAATTAGTTCTTTATACTGGAATGTCTTTTTTTCTTTAAAAATATTTTTTAAACTATGTTTTTGTTTTTTTCCTTGAAAACAGGTGAAAGATACAAAAACAAACAAACAAAAAAAAAAAAAACCAACCAACCACTAAAAAGTCTAAGTCTCCTCTGAAGAGTAAATTAGCTTGTATGCGATGGAATTCTACACACTTAAGCAAACAAACAAAAATGACCTACTGATATAGACAAAAATATGGATGAATATCACAATTATTACGTTGAGAAAAAGGTGCCAACTATATGAGTACATATTATATTACCTGTGTATATGGCATTCAAGCAGGTAATGCTAGTCTTTGGTAATAGAAGTTGAAATAGTAGTTACCTGCAGGGAGGGGACAAAAGGATGAAAACATTCTATATTTTGATCTGGATGGTAGATACAAAGATGTAGTATATATATAAAGCCCTGCCTGGGTAGCTCAGTTAGAGCATTTTCCTGCTCTGCCAAGGTTGCAGCTTCAATCCTTGGTCAGGGTACATACAAGAATTAACCAATGAATGCATAAGTAAGTGGAACAACAAATTGATATTTCTCTCTCTCAAATCAATAAATAAAAAGTAAAAAAAAAAAATTCACAGGCCTTGGCAGGTGTCTCAGTTGATTGGAGCTTCATCTTGTATACCGAAAAGGTTAAGGTTCAATCCCCAAAGGACATACCTAGTATGTGGGTTCTATCTATCCCCTATCCCTGGTGTGTCTGGGAGGCAACTGATGGATATTTCTCTCTCAAATGGATGTTTCTCTCTCACTCTCCTCCATCTCCTAACTTCCTCTCTCTCTAACATCAACATATCCTCAAGTGAGGATTTAAAAAAATTCACAGAGCTGGAAAGTGATTTGTGCATTTTACTCTACATAAATAATAATACAGTTGGTTTTCTTCTCACTACCTGTGACTCCCAGCTTCACAATTCTCCAATCCAGAGGCCACTCCTCCAAATGGGACTTTTTACCACCCCTTTTCTCTCAGTACCTTCACACCAGGGGTGGCATCCTGAGAGTATGCTAGGCAGACACCAGAGGCCAAGGCTGTGGGCAGTGGGGCCATGACTTGTGTGTATGCCCCTTGGCTTTCTCTGGCCCCTTTGCCCATATTACCCATGCCTGCCTCCCCCTCTTTCTCCTTTTCTCCATCCCTTTCTGAGAAGGCAAGTGGCAGAGAGAATGGCCAGCGGGGGTTGCTGACCCTTGCTAAACAGTGCTGTCCCTCCTGGCCCTCTAGGGTGTGCCTGCCTAGAAAGGACAGCATGTGCTAATCAAGTATAGAGTTGACACATTCCCTCCCTGTTTTATTCTCTGGCTTCTGATCCCTGGACTGATTCTAGGACTTTCTGCTCTCGGGGCACTCAGTCTCAGTAAGCTTCCTACTTTGCATTTGTTCGTAAATGGGGCCTATCACAGTGGATGCTGAGGACCAGTCCTATCTTCCCTCTACACCCTTCTGCCTACCCCCAACTTTTAGCAGCATTCTTTGACCATGACCCTACCCTCACCCAGGGTTTCACTCCAGCCAAGCCTTTTATCTAATCATTTGGTGTCCTCCCCAGTGCCTAAGGGCAGAGGAACCTGAGTCTCTTAAGTCAATTTGGCAAGCATTCTTGGAGCAAGGCAGAAAGTAAAGGGTGCTGCATGTTCCTTGCCTTCAAGAATCTTCTAAAATGGGAGAAATGGTGCACAACCCAGGCCCAGTCATGACAGTTCTCAACCCAGTATTTTGTATTGGTCCTTCCTTAGTGTCAGGCATTGACCTGTATGCTTTCAGCGGATTACCTCTCCGAATTTTCCAAACAACTTTAGGATGATGTTTTGGAAATGAAGGAACTGAGGCCCAAGATTTGACTGCTGGCTTGTGGCTGCCAGGAATCTAAGAGCTACTTCCCTAGGGAAACGCCCTATTTCTGCTCCGGGCAGGCTACGGAAGGAGTTTGGAAGGAGTTGGAGAGCGAGAGCTCAGGGTCAAACTTTGGGGAACCTTTACTTGTGTCACGCCCTTTCTACACAGTTCCCTCCTGCCTCGGGGGCTTGGGCAGAGGCTCAGGGCGGGAGTATGGGCTGGAGGCGGGGGCTTAAGGAGAAGCAGATACAAAGCTTGACTTGGCAGAGCAGCTGACGGGCGCGGAAGAACCCAAGCCAAAGAGGCCCTACTAGCTCCCGTGGCACTGCAAACCTCGAAGCATAGATAACGCTGAGTTTGTTGCAAGCCCCTGAAGCGCATGCAAACTGCTGGGAGCTACTTCCCTGGAGCAACTTCGGGGCTACGGCACCGAGGGCAGCCGCATTAGACCACACCGTGGAGTCTGAAGGCCACAGCTGGTTCCGGGGCGCGGCCACGTGCGGCCAGCCAGGCTCGCACGCTCCGCCGTGCGGAGCCTCGGGGCGGCCAGCAGGGATGCGCGCTGCCAACGAGCACACATTCCAGGACACACACACACAAGCACGCGCACGCACACACACACACACCGCCCCCCCCCCGTCCAAGTCCGCCACGCCCTGCCCTCTACACCCCGCCTTCGCCCCCGCGGCTTAAGCTGCTGCCCTCCCATTGGCCGCACGGCGCGTGACGCGCGGCGCCCGGCCCCGCCCCTCGTCAGTCACTTGGCAGAGGCGGCGCCGGCGGAGACTAGTCTCGTCCGGGGACTGGCGGCGGCGGCGGCGGCGGCGGCGGCGCCGGAGCTCGAGCCCCGGCGGCTGAGGGCGGGTGCGCGCGGGGGAGGGAGGGAGGGGGGGGGTCGGTCAGCGACGACTCCCCGGACGGCCTTTCTCCTCCGAGCGGCGCCGGATTCGACTTTCGGGGGCGGGGGTCCAGCCCATCCATGACCATGGGCGACAAGAAGAGCCCGACTAGGTACCTGCTTCGAGCCAAAGGGGCGGAAGGGGAGGGAGGAGTGGGGCGGGCGGGGGCCGGCGACGACTAGGCCCCGAAGCCACCCGGGGCGGGGGTAGGCGCTGCTAAGATGGAGATCCGGGGGCGGGGGTAGGCGGCCACGGCGGCGGCGGGAGGCGGTGTCGCTCTTGCTCGGGGCTGGCGGTAGTGCGCGCCGCAGCCATGGCGGCCCTCCGCAGCCGCGGCCGCCGCCACTTCTCCCAGACAAAGGGAGATTTAACCTGGTGGGGAGGGAGGGATGGGGGGAGGGCGGGCGCGAGCCTGGAAGGGGAAGGGAAGAGACCGGCTCAGTCCCCGCCGCGGGCCTCGGCGGCCTCTGCGGGCCCCCTCCAGATCCGGCCGCTGTTCTTTCCCGTCCCCCTCCGCCCCCCCCGCCCTAAGGCCCACGCTCAAGTCCACAAGTCCTCCCGCTTCCTGCGCACGCCGCGGCCCTTCTGGAGTCGCCGCGCCTGCGTGGCCACGCGGCCCGGAGCTTTCGGGGGGCCGGTCGTGGGCCCCAGTCCCTCTTCTAGTCACGGAAAAGGGTGGGAGGGTGGTCCCCCGAATGAAGTTTTCAGCCCTGGATTCTTGCGAAATTAAGACAACTCACTAGCGCCTGCGATTTGCTGTCTCCCCCTTTTTCATGCTCCCTGTTTCCTTCTCTTTCCCCCTTTTCCCCACTCGCCCGAAGGCCAAAAAGACAAGCGAAACCTGCCGCAGACGAAGGCTTTTGGGATTGTAGCGTTTGCACCTTCAGAAACAGCGCGGAAGCCTTTAAATGCAGCATCTGTGATGTGAGAAAAGGCACCTCCACCAGGTACCTGAAGATGTGTTACCTTTTGTTGAGGGACCTTTTTTTTTAAAAGGGGGGGAGAGGGTAGTGGGCTATTCATTTTGCCCTCTTCCCAACTTGTTGATTATGGCTTTTTCTGCGTATCTGGGGTTGTATTTTGTGTTGGGTTCAAAGCCTCATGTTGAGTAAACATGGGAGAGATTTTTTCAGATATTCGTCTTATTTTAAATAGACGCTGAATTTATATTTGTGTCCTGTTGGCTCATAAAAAGAAGCAGCAGTACTTTTGCTATGGATTGTAGGACAGAAGACCTTTTTGCCATGCGCAGAATGTTTTTAATTTGCCTGTCTTTAGTTAGTTATTTTTCTTTTGAGAAATTTAGTGATGGGTTATATAGTAACGCTGGTTGTGCTTTTCCTGTCTTGAGCTGCAAATATCTGTTATTTTCTTGCACCTGAAAATAGACATTGAGCTTTGATAAAGAAAGTGTATTTTTTTGAAAGGCTGAGCTGTCAGGTTTTTTTCCCCTGATTAGCTTATACAGAGTGCTGATGAGAGATGGTGTTGCAAAATGCTGAAATGAATAGTGTGACTATTGAAATTTGTGTTTAAAACTTTATTATAATAAGAAGAATGTTGAAAATATTATTTCATTTTGGTGAAGGTAGTAAATTGCATCTGATATCAAAACTAGTTGCACTCCTGATTTGACTTCTAGATATACTAGCGTAAAATGTCAAAGCTCATTTTATAGTTTTGGAATCATCTTTTGACTTTGTTTCAGTGATAATAGAGTTTGAAGTTAAGCTGTTCTTGATGTCATATGATGTGCAGACATTGGGGTGTGTGTGAAAGAGACAGAATGAGTGCATTTCTTGGTGGATCCTTGAAGACTTAACTTTGATTGCCCAAAGTCTCATTTCATCAGGTACCTCTTTTTGAATTGGTGGTGTTCCAATATGACTGTGTAGTAGTATTCCTTAGTATTAACTGGGTGTTGTTCTTTGACTAAATGAATGTGTCTGTTAGGATATCATTGCTTTATTTATATCTGGGATTAAATATGATACTGGGCAACCTAAAGAATATAACTCTGAGATGAATTGGTTTAATTAGTGATGGAGTAGTTTTGTGAATTCCACCGCCTCTGTAAGTAATGAGACTTGAATAAAAATGCTCAAAAAGTGAAAACATTTCACCATAAGTAGTTTTTAAACTAAATTCATGTCATTATTTTTGTATTATTATTATAGATTTATTTAGTTAAAATAAGAACACTCATTGTGGCATAATAGATTTTGTTTTGCTACCCAAAACAGGGAATTCCACCAAATGGCATGAAAGTTTAGACATGTATGTTATTTAAATCAATAGTGATTGTATGAGTTTTGTGGGGTTTTTTTGTTTGTTTGTTTTTTACACATGTAGAATGCCTCAGAGGCCATACCTCTATTGTGGTTTGGTTTTGAGTGTTACAGTAGATGTTCAAGTAAAGTGACTAGGAAACTCCTAAGAACTTGAAAACTACTGGTGTAAAGAAAGGTTAGGTCAAATTCAAAAGTTTACATTTGATGTATTGCTGGGAACAATGATCTCACATAATGAAACGCATTTCAGCTCCTACGTATGTTAAAAATCTGACTTGTCAACGTGGAAGATTTTGACTTAAAAACAGTATGATGTTTAAAGTTTTTTCAGAGTCCCAGATGATGATAGTGAAATGTTTTTTAAGCAAACATTAAATTATTAATGAAAATATTTTAAGGTCTATTCAGGAACAGGATGCTCACCTACTATCTTGAAATATCTTTTTGTAATTTTTTGATGTCTGTTGCTGAGTAGGCTTTGAACACAGATTTCAGAGTTCTGAGGATAAACTGTGTGTGTATCAACTCATGATAACATAGACTAAATTTGTTTCGTTTTGGTTTTTGCTAATATTTTGGTGTTCTAAAGCTATTCTAGAAGTCATCATTAACTGGAAGGCAAATAACATTGGTGCTTCATGTGGAAAGGTTAATTTCACAGGTTTTCACTTGTCTTAGCCTATCCAGTGTATTGGTTAATTTCTCTGATCCTGGTTACTGCTATGTTTCTTTTTCCTGGGCCCTTCTCTTGTAATTTTCTCTGCCTCAAAGGTTTGACATTTTCTGCCTCACATAATGTTTTAATCAGACTTTGTATTGATGGCAGTAGAAAGCTTGTTGCTGGTTTTGGATACTGGGTAATAGGCAAAATTTTGTGATTTTTTAGAATAACTTTTAAATAATAAAAGGATTTTTCTAACCTGTTGACTGGCAAAGAAATTGGATTTTGTTTTTCTAAGCTGGTGTTTGGTATTAGAACAACCTACCTGGTTGGCTAGCCAGTGGTCATTTTTGAGGTAGTTCATCATTCTTGTCATTATTGTTGCCATCATTTACCAGTCAACCAAAGAAGTCAGCTTTGATTTTGTGGTAGCCCAGTAGGACACAACTGTATTTATCCTCTGAGGGTAGAATTAATATTCCTCAATTTGATTAAGAAAAGATGGCACTTATCCAAAGAACATTTTTAAATTCCCAGAATGTGAAAGCTCCTGCTCAAGACATTGGAGAGGGAAGAGGGTGTTAAAGGTTGGTAAGACATGTAATGGAATAACCATATTTCAAGTTATAAAGAGCTATGGAAGGTCGGAGCAGTCTGGCTTGGGGATCAATTAGGAGCCCCCATCCCCTTATTTCTTCTGGACAGGACAGTTGATTTCTACAAAATAACCTGCCAGCACTTCATGATTATTGTCATGTATATATATTTGTACCAAATATATTTAATTCTCCAGGTGGACGGGAGGTATTTTTCTTTTTGGACCAGCATAGCGAATGAAAGGAACATCAGGAACCCCTAAAGAACATGTTAAGGGAAGAAGGAGGGAATACATAATAGGCTACTTGGAGGTTCAGGGGAAAACAGACCTTATATTTTGAATGTATTATCAATTATATGTTGTGTTTCTACCCCTTGCTGGTTATTTTTTTATAGCTTTATTAAGGTATATAATTTATATGCCATAAAATTCAGCAATTGTAAGTATAATTCAATGATTTTTAGTAATTTTGAAGAGTTGTGCAACCATCCCTACGAACCAGTTTAGAAAATTTCTATATCATTGTGTGATTTCCTCACGCCTGTTGTGTGATATACTTTTAAGTCTTTAACATGGTCACCTGCAGTTGGGAAAGTTGCCTCTACACACACCATGCTGGTGTACAGTATTCCCTCACTTATCGCAGGTATTACGTTCTAGATCCCCCTCGCAATAGGTGAAAATCCGCGAAGTAGGAACTTTACATTTATTTTTGTATTTATATATATTTTAAAGCTTTATAAATCCTTCCTACATATTATAAACTGTTCCCAGTCCCTTATTAACCTTTCCCACTCCCTTATTAACCTTTTTCACACTTTTATAAACACTACTTATGTTCTTAAACATTCTCCACTCAAACCTACGTAACTTTAACAAGATACGTATACAGTACTGGAAAATCCTGTGATATAGCGAAAAATCTGCGATAATTAAATATAATATTTGAAAAAATTCTGTGATACAGTGAGAACGTGATAAGTGAACCGCGCGATATAGAGAGGGACTATTGTACTCTAAGCCTTTCAAGCTAAAAAATAAAGGAGTGTATATGTAAGGTGGCGGTAGGTGGGGAAGAAACACTATTCCTTTCTAGGTAATAGCTAGTATTTCCCAGCCCACTTGACCAGCTTCATGAAAGAGGATACCAGCTTTTAAAAGAAAAGAACAACCCACAAATTCACCAATTTATCAACCATTGTTAAGTTGAACTTCTTGAGTGTTGGGACACAATAACTTTTAGACTTGGTGATAAGTATATTTTACTTTTGGTCTTGTTATTTCTCTGAATGCAGTGATGTCTTTATAAAATCACCAAGATGTTGCTGATTAATGGTACTTTGGTAGTAGTGCTGCATCTTGACCTTCAGCTACTGCTTAAATCATACTTGAAAAATCGAAGATTTTTTTGTTTTGGATAATTACCATAGATTTAGAACTTTATTAGTCTTCAACTCCAGATTTTATCATGGGGTTGAGTTGAAATCATGTTTTATTTAAACTTCTGAAAATTGTACTGTTTTTAGAGACTTTCCAGACAAGTAAAAATGACGAATTTACTTCAGATGTGTACTAAGATTGTGTAGCTTAATTAAAAAATTGGTAGTTGTTTTTGAAGAATTTACTTTCGATGTGTAATAAGATTGTGTAGCTTAATTAAAAAGTTGGTAGTCAGTTGTTTTGTGTGTAAAATGTCTTCTTTGTTCCCTGATTCTTTGTGGTTGTAACTCTGGACTTTTTCTCTCCTTAAATTCAGATACCCTTACAACTCAAAACCTCTTTAGTAGTCATTAAGTACCCTGGAAATCATAGGGGAAAACACACATAACTAGTGATAATGTCAAAGTTTTGGTCTTTGCTGGAAACTACAAAAGTGCGTCTTCCTGTAATACTTTTAGATAGGAAAACTCCCAGAAAGAGGGAGTAGGTGCCTAACCTGGAGCAGAGCCAAGTACTGGGTCATCCACCACTGCTTTTGCTCCTTAGGTCATATTTGGTTTTTTTGTTGTTTTGTTTTTCTAAATCCTCACTCAGGGATATGTTTATTTTTGATTTTCTTAGAGAGAGGAAAGGCAGGAGGAAAGAAGGAAACATTGATGAAAGAGAAACATTGATCATTTCCCCTCCTGGATGTACCCTGACTGTTGATTGAACCATCAACCTTTTCTTTTGGTGTATGGAACAACACTCCAACCAACTGAGCCCCCGGCTAGGGCCATATTGGTTTTATTATAGTGTTTGTCTTTCATGCAATTTCTTTATAAAATACATAGAAAATTACCTATTTTCCAAAGTATCAAGCCCTTCAGCCTCGGAGCTGGTACGACAGTGGGATCAGTTACTCTTACCCAGAAACAAGGTGATAATTTATTTGCTATTATATTGAACCTACTGATTTATTGCTACTGACTTGAGCTTATGTGTACTTGGTGACCTTAGAGTAAATTACCAGCGTACTTTTGGTTAGTTGACAAGTTTTTATTGAGCAGACAGCCATCTTGGGCTCTAATTACAGTGGTATAAAGACAGATAAGGTCCTTGTCCTCACAGAACTTAAAATGCTATGGAAAGAGAAAATAAACAAGTAAATGGAAATAAGATAATTTCAGCTAGTGACAAGTGCTATAAAGAATTTAGAGCAGGATAGGGAACTTTAGAGTAGTGAAAACTGGGTGTTGTGACTGCTTTATAGATTGTGGAGATACACATTTGTCTTTTTAGGAAACACTAATGCTTTCTTTTGGAACAAGGGGATAGTTAGGAGAGCCCCAGGAGGAGCCCCTTGTGTATTCTGTAGTCACTTCCCCTACCCCAGCTGCTCTCCTGACTCTAATGCCAGGGATGAGTTTTGCTTGTTTTTAAACGTTATGTACTTGGAGTCATATAGTATATTCACTTCTGGGTTGTAAGACCCATCCCAGTGTGGTTTTTGCTTATTTTACCAGGGCTCTTTAATCTTAAGTATATTTTAGAGCTCAGCTCTTTTCATGCAGACCCTTACAAGTGTACATTCTAGAGACAGGATCTCTTTTCAGCATCTCTTTATCCCCTGCATACTTGAACACAGCTATCTCCTCCCATCAGCAGCATAAATCCACACATTAGGTGGAGGGAACAAAATCTGGTGTGTTTTTCTAGAGTACATAAATGGAGTAAACGTTGTTTTTCATTGGTAGTATTGTTCATCAGTCATTTTTATTTCAAGGTGAGTTGGTTAAATAGACGGATAATTCCCACTTTCAAGGAACCTAACAAACCAGTTGAAAGATAAGACCATAAAAAGATAACCAATGGTGTAAAGCACCCAGTGACATGAGTGAACTTCACAGTATCCATGGGGTGAATGAGTACATGGTAGAGAACATAGGTGCTTTTTAGAGGAGGTAGACAGTCAGTCTGTAGGGGTGCATTGAGGAGTGCTTCACTCAATCTGGGATTTCAGCTAGGCCTTTATGATTCTTGGATGTAGGGTTTGCTCTATCAGCTGATACAAGTTTATTAGTTCTTTGCTTCCTCCTACCTACTTTATTAACTGTACTCTTTTCAGATGTCATCCACACTTTTCCACTTCCCACAGGCTGGCAACTCCTAAGTACTATTTATTAACCACCTGTCACAACAACATGCACACATACACATGACAAAAAAATCTAACTGGCTCTTTGGCCTCTCCTCTTGGACAACTTAAATTATCTCCTGGTTTTCATTGCCATTAGGATACAGTCCAAATCCTGAGCATCACAGGGACTTCTGATTTGGTCCTTTACTGTTTCTTTCTTTAGAATTTCTGGTAGCACCCTGCTATCACCCTATCTGCCCTCCATACACATTATGAGAGTCTCTCATACTAAACTGCTTGTGTTTTCCAAGCACTGACCATGATGTCTTGTTTCCATACCATTACACATTCTATGCTCTGGATTTTCTTCTGAAACGCTTTTCCTTTTGTGTCCTGGCTGACTCCTTTTTGTTCTTCTGTATGTCTCAGGAAGCCTTTCCATTATTGTCCTTCATTGATTTATACCTCCTCATGAGAGTTGGAACTGTATTTTCACTGTATCACCTTTGCTGTTGAGGGCAGGACCTTTCCTTTCATAGCTTTATTTTCCTATGTCTGTTATAGTGCCTGGCACTTGGTAGTGGGTTAGTTGAATATATATAGAATAAATGAAGACTTGGGGTATCATTGGAGTCCTCTTTAAAACTGTACTAGTTAAGAGTTCTAATAAACTTTTATACTAGTGCTTGTGTCTTGTATATGTGAATATTACTGGATTAGGGAAACGTTGTCTTTATGAAGTATGTCCTTAAAAGTACTATTCCTTCCCTGGCCGGAATGGCTCAGATAGTTGGGTGTCATCCTGCAAACCAAAAGGTCTTGGGTTTGGTTACTTGGTCAAGGCACAGGCCTAGGTGGCAGGTTCGGTCCCTGATTGGGGGGACCAAGAAAGGCAACCAGTCAGTATTTCTTTCTCACACTCATGTTTCTTTCCTTCTTTTTCTCCCTGTTTTTCTGGTTTTGTTTTCTAAGTGTGTACTAGAAATTAAACACAACTAGAACCTCAGAGGCTGTAGGCAATTTAGAGCTTTAGCACACTCACCTATATAACAGTAACTAATTCTTCGTACTCCTTTCTGTTTGCCCATTTGGTGGTTTAAGCAACCACAAGTCATATTGAAAAGTCTGGTAATAAAGCAGAGGTCCTTTTGTTGTGCAAAATTAATTTTGAGGTGTGATAAGGAACTGGGTGAGTGTGCTTGTAAGCTGGCACCTAAAGATAGTTTAAAAATGGCTACAGACCATTTTGAGTGTTAAAAATGTTATGCTCTCCATTGTGTAAGCTCTTTTGTGTCAACATACCCATGGCTTGATAGTTGTACCTTGTACATGGTGTACATTACTGTTCTGTTTAGTAATTTGAATGAATTACTTCTTTTAAGTTGAAATCTTGACTCATTCAAGTTCTTTATTTAGCTATAATTTCACTTCCATGCAGTAATTGACAGAGAGACTGGACGAGTTCTCCATAAAGGCAACACAAACTGTTACTCAGAAATCGTGAATGGTTGAAATTACAGGGTAAACAGTGAAATTTTTATTTTTTAATAGGCTTAGATATTACTTCCTCCTTTAGTTGGGAAAAGAAACTAGTGGGAAGCTTATGTAGTAAAATGCATCTTAAAACTTGTTCAAAACATTTTTCTCTAAGAGCATTAGCAATACAATTTAAGATGAAACTTGAATAGCCTTTGGGAGGGACAGGAAATTAAGGCTGAAACAGGATACCAGTTTCATCATCGTATTGGGTCTTAACACACATCAAGTACATTGTAGTTAAAGGGAGAAAATAAACCTGGTGACTACTTTCTAAAACAGGGCAGATTTCATATATAGGTTATGAGGTTTACTGTTTTCCTTAAAAAATGAGTTTACTGGCCCACATAGCCAACAATGACAAGGATACCATTTGAACTCAGAATTAAATGAATCATTGCAGGAATCAGGGCCCCTATCACTTGCCCAATTTCTGGACCATTTTTGGTTGCCTGGAGGTTGGGATACTCCGATTGGCCAAACCTAACATATCTGCATGATCTGTTACTTGAAGGAAAATAGGACACTAGTTTAACTAGGTGGATAGAAAGTAGCTACCATAGTTTAGTACTACGTTTTGGTTGTGTTACTGGATTAATACTCATGATAGGCTCAGTTATAAATTTGTACTGTAGTTAATTTCTTACTCCAGTATCTTGTTAATTTTTATCACATAGATAAAAGGTTGTCAATGAGCATTGGTATAATTTAAAAAATACTGATGTTCTGTAGGTTAATTTCCTTTATCATCATATATGGCCAGTGATTCTTTGTCCTTTATTTTAGTTAATGAAGGTAATACTTTCTTCTTGCAGAAAATATTGGGGGGGGGGACCCATAAACATAGGTCACTCATAATCCTGCCATCCAGAATCATTTTTATTTATTGAGCAGTTTATTTATTACTGAATCAAAAACGGTAAAGTTTTACATGTGCTTTGTTTTAATATGCTAGTTCATTGAATTTTCAAAATGATGTAGGTGGTAGTTCCATGTGGGAGTTGGGAAATCAGGCAGTATGTGATATAAAATAAAGAGTCTCTTGATTTGAAAAATATGTACTCTAATCTGTTTATATGCTTCATTTTGGAAGAGAAAATTTTTGTGAACACTTCATGGTTTTAGGATTTATATTTGTAGAAAATAAGGCCAAGGTCTAGTTTCCATTTTTCTTTTTGGATTGTTTCAGTTTGGGGAAGAATGAACATGTCATTGAATTCTTAATATCTGTAGCATAATTGACTTCTGCCAAATTTGTTTATTAAAGAACAATTATGTACATAATGCAACCTTGATTTTAATGTTTTTATGCTGAGTTTGTCTAGATTGGTGCTTCTCAGACTTTAGTATGCGTTAGAATCACCTGGAAGGCTTGTTGGAACACATTGCTTGGTCCCACTCCCAGAAATTTTTAGTTAGTATGTCTGGGTTGAGGCCTGAAAATCTGCATTTCTTAACAAGTTCCTAGGTGATGTTGATGTGCTTGTCTGGGGAACACACTTTGAGAACTGCTGGTTTAAATGGCATTAAATTCTCCTGAAGAGAAGCCAACAAGTCTTCCTAATGAAGCTGATGATAGTTTTTGATGTTGGTTATGGAAGATTATGTCTTGGCATTTCAGAGTAAACTTGGGAGTGAAGAGAGTGATCAGCATTCTAGGGGCCATTCTGAAACTGGCACCAGATGTGATGCCTTAACTATCAATACATCATGTGAAGTATGGGAATGTTTATAAATTGGGTTACTATATTAGCTAAATGCATATCTTTTTTACATTCTGAAATCAGATGTTATCTTACATTGCTGACATTTGTACTGGATTTTGGATATATGTATTTTAAAGACCTATTTTTCATCATATGTTAGAAAAGCAGAAACTTTTTTTTTTTTTTTGAAACATCTTTATAATCAGTAAATCAACATTCCAGTAACATGTTGGCAAAGAACATGGACAGGTACTTTATAAAAGAATTAAAAATTAAGTTAGGAAAGATAAGAAATATATAACCTTCCCATTTCTCAAATGAATACAAAACAATATAGCATATTTTGGCAAGTCAAATATTGAAAAAATTTTTTTAGTAAGGTTGGGAAATGGGCATTCTCTTGTGGACACTTGGTGGGTGGGTAAGTTGATTTAAATTTTCTGAAGGTCATTATGGTAGTTGGTAGCAAATTTTTAAAAAATATTTGTACCCTGGACGCAACAATTTTAATTTCTAGGAATTTGTGTGATCTGCATGTAAAAATTTCTCTGTAAATACAGGTATATTAATTGCATCATTATTATAACCAAAAATAAAAATTACCTACACAGGAATTAGCAGGGAGTTGTTAAAAAGTAAGGAATAGGTCACATACGTTCTTGAAGTGACAGAATTACCCAGAGAGAGCTGATGAATGGTAGCAAGGAGATCTTTGTGGTGGTGAGTAGACCTGTATCTTAATTGTGGTTTTGGTTACATAACTCTACATGTTTCATAAGATGGCATAGATCTCTATATACACACATTGTTCCAATGTCGATTTCCTGGTTTTGATATTGTACTATAACCAAGAAGATGCAGCTATTCAAGGAAACTTCATGGAAGGGTATATAAGACCTTGTACTGTTTTTCAACTTCCTATATATCTGTAATTATTTTAAAATAAAAAGAATTTCAGAAAGAATCTGTAATAAAGGATAATGTGAAAATATTAAAAAAGCAAGTTACAAAATGATAAGCAGTATGATCCCACTCTAAGTAGTATTCATAGCATAGTTATTACCACCTAGAAGCAATAACGATGAAAATATTGTGAGTGGTGGGATGATGGATTCTTTTTTGTGTGTGCGCGCTTTTCTGTAATTTCTATACTGTGGACGAGTTGGTATTGCTTTTGTAGTTGAAACAGCCAATTTTCATAATAGGGCATTAAAAACAATGATCTAATTGTGGAATATTGAAATTTAATTGGAACTATATTTTTACATTACAGGGTTTTAAAGTTTATATTACAGTAACTATATTACAGTAACTTGGTATTATAACAGCTATTAGTTAAAATTAAAAGCATATGTACTCTAAAACATGTTGTTTTATAAATTTAAAATTGTTTTGTGTTCTTTGTATTTCGTCGTCGTCGTCGGCAGCCGTCCGTCTCGAGAGACGATGGTGTAGCTTCTTAAGAGTCTATCTGCACTGCCGAGAATGGCTGTGCAGTCCGACTCGGGAGTGACACGGTATCTGTCTCCTCCCGTGTTGAATCGACATCTTGCGATGACGCTGGAGTGTCCTCTCCAGTGAAGCTGAAGCTACAGAGCCTGGGCAGGGTGATATGGAGGGTCTGCTGTTGCCCATGATACCATAATCCTGTGTGATGTTCTAAATCAGTGCTGTCCAGTATAAATATATGCATTACAAGCCACATGTGAATTTAAACTTTTTAGTAGCCAGTAGTAATGTAAAAAGCAGGTGAAGTGAATTTTAAGAACACATTTTGTATTTAATCCCATTACATCAAAAAATACTATCATTTCAACATGTAATCAGTATAAGCTTGCAGTGAGATGTCTTACATTCTTTATTTCATACTAGGTCTTCAAAAGCTGGTGTGTATTTTGCGATTACAGTGCAACTCCAGACTAGCTATGTTCCAGTCGCCACATGTGGCTAATGGCTATGATATTAGAGAATAGTTGAGAGCCAGGGCTTTAGTGTCAAACCTGAGTTCCAGTAACACCAGCTCTGCCATTTGCTATCCTTGTGACCTTGGGCATGTTATTTGAACTTGTGCTTTAGTTTTTCATTTATGGATAATAGTTTCTTCACAGGTGGCGGGTATTCCAAGGATTACATGAGTGAATGTGTGTAGCATACTAGGAACAGGACCTGGCACAGAATACATACTGTGAACAGTATACAACTGTTGGTAATGTTGTTATTCCCGTAGAGGGTGTCTTGGATTGAATGACCAATCATTCTAAAAACATAACTGAACTTCTGGTCAAGATGGAGTCGTAGATAGACACGCTTTGCCTCCTTGCACAATGGTAAGAAGGGTCACAACTAATCTCAACAAAAACAACCAGAAAATCAAACTATGGATGTCCGACAACTAAGGATTTAAGAAAGAAATATTCATGCAGATGGATAGGAAGCGGGGAGCTGGGATGGAGAGGTCAGGGAGTGTGGCAGAGGCAAGGTGGTAGCAAGGCAGCAGTGGCAGCTGGTGTAACTCGGCAGTCCCTCATTCATGTGTGGCGGATACAAAGCAGGAAGGGACACCTGAGGAGAGATCCCAGCCCCAGGCCAGACTGTATAGCCCAGAGTTCAGCTGGAATGTAAGCAAACTCATCCACTCTGGGAACCGGCACCAGGGCAGCAACTGGAGGGGCACCAGTCCCATACGGGAAGTGGGTGAAGTGCCTGAAAACGAGGCAAGTGCTAGTGAAGCCTCCAGAACTCAGGCAGCCACGGCATTGTCCCCTCTTCAACCCCTCCCAACACAGGGAGCCACAAAGTGGTGAAACGGATTACCCCATTCCAGAGAATACCCAAGGATCCACTCCATACAATTTAACAGGTGCACCAAGACAGGGAGTCAAAGCATCTCTCTACCTAGTACACAGAAGCAAACAAAGGGAGGCTGCCAAATTGAGCGGACAAATAAGGCCCACATGAAGGAACAGAGCAGAACCCCAGAAAAAGAGCTAAGTGAAGCAGAGACAGACAAACTATCAGGTGCAGAGTTCAAAACACGTGATCAGAATGCTCAAAGATCTCATGGAATATGGCAGAGGCATAAGGCACAGGAAACCAGTGAAGGGAAGGAAGCTGGGATTCAAATCAACTATTTGGAACATAAAGATAAAATAAATAATTCAGCCAGAGGAAAATGAAGAACAAGAATTTTTTAAAAAACAGGAGAGTTTAAGACTGTGGGACATTGCCAGAAGTGCCAGTATCTGAATCATAGGGGTGGCAGAAGAAGAGGAAGAGCAAGAAAGTGAAAACTTATTTGAAAAAATGAAAGAAAATTTTCTCTAAGTTGGCAAAGGAAGTAGACATACAAATCCAGGAAGCACAGAGTCCCAAACAAGTTGGACCCAAAGAGGACTGCACCAAGACACATCATAATTAAAATGCCAAAGGTTAAAGATAAAGAGAGAATCTTAAAAGCAGTAAGAACAAAGCAGAAAGTTACCTACAAAGGAGTTCCTTTAAGACTATCAGACGATTTCTCAAAAGAAACTTTGCAGGCAAGAAGGGACTGGCAAGAAGTATTCAAAGTGATGAAAAACAAGGATCTACAACCAAGAATACCCTATCCAGCAAAGTTATTATTTGAAATTGAAGGGCAGATAAAGTGCTTCACAGACAAGGTAAAGCTAAAGGAGTTCATCGTCACCAAGCCATTATTATATGAAATGTTAAAGGGACTTTAAGGAAAAGAAGGTCAAAACTATGAACAGTAGAGTGACAACAAACTCACAGCTGTCAACAACTGAATCTCAAAAAACAAAAACTAAGCAAACAACTAGAACAGAAACAGAATCATAGATACGGAGATAATTTGGAAGGTTATCAGCGGGGAGGGGGAAAGGGAAGAATGGGGGGAAAGGTACAGGGATTAAGAAGCATAATTGGTAGGTACAAAATAGGGAGATGTTAAGAATAGTAAAGGAAATGGAGAAGCCAAAGAACTTATGTGCACGACCCATGGACATGAACTATGGTGGAGGGATTGCTGGAGGGTAGCAGGGTACCCTGTGGAGGGGGACAAAGAGGGAAATTTGGGACATCTGTAATAATATAATCAATGAAATATACTTCAAAAAAGATTGAGAAACAATTTTTTAAAAAATATTACTGATTTCTTTATAATATTACCAGTGGATAAATATATTAATAGTACATGAGGTAATCTTTATATTGTGAGTGATGAATAGATAAATACCTGAGCACTCATGTGCAAAATATTGCACCAGGCACCTGAACATTTAGACTGTAAGTCTTAAGATGATACTACTTTATGTTGCATGTTAGTTTTATCTTTTCCCAATGTAATACCCATTGCAATCCTGAGAGGTAGTTGTTATTCTAACTTTCTTAGTTGAAGAAGCTGAGGCTCAGAAAAATAAAGTGACTTAGTTGTTTCATATTTAGTAGAGAAGAAATAGAAAGGTGACTAGTTAAATGTGCAAATTAACATGCTACTAAAGTGTCATAACTGCATTCTTTTGATTCTACATTTGCCTCATCCAGGGCCATTTGAATGAGAAGAGGGCGATAATATGTCAGTTGAATAGCTACCTCAGAATTATCCTGAGATTATTAGCCTTATCAGATCATGTATGGTGTAAGAAGTTAACATTGATTTAGTTTGCTTGTTATGATGTTTCTCTTGATAATGTTTATCTTCTGTTTCTCAGTTAAATATATCTAAAAAAATGGGCTGAGACTTAAAGAACTTGCCTTAAAGTCAGGTTCTTTGAAGTGCTGTTCATTGCTTGACCTATTTAGAAAATGACCCAATTCTATGAAAGAACATTGCATCATGAGAGGCAGTGAGGTTGTGAATGAGTGACTCTCCCAAGGCAGGGGGACAGTCAGGTGTAGTATATGTCATTAGGTGTTTGGTACTCATGTTCAAATATGTAAATCTGCTTTCAGTGTTATACATTATTGTCTTTATTTGCAGTTTCTTCTCCAATTAGGAAACTTGAGGAAGTCACATGACATCTATTTGTTGTTGAGTACTCTGGAACAAGATGTATGATAGTAAACTATCAGCTATTTTTTTAAAAAGATTTTTTTAATCTATATTTTTAGAAATAAGGGAAGGAGGGGAGAGGGAGAGAAACATCAATACATCGATCAGTTGCCTCTCATACACACCCCACCAAAGCCTCAGCCTAGGCATGTGCCCTCATGAGGAATCTTAACTGGTGATGGACTGTTAGGTTTGCAGGACCACACCCAACCAACTGAACACACTGGTCATCATATCAGCTTATTTTGACAGGTACTTTTGGTGTGCATCAGTGATCTATATTTATAATGGGAATTATATTTTGGTGCTCATAACCAGAGTGATAGGGGGAAGTAGGTAGTTAGCATGTTCTTTGTCCCTTGGTTTTCTACGTTTTCAAGGTTTTTTGTTTTCCGTTTTAGCTCAGCATGATTTGCCTGACAATACCTCTCTTCCTTTCTACCCAACCTTAACTGTAGATTTAGGACTATAAATCTTATGCAATGAGCCCATCAGAATCCAATACTAAGAACTCATCATTTCTAATCTTGGTGAATCTTAGCAACATAAAATTCTGCATTGGTGTTTTCTTTATTGAAGGGCTATTGTGAGAATTGTGGAATGTAAGCTATCCTGATTGAATTTTGGGATGAAATTTTATCTAATGAAATCATGTCTCAAAGATTTCTTTTTTGGCTGAGGGGTATCTCAAATGCCTAGGATTTCTTAAAAGTATGACTGTACACAATTTCTGCTACTATAATTATATTGTCAATAAAAACATGACATTATGTATGTACAGAGATTATATGCTGTTTATATTTTTAAATGTGGATTGCAATTAATATTTGAAATGTGTTGAAATTTCAGAACTAGATGATTTCTGCATCTCTTTCAGTTCCTAAATACTGTGATTTGTGTCTGTTTTGGCAGTTCATAAGAAATATCAATAATAAATGTTAACTCTCAATGCCAAGTTGTCAAAAAAATATATAGAAAATAATTTACATGTAATTTCTCACCCCTCCTACCCCCAAGATTTATAAATAGATATGTATACATTTCAGAGTCTCTAAATAGGAAAGCTGTATCTTTCATAATATTTTGGCATTATAGTTTATATGTAGCTGAAATTTCCTTATTTAAGTTATAGTTAATGTTTTTATTTTGAAATCCTTTATGTATGGGTAACAAATCCTGCCTGCCTTTCTCAGTCTAAGAAATTAAGTTTATTACAGACTGACCAAAACAGTATAGATTATTAATATCCTAATAAGGATGTTTAAGATAAGATCTTCCCTCAGAACAGCTAGTATGGAAGATGAGGGTTTTTAAAGTACAAACAGGTGTACTACAGCCCTAGAGTTGTTTTCATTTAGTTCTTTTTATATCACTTAAAAAGAATGAATCTGCTTCATCTTTTTTATTACTTTTTAAAAAATGTTTATATTGTTGAAATGTTTATATTGTTGATCCAAGCTACTACTTGGATCAAGCCCCAAGGCAACTCTTGCTTCTAATAGAACAGGTATACATTGGTCATTTTTCATGCTTAGCATTTTTGAACAACTTTTACTGAATGAGCTATGTGCTGTTAAATGTAACACAGACCCAGAAGGAACTTCATTAGTAAACAGGAAGAATAGTGGGACACTGCTCAGCAAAAGCTTCATTGGTTGATCTGCATCCAGTCCAGTAATAATGCTTACAATGGCCAACGTTTAATAGGCATTTAACATAGTACAGGCACTATGTTAAATCCATTTCATGCATCGTCTCATTTAACCATTGAGTCTGTGGTACATACATAGATAATCCTCATTTTACAGATAACAAAATGAGACCTAGAGTTTATATTCCTAACCCAAGTTAAATAGAGTTGCCCTTGACTTGATTCCCTTCTGGTTTCACAGGATTGCCTGTTGTTTCACTTCAGGTGTTCCCCCCCACCCCCATCTGATAATGGCATTATGATCTGTACAACCACCCAGTCTGTAGACTTAAATTTAGACACCCATCCATAGCAAGCAGACAGGAAAGGGAACCCTTGCATATTTATATGTTGTTAAAATAGTAGATTTTAAACATTCTCATGACAAAAAAATTTATCATGACAAATGTTAACTAGACTTATTGTGGTAATTGTTTCACAGTATAACAAATAGTGAATTGTTATGTTGTACATCTGAAACTAATATAATGATATAATGTATGTCAATGGATACTGCAATATAAAAAGTTTTTTAAAGACACTTGGTAAATGATTTGGAAATAATGCCATGCTGGTTTACTTCGTCTCTTTAATTTCTAATTTTACTCTGCATAGTTTGTTGTTACTCTTAAGATAGGTCCCTTATTTATGTCCCTGTCAAGTTCATACCTGCTTTTCTACTCACAGCTGAGACAGCAAATGATTGCAAAATAGACTTCTTCAGAAGCACTGTTTTAAAAAGTGATCCCTCTCAGAATAACTTCTAAAGAATGTCTTCATCTTAAATTCCAGTCTGTTCTGTGCTTGCAGGCTTTTAAGGTTGTGGAAACAGAGCCATCTCAAAAGTTTTTTAAAACAGTGACTACAGAATCTAAGAGAAGACCTTTCTAGGGAAAGAATATGGCTTGAGGAAGTAAAGGTGAATTAAAATTGGCAAGATCAT
Organism: Furipterus horrens; assembly: GCF_987537825.1. NCBI lineage: Eukaryota > Metazoa > Chordata > Mammalia > Chiroptera > Furipteridae > Furipterus > Furipterus horrens. The sequence continues at coordinate 76,126,965 of NW_028327177.1, forward strand.
GAAGTCTGTATTTTAGAAATTTTGCGGCTGAATTAGGCCTTAGAATGGTTGTTCATGCTCTTAGTAAAGGATTCTTCAAGAGGTTAGCTACAGAAGTTTTTGAACTGATTAATTTAGATTGGAATTTTTTTTCAGGAGTCAAATCCTAGGTGATCTTTCCTTTTCAGTTGGTACCGTTTTATAAATGAAGCCTTAGAATTAATGTTAGTATTTTTAGAACTCTTTGACCTAATCATATATATCATGAGAGAACATATTTCTCATGATGAATTGGGATGTTTTGTTAAAGAGGGGATTTGTAACATTTTAAATTTACCTATTAGCTAATAATTACTTAATGGAACATGAACCTTGAGAATAAATAAATTCTATGTGAAAATAGAGATTAATGCTGAATCTCAGAGTTGGTTTCCAAGTCAATGTTATATGGAAACTTTTGTCAAGTCATACCTAGTTTTAAAAAAGTATTTACAAACCGGAAACTTAATATACAAAAATGAATAAATTAAGTACATAGCAACCAGGTTGTTTCCTAAATGGGAATCTTTCACAAAATTTAGTATTCGACTTAATCCCAATAGTTAAATCAATTAGTAACTTGATGAGTCATTTTGAAAGTGTACATTATTTTCAGAATTAGAATTGTATTGATAACACAATCACAGAAAATTGTTATAAGGATATAACTTTGTTTCAGTGACCAATATAATCTACTTAGTTTTGTTTTGTTGTCACCAGAACAGAATAAACAGAAGTTGGTTTTGTTTCCAGTTCTGATTTTGCCAGGTAGATATGTCCTAATTATCCTTTTTTATTTCCTCTCTCCTTTATCCAAACTAGTTTTATGTGAAATAATGCTTTAGAAATGAGACTTTTATTTTTAACTCTTTAGTTACAACTATCGTATCTATAAAGTGAAATTCAAATTTGCAGTAGTTTTTATTCTCCAACTTCTTAGTAATAGGCAATGTCTACTATTTTGGATGTTTTTGTGTCATTTTAACTTTGCTACTTTTAAGAATAATGAATGCAGAGCAATTATCCCCACTTTTTAGTTGTCTTACATAATTTAGAATTTCCTCATCTAACCTTAAAATTCATTTTAGGTGTTAGCCTCGACTTTTTATCACCACCACCACCACCACCCTACCACCCGTCGCCCAAAAAATAAAAAACCCAAACCCTGGGATTAAACAAAAGAAGACTTCTGGCAAATAAAAATTGATTTATTGTTTATTTCATTACCTTTTGCTTTTTTAAACTTGGGGATTCAAAAGTAGGGAAATAAGTCGTACCTCTCCCCTTGTCCAGCTACATGAAAACTTAGATGGCATGAGGCAGGAAAGAGCTAACTAGATAATTGGCCTTTGAGTAAACTCAGCCTGGTTGTGTTTTTCTTTCACATCTTGTGCTGGACATAAAAATGTTTGGATCACATACTGGTGTGGAGATAAGAAAGAAGAGTAGTATTACTCTAGTGTAGGGAATATGAGAAATAGCATAGTGACCTCAATTACATGAAGTTGTAAACAAGGTAGATTTATGATCTCTTCCAGTAATCAGGAAACACACTTTATGCCTTAGTGAAACCCTGACAGTACAGATTGTTTCTGAAGAGATACATGTTATAATTTGTAGGCTGTGTGTGTTTCAGTAATAATGGTATTGATACTAAATTTACAGGTAAGATGTTAGGCTCTATTGACAATTAAAATTACAAGGAATGAAGACAGGATTTTGAAAATATAAGTAGTGAGAAAATACTTTGCTCTATAAAAACTTGTTCTATTTGTAGCATTTCTAGACTACATCCTCAAATAGTAATAACCAACTAGATTTTATCTTCTGATTTTAAAAGATGATATAATGAATTTTGTACACTAATGTATAATTTCTGTATTACTTAACCTTTGTATTAAGCCTCTATTTTATTTTAATTTTTGTATTTTTAAAGTATATTTTATTGATTAGGCTATTACAGTTGTCCCTATTTCCTTTCCCTCTGCTCCACTCCTCCTAATATCCCTCTTTCCTCCAGCAATCCCACTCCCGTTAGTTCATGTACATGGGTTGTGCATATAAGTTCTTTGGCTTCCACCCTTTCCTATATTATTCTTAACTTTCTCTTGTCTATTTTGTACCAACCAATTATGCTTCTTAATCCCTACACCTTTTCCACATTTCTTCCCTTTCCCCTCCCAGCTGACCCCCATACCTATGATTCTGTTCCTTTCTGGTTGTTTGCTTAGTCTGCTTTTGTTTTTATTTTTTTAGGTTCTGTTATAGTTTGTTGTCATTTTAACGTTTATAGTTTTGATTCTTTTTTCTTAAATCAGTCCCTTTAATACCTCATGTAACAAGGGCTTATGATAAACTCCTCTAACTTTATCTGGGAAGCACTTTATCTACCCTTCCATTCTAAATGACAGCTTTGCTGGATAAAGGAGTCTTGGTGGTAGGTCCTTGCTTTTCATCGCGTTGAATACTTCTTGCCAGTCCCTTCTTGCCTGCAAAGTTTCTTTCAAGAAATCAGCTGATAGTCTTACAGGCACCCCTTTGTAGGTGACTCTTCTTTTCTCTTGCTGCTTTTAAGATTCTCTTTCACCTTTGGCATTTTAATTATGATGTGCCTTGGTGTGGTGCTCTTTGGGTCTAACTTGTTAGAGATTCTCTGTGCTTCCTGGACTTGTATGGCTATTTCCTTTGCCAAATTAGGGAAGTTTTCCTTCGTTGTTTTTTCACATAAGCTTTCAATTTCTTGGTCTTAACTGTTCTCCTTTTGGCACCCCTATGATTCGGCTGTTGGCACATTTAAAGTTGTCCCAGAGGTTCCTAAGGCTCTCCTCGCTTTTTTCAATTCTTTTTTTTATTTATTTATTTGTATATTTATTTATTTTTTTAGAGAGAGGGGAAAGGAGAAAGAGAGGGAGAGAAACATCAGTGTGTGGTTGCCTCTCACTTGCGCCCCCAACTGGGGACCTGACATGCAACCTAGTCATGTGCCCTGACTGGGAATTGAACCGGCGACACTTGGCTCGCAGGCCGACACTCAATCCACTGAGCCAAAGCAGCCAGGGCACTTTTTTCAATTCTTGTTTCCTCATTCTGTACTGGCTGTCTGTTTATTTCTTCCTTATGTTCCAAATCATTGATTTGAACTCTGGTTTTCTTCCCTTCATCTTTTGGTTTCATGTGGAATTTCCTTCATTTCACTTAACGTAGCCTTCACTTCCTCCCTTTTGTATTTGCCATACTCAAGCATATCTGTGAAGTCTGTGAGCATCTTTATCACCAGTGTTTTGAACTCTCCATCTGTTAGGTTGGCTATCTCCTTGTTGCTTAGTTCTCCCACTGGAACCTTGATCTGTTCCCACTTTTGGGCCATATTTCTCTATCTCCTCAACTTGACAGTCTCCTGTGTTTGCCTGTGTCTTAGGTAACGTTGTCACACTTGTTATATTGTAAGGGTCAGAGCCTTAGGTATTCATCAGTACAGGGTCACCCGTCTCACCAAGTTGTGGTGCTCTATGTGGGGGAGGGGTCTGAGAGGGAACAATGCTGCTTGCTCAGCATTCGCCCCTTTTATAGGCACTTCTCCCACTTCCTGTGTTGGACTGGCGCCTCTAGGTGTTGCCCTGGCCATGGTTCCCAGAGTGGGTGGGTCTGCAGATGTTCTGGGATCCTGGGGACCTCTAAAGAAACAAACTCTGCTGACAGACGGGCAGTTCCTTCCACTACCCCAGTCCCCACTGGTTTGCACAGTCAGAAGCAATGAGGCTTTATTTTCCCCAGCACCGGAACTGTGAGCTGTGCGGTCTGGTGCTGGGAGTGCTCCCCAGATGTCCCTCAGTACTTCTTTTAGTGTGTGACCGCGCTTTCAGCTGGCAGGCCACAGCTGCTGTCACTGTCGCCGCAGCCTCCACACTGCGTCCTCTCTGCCCAGCTCTGCCCTTCCTACGTGTCTCGAGTATTTCTTTTTTATATCTTTGTTTGTTGGACTTCCATGCAGTTCGATTTTCTGGAAATCCTGGTTGTCTCCAGTGTTAAGATAGTTGTATTCCTTCTTAGTTGTGGAGGGAGACACAGCATGTCTACTTATGCCTTCCTCTTGGCTAGAAGAATCCTCTATTTTAAAAAGCATAACAAAGTATCGTACTGCTATCAGGAATAAAAAGCACAATATTTGTGCTTAATTTTATTCAGTTTTATTAAAGTAAAATTAGTATATAAGAATCTTTATATTTAGCCCTGACTGATATGGTTCAGTGGATTGAGCGTCTGCCTGCGAACCAAGTGTCGCTGGTTCGATTCCCAGTCAGGGCACATGACCAGGTTGCACGCCAGGTCCCAAGTTGGGGGCGTAGGAGAGGCAGCCACACATTGATGTTTCTTTCCCTCTCTTTCTCCTTTCCCCTCTCTCTACAAAACAAATAGATAGATAGATAGATAGATAGTAAATAGGAATCTTTATATTTAAAGACTTAAGCAGGATAACTACCAAAAATAAGATAATGATCATATTTGTCACCCCTGAAAATTTTCTCTTGCCCTTTGGTAATTACTTTTGCACTTTTATGTCCCTAAGGCTACCACTAATCTGCTTTCTGTCACTATAGATTAGTTTGCATTATCTTGAATTTTTATATAAAAATGATACTTTTTTTTTTCTCTTATTCTGTGCTTACAATGAGATTCATCCATGTATATTCCCGTTTTACTGCTGAATAATAATTCATTGTGTGCATATTCTGCCATTTATGCATTCACCTGTTGACAGACTTAGGAGTTTCCATGTTCTGGCTGTTAGACATAAAGCTGCTTTGTACCTTCCTGAACAAGTCTTTGTGTGGACATATGCTTTCTCACTTCTCTTGAGTAAATACCTAGGAGTGAATCTGTTGGATATGTTTAACTTAACTGCCAAACTGTTTTTTAAAGTGGTTTTATCATTTTAAATTCCCAACACACTTTATAAGAGTTCTGATTGCTCCGCTTCCTTGCCAGTTTTGATGTGGTTAGTCTTTTTAATTTTGGACTGATAGAGGGTATCCAATGGTATGTCATCATGGTTTTAATTTGTATTCTCCTAATAACTGATTATTTTGAGCATATATTCATGTGCTTATTTGCCATCTGTATATTTTCTTTTTCTAAATTCAGATATGTTTTCAAAGTCTTGAAGAACAGACTTACTAGTATTTTGATGAAGCCCGATTTACTATTTTTTGTAATTGACTTTTTGTGTCATTTAAGAAATCTTTGCCAAATCCAACATTACTAAGGTTTCCTTCACTTCCAGTTTTGTAGTTTTACCTCCTACATTTAAGTCTGTAGTCTTTTTTGAGTTCATATTTGTATACAAATTTGTGGGGGGGAGGTAAGTTTTTATTACTATGGCTATGTAGTTGTTCCAGCACCATTTATTGAAAAGATGGTCTTTCCTCATGGAGTTGCCTTGGCATCTTTTTTGAAAACCAATGAACTGTATATTTGTCGCTCTGTTAGTGAGCTCTCTTTTGTTCCATTGACCTATTTGTCTTTTTTTCCTTTAAACATGGGTCCTATTGTCTTAATGTAGCTTTATAATACCTTGAAATCAGGAAGTATAAGCCTTCTAACTTGGTTCTTTCTCATAGTGATTATATTTTGGCAATTCTAGATCCTTTGCATTTCTGTATAAATTTTACAATCAGCTAGTCAATTTCTACAAAAAAATACCCTGGAATTTTTATTGGGACGCATAAATCTATAGATAAACTTAGGAAAAACTCATATCTTAACAATATTTGATTCAGCGTTCTAATCCCTGGACATGGTATAGCTCTATTTGTCTTCTCTCAGCAATGCTTTTTGGTTTTCAGGTGTACAAGTCTTAACATACCTTTGTAGAATTTATCACAAAATGCTTAACATTTTTGATGCTATGTAAATGTTACTGCTTTAAGTTTAACAATTTCTTAATGAATTGTAGCTCATTTATAGAAATAGATATTTCTATATATTTTGTGTCCGGCAACTTTGCTAATCTTAGCTAGTCTAGTAGCTTTTGTAGAGTTTTTTTAATAGATGGTCTTGTCCATAAATTAAGTAGTTTTACTTCTTTTCTAATTTGGATGCTTTTTATTATTTTTACTTGCCTGTTGCACTGGATAACCCTTCCAGTACAGTGTTGTATAGAAGTTGTAAGAGTGAACATCCTTGCATTGTTCTTGATTTTTAAGGAAATAAAGCATTAGTCTTTTACTATTGGGTTGGCCAAAAAGTTTGTTTTTTTCCATAAAATGGCTCTAGTAGCTCTTAGTTGTCTTAAACTTCATTCAAAACAGTTCTGTTAGATTGTATTGTGACAGCTGTCATCTCAGCGTGCATTTAAAAAAGACTTATCAAAATTTTAATATTGAAGATGGAAGAAAATAAGCAACATTTTTGGCATATTATACTTCATTATTTCAAGAAAGGTGAAAACACAACTGAAAGGCAAAAGATTTGTGCAGTGTATGGAGAAGGTGCTGTCGCCAACCCAATATTAAGTATGCTATTAGCTATACAGTAGTCCCTCTGTATCGTGGTTCACTTATCGCGGCCTCACTGTATCATAGGATTTTTAAAAATATTATATTTAATTATTTATCGCGGATTTTTTGCTATATTGCGGTATTTTGCAGTACTGTATATGTATGTTGTTAAAGTTACGTAGATTTAAGAGTAGAATATGTTTTAAGAACATAAGTAGTGTTTATAAACGTGTGGGAAAGGTTAATAAGGGACTGGGAACAGTTTATAAAGCCTTAAAATATATATAAGTACTAAAATAAATGTAAGGTTCCTGCTTCACAGATTTTCACCTATTACGGGGGGATCTAGGACATAATACCTGTGATAAGTGAGGGAATACTGTAGTTTGGTTTTTTTGTTTGTGTTTTGATAGTCTGAGGAAGTTCATTTCTATCCTGGTTTGCTAAGAATTTTTATTAAGCCATAGATATTAGACTTTGTCAAATACATTTTTCCTCCTGCATCTATTAAGATAATTATACAGTTTTTCATATTTTAATGCTGAATTAAATTGATTATTTTTAAAAATGTAAGCCAACCTTGTACAGTAGAATTCACCAGTGCAGTCATCTGGGCCTAGAGTTTTCTTTATAGATATAGGGTTTAGTTTAGTTTTAGTTTTTTCTGTAAAATGTACATTTGTTTCTTTGTTTTTTTCCATTTTTACGAATAACTATTGATTTGGACATTTCTAGTATGTCAACTACCTCTGTGTGGTAAAACATTGATTGTTCTAAATTAATATCTCAATTTAATTCCTATCAACTTCAACTGGTCTGCCCAACAGCGGAGCATCATCATCCAGTGAAACATGTCTATCATGAAACTTCGCAAACCGCTTTTGATACATTTGATAAGTCACAGCACCTTTTCCATATACTGCACAAATCTTTTTTTGCATTTCAGTTGTGTTTTTACCTTTCTTGAAATAATAAAGTATACTATGCCAAAAAATGTTGCTTATTTTCTTCCATCTTCAATATTAAAGTGGCTACACATTCACTAATTTTGACTTTTTTTAATGTAGGCCGATTATGACAGTTGTCACAATACAGTCTAACAAAATTGTTTCAAATGAGATTAAAGACAACTGGAGCCAATTTAGGGAAAGAAAGCAAATGACGTTTTGACCATCCCAGTAGATTTTAACTACAAATTAAATTTCTTTAAAATGTATAGGAATAACCAAATTATTTCTTTTTGAGTGAACTTGGCAGTTTGTGCCTTTCAGGGATGTAGGATTTTGTCCGTTTTATGAAAAAAAGTTGTTCGGAATATTCTCAAGTCATCTTTTTAGTATCTGTAAAGATGTCACGTCTTTTATTCCTCGCTGGTACTGTAATTTGTTCTCTTTTTCCGGATGAGTTTGTCTTATCAGGGTTTTATTGCTTTTTACTAATTTCTGGTCTGATCTTCACTTTATGTTCTTTTGCTTATTTTAAGTTTTATTTTTTCTCTGTGTAGTTACATAAGGTATATATTTGAGGTCATTGATTTGAAAACTTTGTTTTCAAGTATAGGCATTTGGTGCTGTAAATTTCTCAAGTACTCCTTTAGTTACAACCCATAAAATTTGATAATTTGTGCTTTCATTTTCACTTAGTTAAAATACTTTCTAATTTCCACTTTAATTTTTTAACTGATACAGTTATGTATTGCCTAATGAGAGTGTGTCCAGTAACTTCGTCATTTTGCAAGCACCATTCATTGTGTGCACTTACACAAACCTAAAGGGTGCTCTGTAATTGTACTCTGCTTTTATACAACTGGCAATGCAATAGGTGTGTTGCACCACAGCATTAAGACAGCTATGATGTTACTAGGTGATAGGAATTTTCAGCTCTATTACTATCTTATGAGATCAACATTGCATATGTGGCCCCAGTGTGAACAAAGATGTTGTTATATGGTGCATGACTATTTACAATTATGTTTAGTTTCTGAATGTGAGGATTTTCCAGATAACCATCTGTTTTGATATTTAATTTAATTATGTCAGTTTTGTTTTTAGGGGCATACATATTTTAGAATTAGTTCTTGATAGAGCCCTTTGTCATTATGAAATTACCTTTATCCCTGGTAATTTTATTGTTCTGATACCTACTTTGTAATGTATTAATATAGCCACGACTGCTTTTTTTGACTAGGGTTAGCATGGCATACCTTTTTCCTTTTTGTATGTGTCTATATTTGAAATGGGTTTCTAATATATAGTTTGTATAGGCTATATATAGTTGGGTTTTGTTTTCTAATCAAATTATCTAATAATCTAAACAAATATTCTAATCTTTACATTTAAATTGTGATGGTAAGACTATTTACATTTAATATGATTATTGATATGGCTGGTTTTAAGTCTACTGTCTTGCTACTTCTTTTCTATTTTCCCATTAATTCTTTGTTCTCCCTTTTCTGCCTTTTTTTGGGTTTTTGTTTTCTGTTTTTAAATCCCATATATGTCCTTTCTTAACTTCTTTGCTATAACCCATTGGTTAATTTAGTTGCTTTAACTTAATCACAGTTTGCTTTCAAGTGGTAGTATACTTCTTTACATATAGTAGTATGCTGTACCTTTCATACACCTAACCTTTGTGCTGTTATTGGCATATATTTACTTCTATATATATTGGAATCCCCTACAGGTTAGTTTTTGTTTTGAGCAATCAATTATCTTTTAAAGAGATTTCAAATATATAACGAAAGGATTCTTTTTTTATTTTCCTACATATTTACCACTTTTGGTGCTTTTACACTCCTCTTTGTATATTCAGATTTCCATGTGAAAATATTTCCTTTGGCCTAAAGGACTTCCTTTAACATTTCTTATAGTGCAGATCTGCTGGTGGTTTATTGTTTTTGTTTTTTTTGTTTTTTTTTAATGTCTCACAAGTTTTATTTTGTCTTTCAGCTAACAACTTTATTAAAATACAATTCACATTACATAGTCCATCCATTTAGAATGTGTTATTCAGTGGTGTTTTTTGTATTCACAGAGTTGTGATGGTTATGTTCCATCAACGGCCCCCCCCCCCATCCCATGTTTTATAGCTCTTACTCTTTAGGGTGCTTCAACCCCTCCCCCCACATCCCGGCTGTCTAGAACCATTCTCTCTCTCTGTCTCTCTGTCTCTCTGCCCCCCCCCCCCCCAATAAGCCTTATGGGTTAGCTTTCCTGTTAGCCCTGTTTGAATTAGTTACTTAAACTAGTAACCAGTTGGGACTTAATTATTGTCATAAATTTCTGAGATGGGAGAGTGATTATATAGAATTTAAGGTATTCATCATTCAGTATATCATTTTTGAGTCAGCACTGACAGGTATTACTTCTCCAATAAGTAGTTCACTTTTATGTTTACTAAGACTTTCTGGGATGATAGGAAAGGGTATTAGATAACACACTAAAGTATTACTAGTCTTTTCCTCTAGGAAAAGGGATGTTTTAATAGGTAAGTTGAGAGGCCCATTCGATGGGAAAGCCACAGATGGGTTCCCCCCAAGATAGCCAGCAGTGAACAACAAGGCCCTTTTGCCTTGTCTCTGGCCTAGAGACTCCTTTGTTTGACATTTGGTGGAATTAATTCCTCTTTGTCAACTAGAATTAGCAGCATGTAGACAAGTGCAGCTGATTGTGTTCTCTTTTTGTTTTGTTTTTGTTCTTTGAACCTTAATCCTTGCATTCCTAAAATTGGTTTAAAAATAAAGTTCTGTGACCAAAAATGATTTTTAAAAATGTTCTAATTTCTCTTGGATATATAACTAGGATTGGAATTGCTGGACCAAATGATAATATTTTGTGGTTCACCATACTGTTTTCCAAAGTAGCTGTACCATTTTACATTCCCAACAACAGTGTATGAGGCTTCCATTTTCTTGCCCTTGATTTTGGAAGATGTTTTCAATGGGTGTAGAAGTCTAGGTTCAGTTTTGATTTTAGTACCTAATGGTGTTGTGTTTTTTCGTTTTCTTTCTGGGTTATATCATTTCTGATCAACAATCTGCTACCATTCTTATTTTTTGTTGCTCTACAAAATGCATCTTTTCTCTGACTGCTTTTAAAGATTTCTCTTTATCACTGGTTTGTAGCAGTTTGTTTATAATAGGACTTGGTGTAGTTCTCGTGTTTCTTGTGCTTGGGGTTTGTTGAGCAGCATTTTGCTTTCTACTTAAAGCTCAAATTCTGTTGGGAACTAAATAATGTAGTCATATAAAGTGAGATATTGTTAAATCTGCATTTGTAGTAAGAAATATATCATAGAAGAGCTAAAGTGCTTTGAATTGCCCTTGGCTATTCCTTTCTTCAGAGAAAAATATCTTTAGATTGTGCCTTAGAGATAATTTTATCCAACATTATATTCAAGAAAACTAGAATTTATTGAGGCTTACTGGCCCAGTTTCATGGAGCAGATTAGTAGAATTAGAATCTGGGCTGGACTCCTGGGCTAACCTTGTCCTCCCACCTCTGACAGACCAAGCATTAGGAAAATGACTAGAGGTATACAGCTTTGAACTCTAATGTAGTAATAAGACTGTTGCTGTGCTCTATATTTCAGGTTTTCTTTACGTCTGAGGTTCAGAACTGTGGTAGGTACATGTGTATTTCATAATGAAGTAACAGTTTCTTCTCAATTTCCAGTTCCCATTTCCCCTCATACAAATACTTAGGTGAGATATTTTCTTTTGTAAATATAAAGACTTTCAATATGTTGTCTTAGAAAGTCTTATTATTTGGTTTGCTTTGTAGGTAACTTCTTATTTGATACAAGCGGGCTTTAGGGCTTTAACTTGCTCTTGACATGTCTTTTTCTTCTCACCTAATTTCCCCCGTGGGAAATAACTGGGCTGGTTGATTCTTTTTTTCTTTTTTAAGTTACCATCTGTGTCACATTCATAGCACTTCCTTTCCCTTTGTAAGATTTCCTTTGTTTTTAGAATCCTTTCATATTGATTATTCTTTTCGGTGACTTTCTTGCGCTTACAGTATTTTTGCAGAGGTAGAATACTTTACATGTCTATCCTTTTTGAAGCTTATGTGGTTGGTTGTATCTTCTTATGCATTTGAAACAGATTTTCTAAAAATGAGGAAATGAGGTCACCATGTCTTGCAGTGTTGAGGTTTGATGTTGGTTATATGAGGTTCTCAGAAGGCATTAGAAGTATATGATGAGAGGAATGTGAATGGAAAACTGAATGAAATGTTAAAATATTTTAGAGAAAATGCTTAAGAAAAACTTGAGAATATTTTAGGAAGTCAGATTTATTGAGCTATCTAAACATAGTAAAATTAACCCTTTCGGTATACAGGTCTACGAATTTTAGTGAACTTAAGTCCTGTAACGTTTTTCTTTCTCATCAGCAGTGTAGGAATTCCAATTTCTGTGCCTCCTCCTCAGTACTTGATACTGCTAGTTGTTTTGTCTTTAATAGCTAGTATAGTAGGTGGCATGTTGTTGTAGTTTTAATTTACATTTTGCTAATAAATAGTGATAAACCTCTTTTCATGTGCTGGTATAAGTAATCTATACATATTTTTGTTGAAGTGACTCCAGATTGGTCCATTTTAAAATTCTGTTGGATAACAGTTCTTTATCAGATACGCATTTTGTAAATGTTTTCTCCTAATCTGTGGCTTTTCATTTTCTTAATAGTGTTTCAGGGGGAGGGGGAATTGGAGGAAGGTGGTCAAAAGTTATAACATGCCAGTTATAAAATAAATCAGTACTAAGGGTGTAATGTACAACATGATTATAGTTAATCCTGCTGTACAATGTGTAAGAAAGTTACAAGAGTACATCCTAAAACTTCTCATTACAAGAATTTTTTTGTAGCTATATGAGATGGTAGATGTTAACTAAACATTATCACTTACAATATGTGTTAAGTCAAAGCATCATGCTGTATACCTTAAACTTACACAAGTGTTTGTCAGTTATTTCTCAATAAAACTGGAAAATAGTGTCTTAAAAGAGCAGAAACTTTTAACTTTCATTACCATAACCCAGAATATCAGTTTTTTTTTCCCCCCCTTTTATGGTTTATGTTTGTCTAAGGACTCTGGTTAAACCAGGACCATAAAGATTTTCTTTTATGTTTTTTTAGGTTTCTTTTTTTTTTTTTTTTTTACAATTTTACTTTTATTTTTATTTTTTATCCTCACCTGAGGACATGCTTAGATAGGGAGAAAGGGGGAAAGAAACATCAGTGTGAGAGAGAAACACCCATTGGCTACCTCTTGCACGCATCCTGGACAGGAATCGAACCTGCAACTCAGGTATGTGCCCTGACTCGGGATTAAACCCACAACCTTTTGGTTTGCCAGATGGTGCTCCAACCAGCTGAGCCACACTGGCCAGGGCTTAGGAGTTTTTATAAGTTTGAGGTTTTACAATTAGATGTATGACTTATTATGAGTTTATTTTGTGGAAAATAAGTATGAATTGAGTTTCTTAATTTTTACATATGGCTATTCCATTTGTTGAAAAACATTTTTTCTCTAATGACATTGATATTTTTGTTGAAAATCAAGTGACCCCGTGTGTGGATATGTTTCTAGACTGTTTTGTTCCATTGAGTCTGTGCGTCTGCCCTTTGGCTGCCAATACCACATTGTCTTTGACTACTATAAGGAGTCAATGTAAATCATGAATTAAGGTAGTGCCAGTCCTTCAACTTGGTATTTTCTCAAAATAGTTTTTGACTATACTAGGTCCTCTTCTTTTTCATGTAAATTTTAGAATTAGCTTGTCAATTGCTATGAAACTTTCTGGAATTTTGATGGAATTGCAGTGAATCTATAGATCAGAACTGTTTGGGAGCAATATAAGTTCCTGTAATGATGGTTATGTTTTGTGTCTGTACTGTTCAATATATGGTAGTTACTTAAAACATTTGACTATTGACTTTTTAAAATGTGGATAGTGAGATTGGAAATTAATTTTAAATTTTATTTGATTTTAATTTAAATTCAAATGTATCATTTTGAGAATTTCTTAATATTGAATCATCCAAATCCTCAGACATGTTATATCTTTTCATATGCTGTTTTAAATCCTTTTGTATTTGTTAACTGTGGTGTTAGAATGTTAAGAGAGTTTATCTTCTGGATATACTTCTCTGAGTTATAATTTGAACTTCGGCAAAGTCAGTCCTTCCTCCCACCCTCCCTGCTCCCTGCTTTCTTGCCTACCTTCCTTTCTCACCTGAGGGTATATTATTGATTAGAGATGGAGAAAGATAGAAACATCCCTGTGAAAGAGAAACATTTATCAGTTGCCTTCTGGACCTGGGATAGAACCTGCAACCTTTGTGTGTGTGTTTTTTTTTTTTTGGTGTACAGGGCTACACTACAACCAACCGAGTCACCAAGCCAGGGCAAAAGTCCTTTTGTTTTTTGTTTTTTTAATAGTCTCTTCGCATGTTTTCTGTCCTTTATCTTTAGTTGTCTGTTTAGTTCAGGGTGCAAAAGGTCTATATAGTATGTGCCCATCTTGCTTTTCGTTGTATTGTTATCAGGCCGTGGTATGATTTTTCAAATGGGTCCTTTAAACCTGCTTCTTTCTTTGAAATTGAGACATGCACGCACACCCGTTTCACCTTGCCTCCCATTTCTCCATTTCCTGGCAACTAGCTACTCATTCCACTTTCTGGGTGCCATCAGAAGGTCTCCATATTCAAGGGACTGAACTTTGCACTCTTTAAGTGGGGATAGTGAATGAAAATGAAATCTTGCTCCCAAAAGATTGAGGTATAAGGAGAATGACAGTTTATTTTGATAGTTCTTTCCACTAACCAAATGCTCTGGTATCGTCTCAGATATATTATACTTTACGTGTCAAGATGCTAAGAACCCAGGTTAGTGATTTGAACTTGCTTGATAAACCTGGAATTTTTAACAATAGGGGTGTCCGTTTGTGTGGCTCCATCTATACCACACTAGAGAAAATACTTTTCTGATTGATGAGTTTGTTCTTGTGTTCTGTGAAAATTTGTAATCCACCTCCAGAGATTGTTTTATGTGGCTGCATCTAGAAATTGTAAGTGCTGGGTCGCTATTTACATTTTTTCTATAGTTAATGATTTTAATCACTACTTTTGTTAGGTTTGTTTTTTTAGGAAAAGGTATATATGCCTCATAAAAGGAATAATATATTGCAAGACTTCAATATAATTTAGCTGCACAATAGGTGATATATTGGTATGCCATAGAAGTAGTACATATATAGTATGCTTTTTTTTTTTAACCCTTGTCTTGAAATAATTGTAGATTCACATGTGAGAAATATTGCAGGAAGTCTCATATACCCTTTATCCTGTTTCTCCTAATGGTAACATCTTTCCTTAGCTATAGTCAATATCACAGCCAGGAAATTGACATTGATACAATCTACAGACCTTTTTCAGATTCTTCTCCTTTTACTTGGACCTGTGTGTGGAGTTGTTATTGCAGGGGTGGAGAATATGAGAATGTACATATAGTTTTATATAATGTTATCACGTGTGGTTTGTGTAATACCATCACAGTCAAGATTGAAAAGAGTCACATCACAAAAATTTCTCTTACTACTGTTTTATAGCTACAGTAACTTCCCCCACCACCAACCTCTCTGAAAACTACAAAATTTTCTCCATCTCTATAATTTTGTCATTTCAAGAATGTTATGTAAATGGAATCATACATATAACCTTTTGGGATTGTTTTTTCACTCATCACAGTTCCTTTGAGATTCATTCAAGTTGTGTGTATCAATAGTTCATTCCTTTTTATTACTGCTTAGTAGTTGGTATACCATGGTATGGGTGTACCACAGTTTTATTATTCACCCATAGAAGGACATTTGGGTCATTTCCAGGTTTTGGCTATGAAGAAAAGCTGCTACAAACACTTCTGTGCAGGTTTTTGTGTGAGTATAAGGCGGAGCAAAAGTAGGTTTTTAGTTTGGAAAACAGTACAATAGTTAATAAATAATACAAGAATAAACTTTGTTTTACATACTCACAATTATAAGCCTAATTTTGCCGCACTTTGTGTATAAGTTTCGTTTCTCTAAGATAAATGTCCAAGAGTACAGTTACTGGGCAGTGCGTTGAATCCAGTTTCATATGTGTGCTATGTTAGAAATTTCTAAACAACATGATTTACCATAGGAAACTGATACCATCTCTAGTTTCCTTTAATCCTGACACAGTTTATGTTTGAAAACAATCAGTTGTTTATTGGTATAAATTTCTAGAGAATTGTGCTTTTCACTTTTAACAGGTTTATTACAAGCTTTATTACGTTATAGTTTACAATTCACCTATCAAATAATTCTATGAGTTTTTTGAACTCAATGAAATTGTACAGTCATCACTGTAGCCCAGTTTTAGAACACATAAAGCACTTCAAAAAATACCTTTGTGCCTGTTTGCAGGCAGCCCTCACTTTCTAGTCACCAGAAATTTCATGTCAGTGGAATCATTCAGTATATAGTCTTTTGTGTCTGGCTTCTTTCAGTTACCATACTGTTTCTGAGGTCTGTTCAACTTGTTACATTATTACAGCGTAGTATTTCCTTGCATAGTTAAAACTATATTTTCTGTATTTACCAATTAATGCATTAGGCTTGTTTCCAGTTTGTGTTTGGACATGCAGTTATTTCTCTTAGGTAACCTAGAAGTGGATTGCCGACTTAGGTGGTAATTGTATATTTAACCCTTTAAGAAAATGTCAGACTGTTCTCAAGTGGTTATACTACTTTCTATTAACCACCAGAAATATATGAGGGTTCAGTTTCTTCCATATCCTCACCACACTTGGTGTTGTTTTTTTGATAAAGCCTTATTAGTGGTTATATTGTGGTACCTTATTGTAGTATTTTTTAATTATATTTTATTGATTATGCTATTATAGTTGTCCTGATTTTTCCACCTTTGCCACCCTACATCCACACCCTCCACTCCATCAGACAATCCCCCCACCATTACTTATGACCATGGGTCATGTGTATAAGTTCTTTGGCTACTCCATTTCTTATAATGTACTTTACATCCCCGTAGCTATTCTGTAACTACCTATTTGTACTTCTTAATCCCTTTCCACCGCTTCCTCCGCAGCCCCCTCCCAACTGGCAGCCATCAAAATGATCAGTGTATCCAGGATTCTGTCTCTGTTCTTCTTGTTTGCTTAGTTTATTAGATTCAATTGTTGCTAGATATGTATATATTGCTATTTTGTTGTTTATAGTTTTGATGTTCTTCTTCTTAAATAAGTCCCTTTAACATTTCATGTAATAAGGTGATGATGACCACCTTTAGCTTTGCCTTGTCTGGGAAGCACTTTATCTGCCCTTCCATTCTAAGTAATAGCTTTGCTGGATACAGTAATCTTGGTTACAGATTCTTGCTTTTCATCACATTGAATACTTCTTGCCAGTCCCTCCCTGCCTGAAAAGTTTCTTTTGAGAAATAAGCCGACAGTCTTACCGGAACTCCTTTGTAGGTAACTGCTTTTCTCCTGCTGCTTTTCAAATTCTTTATTTTTAACCGTTGGCATTTTATTTATGAGGTGTCTTAGAGTGGGCCTCTTTGTATCCATCTTGCTTGGGACTCTCTGTGCTTTCTGAACTTGCATGTCTGTTTCCTTCACCAAATTAAAGAAGTATTCTTTCATTATTTTTTTAACTAGATTTCCAATTTTTTGCTCTTTCTCTTCTTCTGGCACCCCTATCATGTGAATTTTGGACATCTTTTTTATTTTAAAAGGCAATTGACTTTTATTTTTATTTTTGTATATTTTATTGGTTATGCTGTTACATTTGCCCCAGTTTCTTTTCCCTTTGTTCTCCACCTCCCAGCTCCCCCTCCCTCCACCAGTCCCATCCCCCTTAGTTCATGTCCATGGTTCATGCATATAAGTTCCTTGACTTTACCCTTTCCTATACTATTAACATCCCTATCTAGTCTGTACCCTCCTACTATGCTTCTTAATTCCTGCACCATTTCCCTCCTCTCCTCTTCCCCTTCCCAGCTGACACCCCTCCACCTGTTCCTCATACCTGTGATTTTGTTCCTATTCTGGTTGTTTGTGTAGTCTGTTTCTGATTTTATTTTTTTGGAATCTGTTGCTGATAGTTTTGACTTTGTCGTCATTTTAATGTTCATAATTCAGATCTTTTTCTTAAATAAATCCCTTTAACATCTCATATGATAATGGCTTGGTGATGATGTACTCCTTTAGCTTTACCTTGTCTGGGAAGCACTTTATCTGCCATTCTGTTCTAAATGATAGCTTTGCTGGATAGAGTAATCTTGATTGTAGGTCCTTGCTTTTTATCACTTTGAATATTTCTTGCCAGTTCCTTCTTTCCTGCAAAGTTTCTATTGAGAAATCAGCTGGTAGTGTAATAGGTACCCCTTTGTAGGTAACTCTTCTTCTGTCTTGCTGCTTTTAAGATTCTCTCTTTAACTTAATCTTCAGCATTTTAATTATGATGTGTCTTGGTGTGGTCCTTCCTGGGTCTAGTTTGTTTGGGATTCTGTACTTCCTGGACCCGTATGTCTTATTTCCTTCCCCAACTTAGGGACGTTTTCGTTCATTATTTTTTCACATAATTTTTTAATTTCTTGCTCTTCCTCTTCTACTTATCGCACCCCTATGATTCGGATGTTGGCACGTTTAAAGTTGTCCCAGAGGTTTGTAAGCCTCTCATTTTTTTTCACTTCTCTTTTCCTCCTTCTGTACTGGTAGACTGTTTTATTTCTTATGTTCCAGTTTTTTTTTCATTGGAACCCTGGTTTCCTTTCCTTCACCACTAGTTTCATGTGGATTTTCCTTCATTTCATTTAGTATAGCCTTCATTTCTTCTCGATCCTGCTTAATTTTTTTCTGTCGAGTCTTAAGCATCTTTTTCACCAGTGCTTTAAACTGTGCCTCTGTTAGGTTCGCTATCTGATCCCCCCTCTTTTGGGCTGTAATTCTCTGTCTCCCCATCTTTACAGCTTTCTGTGTTTGCTTCTGTGATTTAGGTAGAGCTGTTGTACCTGTTACAAGGGGCGGAGCAGAGCCTTTGGTATTCATTAGTGCCGGTGACCCCTTTGACCAAAGTATGGCGCTGAATGTGGGGGAGGGGTCTGAGTGAGCAGTGCCGGTTGCTGCCACTTTTCCAGGCACTTCTTCCCCTTCCTGTCCTAAGCCAGCTGCCTTCTTTGAGAGACTGGCAATTTCTTCCTCCGTCCCAACCTCCACTGGCTTTCACAGAAGCAATGTAGCTCTGTTTTCCCTGGCGCTGGAACTGTGCGCCTATGCGCCAGGTGGTCTGGTTTGGGCCTGGGATCAGTTTGGTCTTGGGCTGGGATTGCTTCCCAGGTTTAAAATGTATGACTCTGCGGCCCTGGCCGGGTAGCTCAGTTGGTTAGAGCATCGTCCTGCTATACCAAGGTTGCAGGTCCAATCCCTGGTCAGGACACACACAAGAATCAACCAGTGACTGCATAAATAAGTGGAACAACAAATCTCCCCCCCCCCCCCACACACACTTTTTTCCCCTCTTCTCTCTCTCTCTAAAAAAATCAAATAAAATATTAAAAAAAGAAATGTATGACTGTTCTTTTGGTCGCAGCTACCTTCCCTGTGCCGATGTTGCTGTCACTGTCACCAGCCCTGCAATCGCTGCCAAGCTCCATCCCCACAGCTGAGCAGCCCTTCACCTCTGTCTCTCCATCCCAGCTGTCCCTCCTACCTTTCTGGTTGAATATTTCTTCTTTATTTCTTTGTTGAACTTTTATGTAGTTTGATTTTCTGGATCCTCTGGGTTTTTTTAGTTTTGAAGTGGTTGTAAATTCTTTTCTTAGTGGTGAGGGAGACATAGCATGTCTGCTTATTCCTCCATCTTGGCTGGAAGAATTTTGGACATCTTGAAGTTGTCCCAGAGGTTGCTTATACTGTCCTCATTTTTTCAGTTCTTTTTTTCTAGTTTTAATTGGATGTTTTTTTCTCTTCCTTATGTTCCAAATCATTGATTTGATTCTCAGCTTCATCCACTACTGTTGTTTCCCTGTAAATTGTTGTTTATTTCCATTACAGTGTCCTTCATTTCTGACTGGATCTTTTTCATGCTGTTGAGGTCCTCACTAGGTTCCTTCAGCATCCTTATAACCAGCATTTTGAACTCTGCATCTGATACATTGCTTATCTCCATTTTGTTTAGCTCTTTTTCTAGATTTTGATCTGTTCTTCCATGTTTCTTTGTCTCCTCATTTTGGTAGCCTCCCTGTGTTTGTTTCTGTGTATTAAGTGGAGCTACTTTGACTCAGTGCCTTGGTAGTATATCCAGATGTAATAAGTATCCTATAGGGTCCAGAGGCACAGCTACCCCTATCACCCAAGCTGGGTACTCAAGGTGAGCCCTTTGTGTGGGCTGAGTACACCCTCCTCTTGTAGTTGAACCTTGGTTGCCTTTGGCAGATCAATGGGAGGGGTTTACCCAGGCCAGTCAGCTCCAAGAATTGACTGTGATACTGACACTATCTTCTGCCCTCCATGGAGGATCAGCTATACAGGGACAGGGTCCTGGTGTTCTTGACATGGTTTGTAGCTGCCATCTGCATGCACTGGCCCTGGGGTTTCCCTGGTGGTACAGGCTAAGATCAGTCCCCACCTGTTTTTTGCCCAGGGTACCCTACCTGAGCTATAAAGCCATCTGAGATGGCTGCTACTTGTGCTGGGTTTGGAGATTCCCAGGGAAAGCCAACTTTTGAATCTAGACTGGCTATTGCTAGTGCTGGGCTTGGGGCTCACTGAGGCCAGCTGTTGCTTATTTGAGAGGATTTAAGAAGTTGTGCTGTAAGAGCCAAGACCAGCCATTAATATGGAAAAGCAGCTTGGGTAGGCCCACAAGTTGGGTGGGGTGGAGTCTGGGGATCTCCAAGGCTGGTCAAACACTGTTAGCAGGATGATGTAGTCTCAGATATGGCACCAGCTTGCCAGCTCAGTGGCTCTGTAGAGAGGGGGGTTTAGAAAAGGAACATTGGCCTCTGCTCGCCTTGATGCCAGACACCACAGTTCCTCCCTGTATGCCACTGGTGCCTTTCATGCTGCTACCTCAGGGCTGGAGCTCAGAGAGTAAGTCTGAGTAGGTGAGTCTGTGTAGGGGTCCTTTAAGAACTGCTTGGAACTACAGCAATTTCTTCCTCCAACTCCATCCACACTTCTTTTTGCAGCCAGAAGTGGTGGGGACTTATCTTCCTGGCATCAGAACTGTGGGCTGTGGACCTAAGGTGGGTCTGGGACTCCTCATTTCCAAGATACTCATGAATTTTTTTCTACATGTGGGTGAGGGACCAGCTCATTCGGTGTCTCCTCCCCACCTACCAGTCTGGTAGATGTGATTTCTTTAATTCCGTAGTTGTCAGACTTCCATTCATCTTGATTTCTGACTCTTCTGTGTGACGGTTGTTCTATATTTTAGTTGGTTATTTTGATGTGGTTGTGCAAAGAGGCAAGCCATGTCTGCCTATGCTGCCCTCTTGACCGGAAGTCTACTTCATTGTAGTTTTAATTTGCTTTTCTCAAAGGACTAATGATATTGAGCATCTGTTGTACTTAATAGCAATTTGTGTAACTTCTTTAGTCAATTGTTTGTTCATATATTTTACTCATTTTTAAAATTGGGTAGTAAGCCTTTTTAGAGTTGTAAGTTCTTTCTATGTTCTGGCTATATGCCCTTAATCAAATATATATGTGCCTTTTTATTTTCTTGATGTTTTTGAAGAGCAGAATTTTTAATTTTGACAAACTTCAGTTTATCCTTTTGTTATTCTTATAGAAGACATCTTTTTAAGAAGACATCTTTACCATTGAAAGCATGATATATGAGCTGAGCCTTTATTAGTCTGTTTCTAAAATGTTATTGGGTTACTGTCTTGATTCTTTTCTTGGTTTTTAGTTTTCTTATCCTCCAAAAATGGGGGAAAAAACAGGTAACAGTATCTTATATTTTTGTCCCAGAACCCCTTGAATCTATTATAAACCTGTGTTTGGTTTTGTCATATAACTTCATATTGAAAAAGCAAGAAATGATTTCATCTTAGACCTGTTCAGGAATTTTCTTGAAGAGCAAGTAATGTGCTCAGACCCCCACCCCCACTCTGTATGTGTGTGTCTGTTTGTCCTCATTCTGTTTAGAACTCATATCAGAAGAAATAAAAAGGCTCTTTCACTTTTCCTTTTGTAACTTTTTAATGTAGACTTCATTGTTGCGGTAAGGTTTTTTTAAATTGCCATCTGGCAGTTTATTGCAGCATTATAATTCTGGCTGGACAGATGTCAAATTTTTGTCATTTTTCCCCCCTTCATGCCTATATATACAGTTTTTTCTTCATTTGCCATCGACTCACTAGTAGTAAATTATCAAAGTACAGGGTAGTTCTTGAGTATATTCTTAAAAAAGACAAGAGAAACTTTGGTGAAGGAATGCAAACTGTACACCTAATTGCAGTGGCCTCAGGGTTGATTTCTTACCCAGTGATCTTCAAACACGAAAGGCAACACAATGATAACACTTAATTGAAAGTGAGTGTCTCAGGTGGATTTCAAGATGGGGGTACAAGGTAAGGAGATATAATGCTCTTTTTTTTCATATGCTTAGCACTACTTTGCATCAGCTATCTTTTATGACCCTTCACTGCATAGAAGAGTTCTGGCTTGGGGGCACTTGTAAATAAGTATTGACTGCAAGCCATATAAGTGACTGATAATGAAGATCAGAAACTAGGGGGGGCCTGAGATTACTTCTCAGGACACAATAGCATGAAGTAGGTAGTAGACACTTCCTAATTCATATGCATATTGTGTCCGTCAAAAGCTACAAATTTTTCTTGCTAAGAAGTAAAAAGACGTGCCTAATTTGGGGATAAGATTGGGGGAGGGGAGATAAGAGGAATTTAGGTGTTGCTTCACTGGAAAGCTTCTATTTGAGAGAATTCTGTTAGGGAGAAAGTTTGGTGGTATCTGGCATGTTGCTGGAGTAATATAAACTGCAGTGCAAGATTATTTCCATCAGAATTAGCTGTGCCTTTTTGCAAGGTATCTTCTTTGTTTACTTGTACACAATTATGTGGAGGCCTTTGAACGTGGAATGCCTGCTCATGCAGACATTTAACTATACAGTTTTTTAAAATAACGTAGCTGATGCACAGATGTAAAAAAATGGGACACTGTTTTAATATGCATGCTAGGATCTTTTAAACATTTACTATCTTTGAATTTGTCAGAAAGGATTTCAAGTAACAGTTTTCAAGCCTTTTATGGTCATGGGTCCTACTGAGTTAACCACAAGCTTTTTGTTAGGCTGCAGTTAGCAAAGGAGCACCTAGCTGTATAGGTAATCTGATCCGGTCCTCTTACTTGCCACACACTACTTATTTGTTGGTCTAGAATTTGTCATCTGGCCTAAAGTTGATTGTTCTCTCATTTAAACACAATATAGAATGTATTTGATTTGTGTTCTGAGGTGTCTATATATTTTGCTGGCTGGTTTAGCTCAGTGGATTGAGCGTCGGCCTGCGAGCTAAGTGTCGCTGGTTCGATCTTCCAGTCAGGGTACATCAGAGAAGGAAAACTCTGACTCCAAAAAACCTCTGCTGCCTTGCGGCATACCTCTTCAGGGGAAAGGCTAAGGGAGTAAACCCCGACAGAAAATCCGGAGCCGGAGTCCCTAAGGCGGTTTGACGTTGTAGTCAACACCGGCAACTCCTGCGGCGCACCTGAACCCAAGCTGTATCGACTCCGTCTTTCCCTTGGACCCTTCAGCTGCGAAGAGAGGGGGGGTCTGCTGCATGGGCAACAGCAGACCCTCCATATCACCCTGCCCAGGCTCTGTAGCTTCAGCGTCATCGCATGATGTCGATTCAACACGGGAGGAGACAGATACCATGTCACTCCCGAGTCGAACTGCACAGTCATTCTCGGCGGTGCAGATAGACTCTTAAGAAGCTACACCATCGTCTCTCGAGACGGACGGCTGCCGACGACGAACTATTAAAACCTGTAGCATAATGGAAGTACTTTGGCTTGAGCCAGGTAAATTCAGACTTTGCCTATTCCTTCTGATAAAGCAAAGATGTTATTAAAGTTGAACTTGTGAAATACTCTTATAGAAACCTCAAAGATGGAATTTGTTTTTTAAACTTTAATTTTTTTAAATTACTACAGCCCTGATCGGTGTGGCTTGATTGATTGGGCGCCATCCTGCAAAGTAAAGGTCACTGGTTTGATTCCTGGTCAGGGCACATGCCTAGGTTGCGGGTTTGGTCCCAGGTTAGGACACACAGGAGAGGCAAACTGATTTTTGTTTCTCTCTCACATTGCTGTTTCTCTCCCTCTCTTTCTCCCTCCCTTTGCCTCTCCAAGAATAAATAAAATCTTTAAAAAATCAACTACAAAATTGGTTTATGTTAGTTAAATGTTCTTAGTACATTAGAGAATATCCTGTGTGATCAGTTTCTCACTAACTAGACTATCAACATGAATAATACAGTAACATTTAAAAGTATTTCAGACTTCAAAAAGTTGACATGGAAATACAACCAGATAAACCTAGCTATTATAATGCATGTTCAAGTGAATATAAATGCTGGGTTTGGGAAGCATTATAAAGTAATGCTTTTTCTTCTCCGTCGTTGCTATTGCAATTATTACTCCATTATAAATCCATTTTGTTTTGAAGTGTGGAGTATGTTGGTTGAAAAGAGGACAAGTAGTGAACTGAAAGGGAGAGAGTATCTGGAAAATCTTGAGCTCATTGCTGTCTCTGCCTGAGCACCATATGTGACTCTGGGTAAGTCACTGAAACCTTTCCTGGCTTTTGTTTTCTAACCTGTACAATGAAAGACTTATACTTAATAGATCTCAGCAGTGCCTTCCAGCTCTAAATCCTTTATAATTCATGGGTTGTAATTTTTTATAAAGCTGTGTTTTAAATATACTATCTGAGATACTTAGCAATCATTTGCAAATATTTTACAGACTGGAAAATAACATTGCTTCTTCCCTCTTTACCTCTGTGAGAAAAATATAGTAGCAGTGGAAATTTCTTACCATTTACTAGTTTTCATATAAGGGCTCAAACCTCAGGTTGAGTTATCTATACTGTGAACAGATGGTCCTTGGCACCAGTTCAACGCCAACAGGAGTCCCCATTTTGGGGTGCAGAAAAGAAACTATTCAGTACAAACAGCTTAATTTATGATACAACACAGCTGTGGAACAGCTCAATTATGAGACAGCAGGGCTATGGAACAGCATTGGCTCTGAGGTGGCCTTGGGGCTAGACAGCTCTGATTTGTTCCTTTTTGCTCTGCTGCCAGGGAAGTACAGTCCTCAGTTTTAGGTGAAAAGGGAAAGAAAGTGCCTTCTCTAAGCCAAGGGGGAACTGATTTATATAGAGAAAAGTCCCTGCTCCTGGTCCCTGATTGGTCCATTCTCATGTAGATGAGGAGTCCAGATCTTCACAGTTTGGTGTAAAAATAGCTATCCTGATTGGGGATGCTAATGGGGTTATAAGTGTGAACCTCCAGTTGGACAGGGAAAGTCTTTAGTCCTATTGGTTGAAATAGGATTCCAGGAACTCTTTTAATGGGTTGGCTCAGACAGCAAAAATACAGTGCAGGCAGGCAGTTCAGTGCAGGCTTCTCCCTGAAGTGCAGTGTGCCTAAGAGGCCCTTGTTTAGCAGCAGCTGCTAGGTGCTCTCTATAAATTTGAGCCCAGTTAGCCACCAGGAGCCCTTCTCAACAGGTGCATTCATTATTGGGGTCAATAATATGTTCTGTTTAGTACTAACGATAATTGCAAAGACAGCATTCTTAAACCAATAGCCTTTCTTAACTACTTTTGAGATATTTGAGCTCTGTTGTAAGAGTTCCATTGGGATAGTGAATCACCTTCTCCCCTCTGCCTTTATAGTTAAACGAATTTTGTATATCCTTGGGGGAATTGAGAAAATAATCAGTGAACTCATTTTTTGTGTACTGTGGTTAAGGCTGAGAAAGACTGTGGACCTAGAATGAAATAATCTATTCTTATATGAATTTACAAATGCAAAACAAAACTGGCAGTAAAGATGTTCTTTGTACTTGACACATACATTACCCTACTCCCCATATGCTTTTTGTTTTCCTGTAAACCCAAATAGTTAGTGAACACCTACAGTCCCCAATATCACTGATAATAATAATGTGCTTTGCCCAAATCTTTTGGAGTTCCCCACACTTATTTGTCTCTCCCCTTACATATATTTTCCTCCCTGGGGATGTTCTCTTTGTTTACCTGATTAGCTGATTGAAGACTCCCTAGTCATTTTGTTTACTCATCTCTCAGGGCAAAGTTGGTATTCCTTCTTTTGTACCACAATACCTCCTCTGATAACCAACCATCCTCTTTTCACGTTAAAAATTTTCTCACCACTCCTAACCTTATCCACCCCCACAGGCAGGGACTGTTGGCCTTGTCTCTACCTAATGTATGTGGGTTGAGTATTGAATAATTCATTTACACTCTCTTGTTATATAATGGTAGGCATTTATAGTAAGGTTTTCCGCTAAGTAACAGCAGGAGTGTACCTGGGCACCAAACAACAGAACAGTTTGGTCTGCGTGAAGGTAAAAATACAGTCTTGGCTTCATTAACAGAACACTCAAATGAGCTGAACCCATAACTAATAACTACTACCACTACTACTGGCATGAAGACATTAAAACATGTCCCAAGTGATGTACGGCTATAATCACTGAAAAAAAACATGTCCTTAGTAATGTACAGCTATAATCACTAAATACAGGTATGTAATTAGTGGCAGAGAACAAGTCAGTGACATCTTTAAAAAAATAGTGGATTTAGAATAGAAAAGGTAGATAAATAAAGCTTCAAAGGAGATATGTACCCAGAAGATAGAAATGAGTTTGTTTAGTTAGAATGTTTTAAAAGGTCAGTATCATCTCTGGGCCTCTAATAGTAGTTTTCTTATTTGGGAAATCATTGTTTTAAGAGAATTGCTTGATAATGTATGAGCAACTGTATTGAAAGGAGAGAGCAACAACAAAATAGACCTGTGAAGTGTAAGGAAACCAAACAAATTCTAGGTTTCTAGGTTTCTAGCTATCACTTCTTTTGTCCATCAGACATGTTAATAAGTACAGTGGATATTTAGTAAATATTTCTTGAGTCAACTGAAAAAAGTTGAGGCTTCAGGATATAATTAACAAGAAGGGATACTGCATGTTGAATTGAATTGGGGGGCAGAAAGAGTAGGCCACCTAAAGGTACCTCTGGAGTGCGTCTAGAAGCGTCACTGCTAGTTGGGAATGGATTGTGACGTTAAGAACACAGATCTGGCCCATAGTGCATGTGGGAACTCATGCTAATACTGTTGAGGAAAGGAGTGGTAGTGGGAGAATGAATTTTTCCATTATTTGTGATAAACTAAAGAAAGGACATTACTAGAGGTGAGGTTTGTAGTAAGTAGCTCAAGTGAGCTGTCCTTTAATCTATAGCAGAAGGTGGGATAATAACATTTATTGAGTGACTGTTATCTGTCAAGCCTGGTACAGGGCATATTCTGGATGAGTTTTATCTTTACAGCAGCCATGAAGATACCTAATATCTTACTCTCATTTTAAAGATGAGGATAGACATAACCCATCCAGAACATATATACAGTCAGCATGTAATACTAACTTGAGTTGCAGAGGAGGGAATTATATGGAAAAGTGGGTGGAGAAGGGGGAATTAGTGATGGTGTTGTGAAGAATTGCCCTCAACTGTGAACTCTACAGGCTTTTTCTTTGCAAATGTGGTGGATAACTACAGTGAAGCTGGTTTTGATTTCTTTGGAAACAGTATTTGGTTTTGTTCAAATTATTTTCTAATAATTATTTAAGTCTGAACTTTTTAAGTTCTGTTATGGTGAACTTTAGTCTTACTATGAGGATCTTTAACCACTTTGAAAATTCATATTATTTTTAAAAGATTATCTGACAAATGATTTGTGGTGATGTATTGTTAAAATTATGAATTTGTGGAGAAAAGTAACTGTTATATACTTTTGAAAGTAAAACTAAGAACTCTATTAATTTTCCACTTCAGTAGCTTAACCATATTAACCATCCAAAGAAGAAATGAAAATAAAATTTTTATCATTCAAGTATTTGGGTGTATTGGTTGTTTTATATTCCAAAGCCCCCCTTTTTTAACAGATTATGTTATTTCCCTCTTGTGTGTTTACACTTCTCTGTCTTCCATAGATCATATAAATTTATGCACAGTGATTCACTCCAATTAAGTTTTCTATTCCTGCATGCCAGGCTTCTTTGTAGTATCATTTATTTCTAAAATGCCTTACATCAGCTTGTCAGATTCCTCACCTCAGTAACTCCAGAGATTTGAATTATATAGATTTCTATAATATCAGGAAATGTTCGGCTATTCTGTAGGAGTTGTAATGATTTATTGCAATAAACTGCCATTTTTCCTTTGCCTTTTTTATTCACCAGTTCATTGAATGCACTGTTTAGCTTGCATTGGATATTTTGTTTTTTGCTTTGTGTGCCTTAAATATTTTGTGTTGTTTATGGGTTTAGGTTATAATCTCCAAAAGGGAATGTAATATCTTTCATTTGTTTACTGTTAGTCTTAGCCTACTGTAAACAGGCTTATTACTTTAAACAAAGTTTTAATAAAAAGCAGTAATTTAATGTTTTGTGTATGTTTTAAGCTCCTTCAATTGGTGAAGTACTAAAGGTAGAGGAAATGGTTTGTGGAGTATTAAGTTGCTGAGTTTATAGAAATAACTTTTAAATGCCAGAGAGAAATATGTTTGAAAATGATGCCTGATTATTGATAAGTAATTTTGCATTATTTTTTCAGTCCTAAGATTCGTATTATGTTAACTTTTTAAAATACAAGTGCATAGTGTTGCCTTAAGGTAATGATGGAATAGAACACATTTCCAAGACTGTAGCTATTGTTTAAAGGACTGGGTGACATCTTTAAGTCTTTTTATTTTTTTTCTCCCCCAAAGTGTAACTGTTGAGAAGGAAATAAAAATCTGAATGAAATGTGTTTTAAATTATGTCTTCAAAAGGTGAAATGGAATGTTTTTGTTCTTGGATTGGATTTAAAGAAAAAAATTTCACATATGTTTGAAAGTTACAGAAGCTTAGAGGTGAAACGCATTTGCTGAGCAGACATTATTTTTTATTTCATTCAAGACTCTCCTTAAAGACACTTTGTATTAAGCTGACAATACCACATGTATTATATATAGTTCAGGCACAATGCCAGCTAACAGGGTAACAGGGAGTAAAGTCATTAAGAAGCCCAATAATCCCATTTTCACATCAGCTCTACACAGGTATCTCTTGTATAACACAGTACTTCCATAACACGGTTTCATTCTAACACAGTTAGAAAATTGGAGAAAACTCATGTATAACACAAAATTAGGGAAATCCCCGTACAATACTGAACATGATAAAATTTTGGACTGTATTAATCTGATAAACTCATCCATCAAAGGAATAAAACCAACAACATTAAATGCTTTTTGGAAAAATATATGGCCGGAGTCAATTCAAAGTGAAAATCTAATTGAGCCAGCAGAAAACAGGATGGATGCAATAGTAGCACTTGCTAAGTCCTAAGGAGGGGAAGGTTTTGACGATATGACTATAGAAGATATCCAAGAATTGCTGGTGGAAGAAGAAACGGATGAAGCAATTTTGGTGGAAATGACATCTGGAATGTGCCAAGATAACTTAGGGGACGATAGCACTGATGAAAACAAAAAAGTTAAACAGTTTACTTTAAAAAGCATAAAGAAAGGCCTAGACTTAGCCGAACAGTTAGAATCATATTTCTTAAATGAAGATCCTTGCACTGAAAGGAGCACAAAGTTTAAGAGAGAACTTCAAAAGTGCTTAGCACCGTACAGCAAACTTTGTAAAGATCTCTCAGCTAAAAGCAGGCAATCTAAAATAACAGGGTTCTTTTTTGCAAAAAGTAGAGCATAGAAATGAAGATAATGCTGAAGAAAGTTCAGAGGATGAAGATATCTTGACAAAAGGAAAACTCATTTGGTTCATGGAGCTTAGTAGTGATGACGAAGAAAACATTACTTAATTCATATTAATATGTAATACTTTTGATGAAAATTGCTTTAATAAAGATATTTCTCTTAATTATAAAATATAATAGTATGTTTCTTTAATTTTTGGAACCTACCTCCCCCCCCTTTAGTTACTAGTTCTTCGTTTTGTATAACGGATTTACATAACACGACATTTGTTAGGAACCTAACAACTGTGTTATATGGGGGCTACCTGTACTCTTGTCAATGGAACTAGGGAGAGATTGTGGGCATTAAGTGGGATGGGTAATGAGAGGCACTTCTGACATTGGTGTGAGACTGTTTAAATGGAAAATGATGTGAAATAATGGTGCCTGAATGGTATGATTTGCAACTGGTTGAGGTTCATTTTAGAATGGAAAGTTCTTGGACAGAGCTAATTTTTCTCACTGTGTCACATAATTATTCTTAGAATGAGTTTAGTTTTAAAATAGAGACAATGAAAACTTCATTTCATCTTTTGAGATAAATTTCAGTGAAAATACTGATTTTTTTTTTTACTATGTAAAACTGCCTTCTTAATGGTTGAAATCTCCTTTATGCTTTTGCACCTTGACCTTATGCTTTCACACCTTGACCTAATAGTGAAGAGATGTGAACAGATAATCCAAATTAGCCAGTGAATATCAAATTTAGTTTGGAATAATTATAAACATTAGCTTTGTATATAAACAGTATTAGGGGTAGAATCCTATTATTACATATGTCAGCCTAAGTCTTGGTGTCAATTTAACATCATCAGGAATCCCCAGTTTGGGTGTGGTGAAAAAGGAAGCTTTTTCAGTGCAAGCAGCATACTGAAAACAGCACTTAGGAGGTCCTGGGGCCAGGGGTCCCTCTTTCTGGTAGACAGCTCTGCTCTTCACTGGTCTTTCTCCAGTGAAGCATTTGGGGAAACTTGAGACTTTGGTGGAAATGGAAAGTGTGCTCTCAAAATTAGAGGGGGCTGACTTATATAGATAGAAAAGTTTCTGCTCCCGATCCCTGATTGGTCTGTCATCATGCAAATTAAGGCTCCAAATTCTCGCAGTTTGATTGGTCCAGAAGGGACTGCCTTGATTGGTCAGTGAAGAAGCTGATAGGAATATAGCTGTGTAGCTCTGATTGGTTGGGGAAAGCCTCAATCCTATTGGTTGCAAGAGAATTCCAGGAATGCCTTTATAAGGGATGGCTCAGTGGGCAGGAACACAGTGCGGGCAGGCAGTTCAGTGTAGCTCTTCTCTAAAGTGCTGTTTATAGGAGAAGCCCCTATTTATAGAAATGGCTGCTAGGCTTTTATAAAAAATCTTGAATCTAGTTAGCCACCAGGAGCCCTACTTGGTAGGTATCTCCTTTCTTAGTGCCTAGTAGGTATCTTCTTTCTCAGTGCCTACACATAAAACATTGACTAACAATTTTCTTATGTAACAAAACACAAGCTACAGCCAAAGTCTGTCTACCTAAATTCAGGTAATTTTGATAGCTTAGGAGTTTACCTCTATTTGAGTTACAACTCTTATTTGCCTGTAACTTCAGGAGCCATTTTCAATGCACTCCTCTCCTACTTTCTTGAGATAACTGCAGATTAACTCTTAGTTAATTTCTCAAAGCTCTTTGCCTGGGATGCAAGTGAAAATGTATCAAGTAGCTTCCCTTTCCTTGTTGTTTTCTCTTACTCTGCTGGTAATAGGGGTGAGCTGCTTTCTCTCTTGGACAGAAATCACCCACCTCACAGATTTTACCCTTCTTCCACACACCTGAGTTTTGACTAGAGTATCCAGGACTTAAGTGCTTACTTACTGTCATGGTGGTTTTATTGTTTCAGCTCAATACCTCACTTCACCTCCACTCCATTTTTGATACCAACTTGCTTATTGGAAAGGATGTGAAAAGAATGAGTTTTCCCTGGGATTTAGCTACTCAAATGTGTTTGGGGACCGCAGCAGTTAGGTTAAATCAAGGGGGCAGGGGTATTGTCTAGGTTTAAGGAAGGATTATAAGAAACGCACAGCTGTTTCTGAAAACTTAGACGAGCATTCCCTAAGACAAATGGTTCTCTACGTAGACTTCATATTAGAGTCTCTTGGGGAGCCATTTAAAATACTTTCTCCTAGGTGGGCTTCATTTCAGAGCCATTAAATGAATAACTATTTGTGGGGCCAGAACATCATTGTCCTTGAAGTGCTCCCTGGTTGATTTTAATAGATTAGAAAATCAATGATCTTAGGGTAGGCATGGATGAAAATCAGTGCTATGTATTGTGTTTAGTGGGTTTGTCTGTCAGGCTATTTCTTTTAAATTTATTTTTAATTTTTTAATTTTTTAAAGTATATTTTACTGATTATATTGTTACAGTAGTTTCCGTTTTTTTACCCTTTGCTCCCCTCTGTCCAGTACCCCCCTTCCCTCCAGCAATCCCACCCCCCTTAGTTCATGTCCGTGGGTTGTGCATATACGTTCTTTGGCTTTACCCTTGCCTATATTATTCTTAACTTTCTCCTGTCTAGTTTGTATTTACCAATTATGGTTCTTAATCCCTGCACCATTTCCCCATTTCTCCCCCTCCCAGCAGATAACCCTGCAAATGATCACCATACCTATGATTCTGTTCCTATTCTGGTTTGCTTAGTTGGTGTTTGTTCTTATTTTATAGATTCAGTGGTTGATAGTTGTGAGTTTGTTGTCATTTTAATGTTCATAATTTTGATCTTTTTCTTAAGTAAGTCCCTTTAACATTTCATATAATAATGGCTTGGTAGTGATGAACTCCTTCAGCTTTACGTTGTCTGGGAAGCACTTCATCTGTCCTTCCATTCCAAATGATAGCTCTGCTGGGTAGAGTAATGTTGGTTGGAAGTCCTTGCTCTTCATCACCTTGAATACTTGCCAGTCCCTTCTTGCCTGCAATGTTTCTTTTGAGAAACCAGCTCATAGTCTTATCGGCAACCCTTCGTAGGTAACTCTGTGCTTTTCTCTTGCTGCTTTTAAGATTCTCTATCTTTAACCTTTGGTGTTTTAATTATGATGTGTCTTGGTGAGGTCCTTTTTGGGTCTGGCTTGTTTGGGACTCTCTGCTTCCTTTATTTGTATGTCTATTTCCTTTGCCAAATATGGGGAGTTGTCATTCATTATTTTCTCACATAAGTTTTCAATTTCTTACTCTTACTCTTCTTCTGGCACCCCTATGGTTTGGATGTTGGCATGTTTAAAGTTGTCCCAGAGGTTCCTAAGTGTGTCCTCATTTTTTTCAATTATTGTTTCCTCATTCTGTACTGGTTGACTGTTGTTTTCTTTCTTATGTTCCAAATCATTGATTTGAACCCAGGTTTTCTTCCCTTCACCATTGGTTTTGTGTGGATTTTCCTTTGTTTCACTTAGCATAGCATTCACTTCTTCCCTTATGCATTTGCCATACTTACGCGAATTTGTCAAGGCTGTGAGCATCTTTATCACCAGTGTTTTGAACTGCGTCTGTTAGGTTGGCTATCTCCTCGTTTGTTAGGTTAACTATCTTCTCGTCATCTAGTTCTCCCACTGGAACCTTGATTTGTTCCCCCTTTTGGTCTCCTCATCTTAACAGGCTCCTCTGTGTGTTTGCCTTTGTGTCTTAGGTAGAGCTGTTGCTCCTGTTACATTGTAAGGAGCGGAGCCTTCAGTTTTCTCATCAGTACAGGGAGACCTGTTTCACCACGTTGTAGCACTGTATGTGGGGGAGGGGTCTGAGAGGGAACATTGTCGCTTGTTCAGCACTCGCCCCTTTTCTAGGCAGTTCTCCCACTTTGTATGGGACTGGCGCCTCTCTAGTTGTTGCCTTGGCTGTTATTCCCAGAGCGGGTGGGTCTATGGGTGTTCTAGGACCGTGGGGGCCCTTTAAAAAAGCGGACTCTGCTGAGAGATTGGCTGTTTCTTCCTCTGCCCCAACCCCCACTGGTTTGCACAGTCAAAAGCAATGAGACTCTTTATTTTCCCCGGCACTGGGACCTTGAACTACGTGGTCTGGTCTGGTGCTAGGAGTGCTCCCCAGGTGTCCCTCCTGACTCTTTAAAATGTGTGACTGCACTTTCCGGCAACCTGCCGCTGCCACCACTGCGGCCGCCACCACATTGTGTCCTCTCCGCCCGGCTCCGCCCCTCCTACCTGTCTGGATGAGTATTTCTTCTTTATATCTTCGTTGGATTTCCATACAGCTTGATTTTCTGGAACTTCTGGTTGTTTCTAGTTTTGAGGTAGTTGTATTCCTTCTTAGTGGAGGAGGGAGACGTCTTTTTAGGCCTCCATCTTGACCAGAAGTAAGCTGCTATTTCTTTAGCAATTTGTGTGTATTTTGTTTAGCATTTCAGTGCATTCCTAACAATGTATGTAACTTTTTATTCAACAAATGATTTTTAAGTTTCCAACTATATAGTACTGTAGTAGACCATATAGGGGATTTATAGTAGCTGAATACATGATCCCTAAATAGTAGTGGAGATCTGGCTCCCTTCTTGCCTCATCTTTTGGTACAGTTGTAACAAGGACGTATATGGTTTTCCTTCCTACCACAGGCCTGTTTTCCATGTTTACCCGGAAAACCTTTCTGTAATTACCTTGGTGGGTACCTCTTCTGAAAAATTTCTGGACATAGATCACTTTACGTGGCCTCTCCTGTAGAACTATTGTGTGGAGGGGGTCAGTTTAATACTTGTACATGTGCTGAGATAGGCTCTCCAAATAACAGAAGGGGGTGGGGGAAAGCTGCCTCTGCTGTTCACTTCAGAAGGGAGTGGATGGCCTGATTTTAAGTGCCTTATTAGTTGTCATGCCTTAGCTTAGCATCTACCTCTACATCTAGTTGCTAGTATCCAGGAGCTCATTAGAAAATTCCTCCTTTAACTGATTTTTTCCCCCAAAAGTTGCCTGCCCTGAAATACTGATATTAAAGGAAGATTAGAGAGAATACTTAGTCCATTTTTGTTCCTAAACACTCTTCCTTAAGGATCAAGAGACTCTAGAGGTTGTTATTCAGTGGTTTTCAGAAGTATCCAGGGGCCCTGGGAAACTCAGAGCCAGAATTTGAGTTAACTATAGCAGCGATTTTCAACTGGTAGGCTGCAAGAATTTTTAAGACTTTAATAGCTGACAATTCAGTCATAGGCACTGACCTCTTTTCCCTTAGATTGTCCAGTTAAAAAATGACGGCAGCCAACACAATAGCTGTCCAGTATGAATTAATCAAAATTATTCCCTTTTCTGTCAGGTCAGCAAAACTACATTTTTGGGTGTGCCACAGAATTTTAGTAATTAGTTTATGTGTGCCATGATATGAAAAAGGTTAAAAATTTGCTGAACTATTGCAGCAATGTTGTATATTCTTTTTCCCTAGTCTTAATTTTCTGCATTTGCTTTTCATTAGTGTTGACTTATATATATATATAAATATTTAAGATTAAAATTTTTGCAAACTGCCTCACCTTTGTGGAACACAATGGGGATGGAGAATAAAATAATGCTTATGTATTTTTAAATACCAAATCAGTTCATTAAAATATTAGTTTCGTGTCCACTTTTTACTTTGAAACATTTAGTCCTTTCCTATTCTTCTCTTCAATCCCATTAAAGTAATGTATGGAATTGTTTTATTGGCAAGGAGATGATTAGCCATGCCACAGCACTAAGTTTATTAGATAAGTTTAGGAAAATGTAAGATTTCTTAGAACATTGAGTTTTCCAAAGGTTCTTAATATTTTCGGTTTTACTTAAGCATGTATATTCACAACTTTATGCTACGTCTAAAGTACCGAAGACTTAACACAGTACTTGGATTCGAACTGGATCCGTACTTGTCATCAGTTACCAAGATAGGATAATGAGGGCTTTACTCAGTACTCTCAGCCACCAAACAGGAGACTATGTAGCCAGGTGAGTTGCAAGACTATAATTTCATAGTATGCAGTTATTCATTTGTGGCAGATGTAGCTTAATTCTATTTCTCCTGTGGGGGTTTACAGGGTCATTGATTGGCTCACTAGACTGATTTAAAGTGCTTTCAGTGATATTTTCACTTAACATGTTATGTTGTGTACCGGGGTATTTAAATGCCTTTTAGAAATGACGAGAATTCTCGCCACCCGTACGAAATGTGTTAAGAGAGACCATTCTGTAAGAAGCTTTTATCAGGTGGAAAAAGAATTCTGAGATTACTGGGTCTACAATTTTAGAGACAGACAAAACACTGTCTTAAGGCAAATTAATCAAGAAGATCACCGTTCCCTTTAGAAACAGTTCACTGGCTTCTTTTCTCTTGCTGCTTTTAAGATTCTCTCTTTATCTTGAAACTTCGGCATTTTAATTATGATGTATCTTGGTGTGGTCCTTTTTGCGTCTAGCTTGTTTGGGACTCTGTGCTTCCTGGACTTGTATGTCTATTTACGTCGCCAAATTTGAGAAGTTTTCCTTCGTTTTTTTTTTCACATAAACTTTCAATTTCTTGCTCTTCCTCTTCTCCTTCTGTCACCCCTATGATTTGGATGTTGGCATGTTTAAAGTTGTCCCAGAGGTTCCTAAGCTTATCGTTTTTTAATTCTTGTTTCCTCATTCTGTACTGGTTGATTGTTGTTTTCCTCCTTATGTTCCAAATCATTGATTTGAACCTGTTTCCTTCTCTTCACCATTGGTTTTGTGGAGATTTTCCTTCATTTCAGTTAGCACAGCCTTCAGTTCTTCCCTTATGCGTTTGCCGTACTTAAGCATATTGGTCAAGGCTGTGAGCATCTTTATCACCAGTGTTTTGAACTCATGATCTGTTAGGTTGGCTACCTCCTCATCTGTTATGTTGGCTATCTCTTCATCACTTAGTTCTCCCACTGGAATCTTGATCTGGTTCCTCTTTTGGGCCGTATTTCTCTGTCTCCTCACCTTGACAAGCTCCTGTGTTTGTTTGCCTCTATATCTTAGGTAGAGCTGTCGCACCTGTTACAATGAAAGGGGCGGAGCCTTAGGTATTCTTCAGTACAGGCGACCCGGTTCACTACATTGTGCCACTGTATATGGGGAAGGGGTCTGAGAGAGAACAATGCCGCTTGCTCAGCACTCACCCCCTTTTCAGGCACTTCTCCCACTTCCGTATGCAGCTAGCGTCTCTAGCTGTTGTTACCCTGGCTGTGGTTCCCAGAGTGCATGGCTCTGTGGACATTCTAGGGCTGTGGGGGCCCTTTAAACAAGCAGACTTTACTGAGAGACTGTCAGTTTCTTCCTTCGCCCCAGCCCCCACTGGTTTGCACAGTCAGAAGCAACTAGGCTTTATTTTACCTGGCGCTGGTGCTGGGAGTGCTCCTCAGGTGTCCTTCCCTACTTCTTTTAATGTGTGACTGCGCTTTCAGCTGGCAGGCCACAGCTGCTGTCACTGCCTAGCTCCGCCCCTCCTACCTGTCTGGATGAGTAGTTTTCTTTATGTCTTCATTGGACTTTCATGCAGCTTGATTCTCTGAAGCTTCTAGTTGTCTCTAGTTTTGAGGTAGTTGTATTCCTTCTTAGTTGTGGAGGGAGATGCAGCATGTCTGTCTAGGCCTTCATCTTGGCCGAAAGTCCCTCACAACTTTTTTAAGGGCTAAGAATTTATGAGTGGTTTTGGCTCAGGGTTCCTAATGAGGTTGTAGGATGATGTTGGATGGGGCTGCAGTCACATGAAGTCTTGAATGGGGCTGGAAGATCCACTTTTCAAGAGGACGCACATGACTTTGCCAAAGACCTCAAGTTCCTTGCTGGCTGATGATAGACAAGGCAGGAGATCTTAGTTGCTCACCATATGAACTTCTTCTTCAGGCTTTGTACGTGTCCTCGTGACATGACTCTAGGCTTGCCCTAGTGGTCCAAAGGAGAGCAAGGAGGAAGCCATAATGCCTTTATATTTAAGCTTAAAAATCACTTAAGTCATATTCTGTTTGTTAGATGTATGTTAGTTAATAAGTGTGATTCACGATCAAGAAGAAACTTAGGCTCCCTAGTATTTTTGTTTTTGGAAGTGAGAAGTAACAAAGAATTTGGACAGATTTTAAAACCAGCATGATCTCTTTAGTGGTGATAGTGGTAGAAGCAGGGGGTTGCATGTGCTTTGGGAGGTGTGAATAGAGTCTGTTCTTGTTTGATCAGGTTACATAGAGTATATTAAACATTGGCAGCTTTTCTAAATAAGTGATAGGATGAAGGCTTGTGAGTATATATTTTTTGGGTGGAATTAAGTACTGGTTTATTTGGGTGGTATATCTGTGGGTATGTTTTGTTGGTGTCAGTATGTGTGTTTGAAGAACATGTGCATTTGAGGGGTATATATGTTCTTATGTGGTTGGACTTGGGGGTTGCTTCAGGGATGTGGGTAGATGTGTGTATGTGGCTGTCCAAAAGAGTATGTGCTGCTGGTGTGTTTGAGATGAGGATGAGGCAGGGTGACACTAGGGTGTTTTTTCGTATGAAAGGAAGGCTGATTGATGGGAAAGGGCAGATTGAGATCTCATTTGGAGGAATCTAGGAGAGACCACATCTCTGCTTTAGGGAGCTGCCTTTGTCCTCAACTGGGATTACTTTGTTACACACGGAGAGAGACATACATAAGTATATACATATATGAATTTTATATGGACGGCTTTGCTATACAAGCCTATGGAATTCATCTTACCCAAGCCACCCCATTTTAGTCTGGTCTCATCAGTTCACTCAGGGATCTGCTTGAGGTCGCCAAATTCTCTTTAATAGTCCTATTTTCAAGTTGGGCCCAATGGATTTAGCTATGAAGGACATTGAACAAATCTTTGTATTATGAAGACTTATTACCTTCTTTCTGGAACATATTAAAAACTTTTTTTTTTTTTGAGTGGACTTTAAAGTGCAGATTTCGAATTCAGAGCTATTGTTCAAGGTGTCACAGGAGAAAAGAAACACATCTCTCAATCCTATAATACTAGACATTGGTAATCTTAATGTTCAAGATAATATTTTCCAGAGGCTCAGATTATTTTTTTAATTTTTTAATTTAAATTATTTATTTGTTTTATTTATTTTATTTTTAGAGAGAGAGGAAAGGAGAAAGAGAGGGAGAGAAACATCACTGTGTGTTTGCCTCTCACTCGTGCCCCCAACTGGGGACCTGACGTTCAACCTAGTAATGTGCCCTGACTGGGAATCGAACCAGTGACACTTGGCTCGCAGGCTGACGCTCAATCCGCTGAGCCACAGCAGCCAGGGCTAGATTTTTTTAAAGAATTTGAAAAGTATTCTTGATCACAAAAATATTAGGTTGGCCAAAAAGTAGAGTCCCCCCCTCCCCACTGTAAGATGGCTCTAATAGCATTTGTCTTTAACCTCATTCAAAACAATTGTTATATTGTATTGTGACAGCGTGCATTAAAAGACAAACATCAAAATTGATAAATTTTTGTGTAGCCATTTTAATATTGAAGATTGAAGAAAATAAGCAACATTATCAGCATATTGTGTTCCATTATTTCAAGAAATGCAAAAACACAACTGAAACACAGATTTTTGTAATATATGGAAAAGGTGCTGTGACTATTTGAACATGTCAAAAGTGATTTGCGAAGTTTAGTGCTGGAGATTTCTTGCTGGACAGTGCTCCACAGTCCGGTAGGCCAGTTGTAGTTGATAGTGATCAAATCGAGACATTAATTGAGAACAGTAAACATTATACCATGTGGGAGATAGCTGACATATTCAAAAATAATCCAAATCAAGTGTGGGAAATTATTTGCACCAGCTTGGTTATGTTAATCCCTTTGACGTTTGGGTTCCACATGAGTTAAGCAAAAAAAAAAATTTCTTGACTGTATTTCCACGTGCAATTCTCTGCTTAATGTAATGAAAGCATTTCATCGTTAAAACAAATTGTGACAGATGATGAAAAGTGGATACTTTACAATAATGGGAAACGGAAGAGATGGTGGAAGGCTGGTCTTTGTCCAAAGACGGTGATATGTATATGGTGGGAAGGGAGTCCTCTATTATGAGCTCCTTCTGGAAAACCAAACTATTCCAGCAAGTACTGCTCCCAATTAGACCAACTGAAAGCAGCACCCAACAAATAAGCATCCAGAATTAGTCAACAGAAAACGCATAATCATCCATCAGGATAACACAAGACTGCATGTTTCTTTGATGACCAGGCAAAACTGTTACAGCTTGGCTGGGAAGTTCTGATTCATCCACCGCATTCACCAGACATTGCTCCTTCGGATTTCCTTTTATTTAAGTCTTTACAGAATTCTCTCAATGGAAAAAATTTCAGTTCCCCGGAAGATTGCAAAAGGCACCTGGAACAGTTCTTTGCTCAAAAAAATAGAAAGTTTTGGGGGGAAGGAGGTGTAATGTAAAAAATGCAATAAAGATTAAATCTTTTGGTTCCCGGCAAAAGATGGAGGCTTAGACTGACACACTCTGTCTCCCTCTACAACTAAGCAGGAATACAACTACCTCAAAACCAAAGATAACCAGAAATTCCAGAAAATAAAATTACATGGATGCCCAACGTATGAAGTTATAAACCAGTGGTGCTCGTCTGGACCGGTAGGAGGGGCAAAATCAGAACCGGGACAGAAAGGTCGGGCTGGGCTGTCCGTGGTTGCAGCAGGGATAGCAGCGGGACTGCGAGAAGCAACAGGGGAACAATCCTGGCTGCAGTCAAAACCCGGCAGCTTGCGATTCCAACACTGGGGAAGGCAGACTCACCCATTGCCTTGGATGGTGAGGCCGTGGGGAAGGAGCCTCCTGGCCTCAGCAGAGAGTAACAGCAGGAATCCATCTTGGACCCCCCCCCCCCACACACACACACACACAAAGCGCCACAGAGCAGTGAAAAAGGTTGCTGGTTAGTGATGAGTGCACAGGGCACCGCTCCCTACAGCCCGCCCAGGAAACAAAGGTAAACAGAAAAGATGACAGAATGGAAAAGACCATGATTGAAATCCCAGCGAGTCAGCTCACCAGGCAGCAAATGAGAGACCTAACCGATGAGCAAATAAGAAATCTTTCTGAGGCTCAGTTCAGAGCTATAGTCATAAGGTGGCTTACAGAACTAACAAACGATTTGGAACAAGATGGGGAAGAAATGAAAGTTAGTCACACTGAAACAAATGAAAACACACGAGACAAGTGGTGAGGAAATGAAAACCAGAGATCAAATCAACAAATCAGAACATACAGAAGGAACAGTCAACCAGTGCAGAAAGAGGAAACAAAAAGGGAGGAACATGAGGAGAGGCTCAGAAACCTCTGGGACAGCTATAAGCGAACGAACATTCGGATTATAGGATTGCCAGAGGGCAAAGAAGAAGAACTAGAAATAGAAAAATTATGTGAAAAAATAATGAAGCAGAACTTTCTGAACTTGGGGAAGGAAATAGACTTACAGGTCCAGGAAGCACAGAGAGTTCCAGAAAAACTGGACCCAAGGAGAACCACTCCAAGACACATTATAATCAAAATGTCAAAAATTAAAGATAGAATCTTAAATGCATCAAGAGAGAAGAAAATAATTATGTACAAAGGGGTCCCAATTAGACTATCAGCTGATTTCTCAAAGGAGACCCTGTGGGCAAGAAGGGACTGGCAAGAAATATTCAAAGTAATGAAAATCAAAAACCTACAGCCACAAATACTCTATCCAGTGAAGCTGTCATTCAGAATAGAAGGACAGAGAAAGTGCTTCCAGGACAAAGGAAAACTGAAGGAGTTCATTAGATCCAAACCACTGTTATATGAGATGTTAAAGGGACTGGTTTAGAAGAAGGAGGATCAAAATTATGAACATTAAAATGAAAACTGTAACACAACAACCAACAAACAGAAGCTAAGGAATCAAAACAAAGGCAAACTGAGTAGGCAACAAGAGTGGAAAAAGAACTATATTTATGGGGAACATTTTGGGGGGGGGTCAGCAGGGAAGGGAAGGAAGATGGTACAGGAATTAAGAAGCATAGTAGGAGGGAATGGAGTAGACAGGAAGAGGTTGAGAAGAACTATATGCACAACCTAATGGATATGGACTAAAAGGGGGGGACAACTGGAGGGAGGGAAGTCACAGGGTGGAGGGGAGCAGAGGGAAAAGAAATTGGGACAACTGTAACAGTATAATCAATAAAAGATATTTTTTTAAAAAAGATTAAATCTTTTTAAAAAGATAAAAAGTTTGGAAAGATGGAATTATGAAGTTGCCTGAAAGATGGCAGAAGGTAGTGGAACAAAATAGGGAATACATTATTCAATAACGTCATTGGTGAAAATGGAAAAAGTGGTTTTGTTTTACCTAACCGAATGAACTTTTTTTTGACCAACCCAATACTTAAAATTTATTTAGGGAAATTAAGTACACAAGCCAAACTCAATTTAAAATGGATAAGCAAGTTTAAAATGTAAATCCTTTGTTAATTCCTCTGTAGTAAGAGGCATTGGTGAGGCTGAAATGGAGAGGGAAAGATGGAATGATTTTGGATGTGTGTATTAAATTGTCCCTTAATGGAAATAATGTAGGTGACTGTATTTATGGGAAAAAGTAGAATGGCATTTATGTGTGGTCATTTTCAGTCATTTTAATTTAGCCAAGGTTTTGGATACTGTTCAAGGCATAATCCAATTTACAACTTAAATGCTGAATTTTCAATTCTTGTAGTTGATAGGAGAAGAATCAGACAGTTTGAACAGACATCCTGAGATTCTGCAAGTTCCAGATGGGATCTTAGCCATTCTGTTCTTGTTTGTTTTTATATGAACTGCCATTTGCTGAATCAGTCATAACGGGTGGGATCTACAAATCTTCTGAAATTGCATGCAGATATTTATTTTTGTGTGTACACTTTTTTTCTAAGTAGGTTAATAGTTTTTATCACATTCTCAGAAGCTTCTGAGAAAGACACCACCCACCCATATTAAGAACTACTGAAGAATTTATTTGCGATACAGATAGTGTTCTTTATCTCTGTTTCCTCAGCACTTAAACAGTGAATAAATATGTTTCAGGGACACAGGTCTGGTATTTTTGTGGGAAAATTTATTATTGTAGATGTCTCATAATTCCTTCCACTAACCCATTTTTTGCTTCCTTTTTCTCCTTGAGCCCCAAAACAGCAGAACAAAATGTACAGCATTTTAAGGAGTGTATTTGCCTGGGTCACGTTTAAATTTTTTATATTTTAAGCACTTTTTTAAGGCAATAGGTAGATATACGGGTAGATGATGTCAGCCATCTTCGTAAACTTCAGGATAAGTTTTAATGAAAGTTAACCGTTTTGGAATAAGTAGGAAGTGTGGATCAAATTTGACTTTATAATGTTAGAATATTTTGAAATTAATTCAATTTTATTTTTAAGCACTGTATCTTATTGCGGTGGTAACTACTCTAGGCAAGTATTCTGTGATCTATAGGAGTAAATTAAATCGTACCTTGTTTTGCCTGTTCTGGTACTGAAATGATGACGCATACTAACATTGTTGACATTTCACTTGTTATTAGAAAGTGGTAGTATAAAAATCTCCTGTTGATACTTGGTAAGAATAAGAAATGACATCAGCTGGGCCTTGGAGTAGAGGAGTAAAAGTTTTAGTTATCCACTGACCCTTCTGTTACAAACTGGGAAAAAATTTTTAGGAATCTTGGTTAGCCACTGACCTGGTTGCTACTAATGTGGAGGCAAATTAAACCCAAATTTTTTAAAAAAATTGCTCATTCTTTCTAAGCCAGTTTACTCATCTATAAAATAAAGGAACTTTATCGTTATTATGAAAAAGTTACTTTGAAACTAAACATAAGGGAGAGAGTATCCAGTATACTCCAGCAACCTTTGCAGATATTCTATCTTTGTACTACAGGTTTCCTCCACTATCTGAAAGTAAAGTGTTCCTATTTAACCTTTCTTAAGTAGAAAGGCATAAAACAAAGAAGCAATTACCATTAGCTTATATGGAGAATTTTTTCTAGTGTTAACTTCTCAGAACACCACACTTTGTACACTCATCAACCTAGTCAAGCAACACTTTATTTTATCCATTACTGGCAGCAAACTAAGAGACCACTTTCCTATTAGCAGAATCAAAGTAATTTCACTAGCCTTGAGGAGTCATGCCATCTGCATATAAATAGTATGAATGGTGGATGCTTACAGCTTCAAACACACAATGTACATATCTTGTACAACAACATCAGAACACTTAAATACATCCAGTTTTGTGCCAAGCATAACAACCTTATAAGCTCTCTTACGCTTTGTGATATCTTAGAACAGTGTTGCTAATGATGCACAAATTAAATGGAGATAAAGCACAGATGCTCACAGACACAATTCAGAGCTCTGGCGGCTGGATGCTGAGTGTGGTTCCCAGGGAAGGAGCTTGGCAGGGTGCCTCTCACTACCAGGGGTGCACGGTGCATGCTGCCTCTACAGTAGCTGTAGTAAAACAAACACTGAACATTATTTCACTTTTCGCCTTTCTTCATAAAAGTGAAAATCCTCTTTTTCTGAAATACTGATGTAGGTCTCTTGTAAAAGTGAGTGACGTATGCAGACTTTCAAAAAGTGAGGGATACCAGTATTAGCTTGAACAGCTGCAATAAGATTACCTTTGGAATTGTAATGTATAAAATGTGTAAACTCATTACCCTACTGGTTATAAACTAA
This sequence comes from Furipterus horrens, assembly GCF_987537825.1. Classification (NCBI taxonomy): domain Eukaryota; kingdom Metazoa; phylum Chordata; class Mammalia; order Chiroptera; family Furipteridae; genus Furipterus; species Furipterus horrens. The sequence goes on from NW_028327177.1 coordinate 76,171,307, forward strand.
GGCCTTTTTTAAAGTATATTTTACTGATTATGTTGTTACAGCAGTTACAATTTTTTTTCCCCTTTGTTCCCCTCCGCCCCATAGCCCCCTTCCCTCCAGCAATCCCACCCCCTTTAGTTCATGTCCATGGGTTGTGCATGTAAGTTCTTTGGCTTTACCCTTGCCTAAATTATTCTTAACTTCCCCCTCTATTTTGTACCAACCAGTTATGCTTCTTAATCCCTGAACCATATCCCCATTTCTCCCCCTTCCCCCTCCCAGCTGATAACCCTCCAAATTATCCCCATTCCTATGATTCTGTTCCTATTCTGGTTTGCTTAGTTGGATTTTGTTTTTATTTTTTAGATTCAGTTGTTGATAGTTGTGAGTTTGTTGTCATTTTAGTGTTCATAGTTTTGAGACCCTTTGACATTTCATGTAATAATGGCTTGGTGGTGATGAACTCCTTCAGCTTTACGTTGTCTGGGAAGCACTTCATCTGCTCTTCCATTCCAAATGATAGCATTGCTGGATAGAGTAATCCTGGTTGCAGGTTGCCTTTCAACACCTTGAATACTGCTTGCCAGTCCCTTCTTGCCTACAAAGTGTCCTCTGAGAAATCAGCTGATAGTCCTGTAGGCACCCTCCTGTAGGCAACTCTCCACCTCTCTTGCTGCCCCCAGGACTCTCTTATCTTTTACCTTTGGCATCTCAATCATGATGTGCATCCTGGTGTGGTCCCCTCTGGGTCCAGCTCGCTTGGGACCCTCTGTGCTTCCCAGACCTGTATGTCCATCTCCTTCGCAAAATTTGGGAAGTTTTCCTCATGTTTTTCAATTCTTGCTTCCTCATTCTGCACTGGTTGACTATTTTTCTTCCTTATGTTCCAAATCATTGATTTGAACCCCAGTTTCCTTCCCTTCACCATTGGTTTTGTGTGGGTTTTCCTTCATTTCACTTAGGATAGCCTTCACTTCTCTTAGGATAGCCTTCACTTCTCTTATGCGTTTGCTGTACTCAAGCATATCTGTCAAGCCTGTGAGCATCTTTATCACCAGTGTTTTGAATTCTGCGTCTGGTGGGTTGTCTTATCTCCTCATCTGTGAAGTTGGCTATCTCCTCATCGCATAGTTCTCCCACTGGAACCTTGATCCGTTCCCCCTTTTGGGCCATACTTCTCTGTCTCCTCATTCTGACAGGCTCCTGTGTTTGCCTCTGCATCCTAGGTAGAGCTGTCGCTCCTGTTACATTGTAAGGGGCGGAGCCTTAGGTATTTTTCAGTACAGGGCAACACGTTGTGGTGCTGTATGCAGGGGAGGCGTCCGAGAGGGAACAATGCCACCTGCCCAGCACTCGCCCCTTTTCCAGGCATCTCTCCCACTTCCATATCAGACTAGTGTCCCTCTAGCTGCTGCCCTAGCCATTGTTCCCAGAGTGGGTGGGTCTGCGGACGTTCTAGGACCATGGGGGCCCTTTAAACAAGCGGATTCTACTGAGAGACAGGCAGTTTCTGCCTCCGCTCCTATCCCCACTGGTCTGCATAGTCAGAAGCAATGATATTTGATTTTTCCTAGTTCTGGGAACGTGAGCAGTGAAGAGTTGGGAACACTCCCCAGGTACCCCTCCCGACTTTTTAAAACATGTGACTGTACTTTCTGCCAGCCTGCCGCTGCTGGCTCTCCTGCCACCACCACACCGTGCCCTCTCCGCCCTGGCTCCACCCCTCCTACCTGTCTGGATGAGTATTCTTTATATCTTTGTTTGCTAGACTTTCATGCAGTTTGATTTTATGGAACTTCTGGTTGTTTCTAGTTTTGAGGTAGTTGTATTCCTTCTTAGTTGTGGAGGGAGACGCAGCGTGTCTGTCTATGCCCTCCATCTTGGCTGGAAGTCCAGACTTTTTATCAGACACTTAGAACATTTTGGAGTTAACTTTTATTACTAGGAAATAGGAAAACAATGAACTACAATTTCCTTTAGGTTACAGAGAGAATGGCCACCTCCATCCCACTCTCCTCAAAAAAAAGAAAAAACAAAAACAAAAAACAGTCCTCATACGTTAGTTCAGTGGTGAAACAGATGGAACACCAGAATAAAACTCTACAAAAGTTAGAAATTAAATGAGTATAAGCAGGACAAACAAGCAAACCCACAAACCCAAAGAAGATTATGTGATCAAATGAATGAGAATCACTGGGTAAAAACAAAGTTACACAGATTTAATGTAAGTCTTTGGATCTTTAATATTCGCTATCTATTGTGAACCTTAAAGAGGATACTGGGAGGTATGTTTCTCAAATTTATTTCTTCAAGAAACATCTATTTGCACATTGCCAGACACTACTTGACATCTGCCCCACGTTTCTGTAAAGTCACATTATGACTACAAGTCCAAGCTAGATCTTTATAAAGGTTTGAAGATCTTGTTTATTCCTTACAGTCCATTTGTCTCCTTCCTCCTCTATTTTTCATCACACCAACTGGACCTGTTTTCCTCTTTGCATGAAAATCTGATATACTTTGTACTTTTTTGGTACAGTATTTATCCTGCTGTGGCTCATTATGGTTCCTGTCTTTTTTTTTTGTTTGTTTGTTTTTTGTTTTGTTTTGTTTTTCATTTTCTTACAGCTCCTTAGTAGGGAGTCACTTTCGCCATTTAGGAGACGCCTAGATGTGTATAGATTTGAAACCCCATCCTCCCTGATGGGGAACACAAGCCAGAGACAAGCACCTGTTTTTTTCTAAAGCACTCTTGATTTCTTCTTTCAGCAGTATAGCTATGCACAGACTGAATTGGAGCTTCTGGCAAGATCCTATTTATCCACAGATGGCTTTTCAGGAGCTTAGGTGCCACATGGAAGCTTGGCTGTCCAGCCCCCTTATCCACACTATAGTCATTGCAGGCTGTGGATCTTGGATCATGGATAACTACTCAAAACAAATTAGAGTTGGGGAGATCACTTTATGCTGTACCTCCCCACAATTAAACCACTTGCTCTCCTTATCACTTCTTTATTTGAAACATGTTTATACTTTTCTTAACTCTGTGGGATAGTTTTGTTCAGTTTTGCCAAAGCCTAATCATCAGGGGGTTCATCATGTTCTTCAGTAGCTGAAAAGGTTGAATGAAACTAATTCTGTTATTACTGTTCACAACAAATAAGTTAAGTGATAATATTATTTAGAGTTTTGTGCTTTTTGTAAAAATTAGGAATTGAATTTGCTGATTTTTTTCAGAAGATGGGTCATTTGTTGGGTAGAAAATGCCTCCTGTGATTAAGATTTTAATGGTTGGCCTAATATGTCTTCACTCATATTCCTATCAGTCAAAAATATATTTCCTAGCTGCTGTTTGAAAGGAAGGTTTTTGATCTTGAATTACTGTATCATCATTCCCATGAGATAATATTTCATACTGACAGAATGAATATGATTCTTGATGTGTTTGTATCTTCTTGAAGTTTTCCTTACTGGATTTACGTTTGGTGTGTATATGCATACTGAGATAACATGGCTGTAGCTTATTTAAGAACAGCTAAGTGCAGGAGGAAGTTTTTAAACGCCTTTCTTATGATTGATGGATTTAATACAGTAATAACTCAATTACAAGAACAATTTAACAGACACTTGGAGGAGATGCTGAATTAGTGGTCAGAAATTGAATGCATTGTAATCTGCTTCTGAAACAATTATATTCTCAATTCTAGCATATTATTTTAAGTGCATTTCCATCTCCCAGAATCAGGGCAGAGTATGGGTGTGGATGGCTTTTACATTAACAGCAGCCACAATGGGCAGCTCCTAGGGTAACAGAAATGGCTTAACTCTAGGACAGTATCATTGATCCATACCGTAAAGATAGTGGCATGGCTAGAGGGCTGGAACAGCTCTGCATACTTCTCCAGGAACTCTCACTGGAATAGTAGCCTAAAGTAATCAGAAGGCCAAACTGTTTTCCATGTAGTGTTTAATAATATGAGGACTATGGAATACCGTTTAAAAAAAATAACTTTAAAAAACTATTTTGCATTGGGTAGATGTACTTTCCTTGGAAATTCACTCATGAATCACCAGTGGTGCTCAATAAATGTAAGATAGCAGTTAATGCTTGTCTTTTTTTCTTGTTGGAGTACTTATGTAGCATCCATCACAACCCTCTGAGACATATATTGGTATAAAACTTGGAAAAATATTCTTTTGTTTTTACTAAAAACCAAAGGTTTTAAAACTTAGCTTTATGAATGTGTGTGTGTGTGTGTGTGAAAACCAAAATAACTTCTATACTTTGTCCCCCCAAGTGTTTATTTGGCCAGTTCCAGCATTTTATCCTCAGCCATATTGAGAGATATGTAGGACAGGCATTCTCTTTTTTAATGGTTGGGACAACTGAGGCTGAAGACTGGTTCTCTGTTGTAAGTCATTGTGCACGTTGATTAAAAGAACTAGAGCTAAAATTTTGCTTTCTTAACACCTGTCACTTCACAGGGCTAGTTACATTCAGATAAAGAAATGCCGCAAGCAGATTATCTCCATAAATATTGCTTTCCTCTATAAACCAATAATCTAATCTCAGATTCATTAGAGTTTGCTGAACCCCTTCAGATTTTCATTCTGTCATCCAAAGTGCTAGATAGATAGCCTTTAGCCATCCAGCCATCCTTTCCAGTTTGTCACCTCTCCTGATATTTTTAAAACCTTGCTCATTTGGGTCATTTGCGCAACTTTTAAAAGTTAGTTGACAGTAGGTTTTTGAAAAGCTGTTTAGATCAGTCTAAAAAGCGTTATTTCATTATTGTGCTTAAATTAGACAAGTGGTTGATTACTTTCATTCTCTTCTTTCTGAGTCCTTGTACCTCGTTTAAGACATTGAGACAGTATCTACGTATGCAGTCCAGCAAACTTCTGGTTTACAGTAGTCCCTCTCTATATCTCGGCCTCACTGTATCGCAGGATTTTTTAAAATATTATATTTAATTATTTATCGTGGATTTTTTCTATATAGCGGGATTTTGCAGTACTGTATATGTATGTTGTTAAAGTTATGTAGGTTTAAGAGTGTAAAATATGTTTAAGAACGTAAGTAGTGTTTATAAAAGTGGAAAAGGTTAATAAGGGACTGGGAAAGGTTAATAAGGGACTGGGAACAATTTATAAATGTTTGTAAAGTCTTAAAATATCTATAAATACTAAAATAAATGTAACGTTCCTATTTCATGGATTTTCACCTATCACAGGGAGCCTAGAACGTAATACCCGTGATAAGTGAGGGAATACTGTATTTTTAACTCTTTGAAATGGACACAGGTTAAACACAGAAGTAGAGACAACAGTCTTTCTGTCCATCATACAGTTTTGATAGTTACCATATTGGCAAGCTTGTTAATTTACACAAATAATGTAAAAGTCATCAGCAAACAGTTGACTCAACATCATTATTCATTAGGGAATTGCAAGTTAAAATAGCCACATTGAGATTCTACTATACACCCACTGTAAAGGCTCAATAAAAACACTGACCCTACCAACTGTTGTTAAGGATGCGGAACAGTTAGAATGCCCATATTTGGCTGAAGGAAATGTAAGATAGCACAATTCACTTTGAAAAAGAGTTTGGCAATTTCTTATAAAGTTAAATATATACTTGCCATAGGTATTTTAGCCAAGAGAAATGAAAACATATCCACACAATGACTTTTATATGAATGTACAAAGAAGCTTTATTCATAATAGCTGAAAACAGCCTAGCCCAAATATCCATTAGTAGGGTGGGTAAAGAGAACACAAAGCATCATGGATGAATCTCAGAAATATTTTGCTCATTGAAAGTAATCATACACAAAATGAAGATTATATGCCATATAATTACATTTATGTAGAACTCCAGGAAAAGTCTAATTTAATCCATAGTGAAAAAACAAATTGGTGGTCTTTTGGAGCTGGGAATAGGGACACAAAGGAACCTTGATTGGGTATTGTGATTACATTGCTATATACATGTGTCAAAATGTAAACTATACTCTTAAAACTATTTGCATTTTGTTTTCTCTAAATTATACCTCATTAAAATTTATCCTATACAAAAATTGGCCAAGTCAGCAAACCTCAGCACTCGTTTTTCTTTCTAGCCCTCTTTGTTTGTTCTTTTGTGTGGATGGTGGAGAGCCTGCAGCTGTAAGCAAGCAGGGAGTAATTTTAGAGGCACTGCCAGTCTTCAGTTCTATGAAAGCTGTGGAGAGGGCTAAAGTCAGCAGGAACAGTTTGTTTCTTTCCTCTCCCATAGGCTACTTAATCTTCTTTGGAACATGTTTAGTCTCTTCTACCCTCCGCCCCCACCCGGAGCCCTGGGTGTGGAGGCGAAATATCTCCAGATTATTACAGAATTTGAAATCTTTTCTCTTTCCTTCCTCAGATACCAGGAAAATATATACTATGTTCTAAGACCACCTTATGTAACTGACATCTGTTGACATTCCACCTGGCATTTTAATCTGTGGCTGCAAAATGTTTGTGGTGATCAAGTATGTCTTTAGAACACAGCAATATTCTGTAGAGGCATTAGGTTAGTGAATACATTCTAAGAATATGTACTCATTATGAGATCCAGAGCTCCCACTTTCTTAGACACCACCCAGCTTTTGTCAATGATTATGGTGTCTGAAATGCAAAGCTAATAGAAATAGGTTGTAAAGATTTATCACTTTGCACAACTAAGGGTATTTTATTCCTTCTGTAGCTGGTCTATAATGGTTTTCTTTGAGTACAGTGCTTAGGAATGTAAAATAGCCTAAAGAACATTCATTTGTTTCAAAAAACTTCTCAATCCTAAGGGCTCAAAAAAGGGTGGGGGCTTATTAAAAGACCTCAACCTGAAGGTGACAGCTCCAGCAGAGCAACTTGAAGAACAAAATAAATAATGGTAATGTAACCAGGCTTCATGGGGTCCAGCCACTTATTGCCATGTGTACACATAACACAAATATTTGTGTGGAATGAAATAGGTTTTTGTTAATAGGGTTTCCAATTTGAGGGGCTGGGAGCATTCCTTCTCTGAACACCTCTCTTCCACAAGACACAGAACCTCCCTTGCTCCCCAAAAGATCACTAACCAAAACCACTCCCAGAAGTTCCCCATTATTGCTTATCTGTCCATTTGGAGCGTAAGCCAGCTATACAGACAGGTCTCCAGCTTCTCTGGGGTATGCACACGTGGGTTTCAGAGTCACCATCATCTTGTAGCAGCTTGCTCTCTCTCAGGGTCTACGGTGTGCTGCCATATCAATACAGACAGCTGTGCAGGGTAAGTGCCATCAGCAAAGAACTTCCTAGCTCATGCCTCCCTGCACTGCTCGCAGGGTGAGGGAGAAGCAGCAGTGCAGGACCCATTTGCTGTGCTGCACTAGTGTCCCAAAGACTGAAGCCCAGCGAGGCATGTATTCCAATGTGGGACCCTACCTCGGGGAGCTAGTTTCCAACCATGCAGGGCCTAAGCCCCAGGTGGACCCAACATCTGCCAGTCCCACGAGCACTCCTGTTCGTGTTCCTGTTCGTGCAGGGCAAAGCAAGAGCCCAAGAAGCCAAGAGAGAAGCCTCCGCCCTCCTGCAATTTAAGAAAGTTCTCTCCCAGAGAATTCCATGTGCTCCTGAAGCTAGAGGGAGTGTCCAGCTTTTCAACCAATGAAGGCCAGTGTCAGCCATGTTTGCCTTCCTTCCTCTTCCAGCCATTGTGTTTAGTATGGGGGAGTTGCTTTTGTTCAGTTTGCCTTGAGCAATCTTTCTGCTCCATTGGCCCCTCCCTTTAGAGAAGGCAGGCTGCTTTGATCTGCTGCTTTGGCAGCTCTCCCCTCCACTCTACCTTCTCCTGGTAGGGGGACAGCTTCTTGTGCCGATTGGGGTTCAGTTAATAAATACAGTGGGAAAAGAGGAACTAGAAAATCACCATTAGGCCAACACGAAACAAAAAACAATAGTAATTTTTGTAGAATCCACATTTGAATGCTAAAGTTAGTGAGTGAAAGTTTTGGGGAAAAACAGCATATTTATACATATAATCTCAAAATATCTCTTCTAAGGTGTTTATTTAAAGAATAGTAACTTTAAAGTGAAAAAACCTGACAGACACCACCATAGCCAAGTGGTGATTACATCACCAGTAATAAGATATAGAAACATCATGACCCCCTTGATATAATGTGCCCGGGAGGACATAAATCTTTGCTGTCTTATTAAAATTTATAGCCGCATTCTGACCATAAGAAAACATCGGATATATCCTGGTCAGTTTAGCTAGGTTGGTATAGTTGGCTGGAGTGTTGTCCTATGAACCGAAAGGTTGCAGGTTCAATTGCCGGTCAGGGCACATGCCTAAGTTGTGGCTTTGGTCCCTGGTAGGGGCACCGAAGAGAGTCAACTGATGATGGATGGATGCCTCTCTCTCTCACACATCAGTGTTTCCCTCTCTCTAAAGTGTCAAGCCTATTAAAGACAGAGACTAGGAAGCTATTGTAAACAAGAGACAAAAATGAGGACGGAATGTGATGTGGGAGCCTAAACCGAAGAAAAGGACATTCATGGGGAAACTAGTGAGAATTTTTTTTAAGTGCTCAGATTAATGAAGAGTATTGTAAACAAAACCAGTGTTAATTTTCTGGTTTTGATAATTATACTATGTTTATATGAGGTGCTCTGTACTATGTTTGTGACTCTGAAATTATTGTAGTTAAAAATTAAATGTTTAAAATTTATTTTAAGAATTCTAAAGAAGCATTAGAGAAATCTGTTTTATCTTTGCAAGTTAGTGAATCAAACTTTCAGCAAATCTTTGAAGTAAGTAAACTTGCAGCAGTATAGTTTAAGAGGAAAAAGTCTTTTTCAAAGACATTTCAAAGTCATTTATGGAACATACTAGGATCCTTACCTTGTTGCAGATGTATTACAAGTCATGCAGATTGGCTTTGTTTGATACCAAAGACAGATACTTAATTGAGTGGGATACCGATTTGAGAACTTCCTGTATTGGAATGGTGGCAGATGTTTGCATGTATGTACTATACCACCATCCCAATTTATCCAAATATCCCTTTGTATAAGCTCAGGATTTAAGTAAATCTTTGTAATTGAAGAGCTTGCTGATAGTGTGAGAATCCCACTTCATGCCACAGTACTTACTCTTGTGATAATGTAGTTTTTCCTGGAGTGAAGTAAGCTTTGGGAAGTCAGTTGTAACCTACCCGTAGATCTTTGTTTTACTTTGATGGGGAAACAGAAATGACCAAGAGCATTTCTGAAGGACTTAGACTTCTAAAGAATTTTGTGCTTGTTCCTTGGGCCTAGATAGTTAAAAATAAAAGCACTGTGGAGCATAAGGTCAAAGCCTGCATTTTTCACACCTGTAATGGTTGTAAGTGTAGGTATTAAAATAGTAGGGATATTTGAGGTAGGAGCAGGGGCAGCAATGTGAGGGGTGTATGTGCAATCTAGTGAAGGAACAGAAATGAAACACCTCCTTGATTGGCAAATTCAGAGACCTGTTTTCAGTCCTTATTTGTTACAGCTTCTGTCTTCATTTGCTACAACTTCTGTTTTACTCGCTTTCATTGGCTTCAGTTCATTTCCCTTCTTAAATTCATTGGGTGGGCAGTGTGGATTAGTGCAGAGCATAGACTTGGGTTAAACTCTACTTGCTTGAGCTTTCTTTTTACTGTTGGATCTTAGGCTTTGGTTCCTTCAGTGACTTCAAAAAGTTATGAGAATGCAGAACATTCAACACAGTGCCTCTTTACAGGAAGCACTCTTATTACCTTTGAATCTTCCTACTTTTTCCCCTCTTTTAAACTGGGATCTCTATCTTTGGGATATTTATATTAATTGAGACCCTCTTATTCCTAGGCTTTTTGCTGGGGAATGGCAGTATAAAAGATGAGTTGTACAAAGTCCCTCAGTTCTGAGGCCCAGAGAGACTGTTAAGTACAGCACTATAATGCAGTGTGATGTTACATGCTGATGCAGCATCTGCTGTCTGCACCACCTTATACAGAGGACATACATTCTTGTAGCCAGCATTAAGTTAGCTACTGTCAGGAAACAAGCAGTTATTTTGAAGCAAGTGTGGGGAGTATGGCATACAATTTAAAGTTCAGTACTGCCTCAGAGATGTTCATGATCTAGTAGGGAGAAATAGATAAACGGTGATACTAAAATATAGAACATTAAGTAGTAAAGGTGTGTCAGAGTGGTATGGGGAACCTGTCAGATCTGGCCACAAACTGTTATTTGGCAGAAGAAATTGGGAAAGTGGTGGCATTTGAGCTGGGTGTTAAAGTAGGTGTGGGTTCTGCAGGTGTGAAGTGTGGGGAACAGTATTTCAGAAGCTTAGGGGTCAGCAGTTAAGCAAGTGGTATAAAGTATATTCTGAAAAGAGAAGAGTCTTGTGTGGCTTGAGCTGGAACTCAGAAGCAGCCTGGGGTGGTGAGTGGAGGAAAGGTGAGCTGGTGAGGAATGGTGGAATTGTGAGAAGCCCTATTAGATCAGGGTAGGGAGTTAAGATTTACTTTTGTAAGCCACAGGTGGTGACAAAGATTTCAAGCAGAGAGAGAAGCAGCTAAACTTTCTTTTTTGGATCTGTGGCCTCAGTAATACCATGTAAGATAACTAGAGGGAAGATGAAAAACCCACCAGATAGGACATTGTGGAGGAAGGTGTTTAGTTCCTGGACTAGAAGAGAAAAGGACAGTGAAGATGTAGAAGTGGCAGTAGGGGTGATAGACCATTACCATAAAATACAACGCTGCTCAGACTAAATCCTCTGCATAGGTCTTTTGCTTGCTGAGGATTTGGTCCGAGTTGTATGCTCTTTTTCAGTGGGATTGCTCTTGGAGAAAAGCTATGGGAAATCTAAAGGGCACATTTATTATGGGACATTTTGAATGACCACAGTAAATGGAAGGAAGTGATATCTATAGTCTGTGTTGAACTACCTTAAGCCCACTTTTTGAAAGTTATTCTAGTGTTTATTAAGTTTAAAATGTTTTTTTGTTTTTTGGTATTTTTTCCCCGGAATGTTTTCTTAACCTGCAATTGGAGGCATGGCTGCTTTTCATGTTTACTTTTGGAAGTTTTGCTGAGAAAGAATTTAAGCCTTCTAAAGAAAGTCTCTTCCTGTGATGAAGCAAACTTGTATAATAAAATATTTGGCATGATCCTAGGGTAGCAGCTCTCAAGCTTTTTGGTCAGAGGATCCCTTACACTCTTAAAATTATTATGGACCCCAAGGAACTTTTGCTTATGTTCATTGTATCTATAATACTTCCCATACCAGAAATTAAAACTGAGATATGTTTACAACACAAGAATATACAAACATACATTTCATTAGCTGTCAGAGCGGTGATATGTAGTCTTTGGAAAGTAAAAGGCTAGTAATGTCGTAGAATTATTATGGCCTTGTAGGCCACTCCTGAAAGAGTTTTGAGAGCCCCTAGGAATCTCTGGACCACACTCCGAGAACTACTGGGCTAAGATATCTGTCCATTGCTGCCAGGTTGGCTTAAGAATCTGAACCACTTGTAGCCCCTTTTACTTAATATATGTCCCCGAGTTGCAGAAAAGTTATAGTGCCTACATGTAGTGGTGCTCAATTATATGTTAAGTAGCTGTGCTTTCAGGGTATAAGAGGCATTTGAATATTCAGAATGATAATGTGGAATGTAGAGTAGAATATTTTAGATTGTGCCGTTTATTAAATTAAGAATGATATATTAGTTTTGTTGGAGCCAGTTATATCTGGTGAGTATGTGTAGTACCGTGTATATTGTACAGTTGAAGTTTGGTAGCCTCCTAAAGATATTCTCTTTTAAAAGGTATATCTGGAAACCAAAATTTTCTCAATGTGCAGAAAAAATGGCAGTTATTTCCATGAGGATCTTTATTGCTACTGCATAACGGCATAATTAACTTTGGAAGCTAACAAAGGATTTCTGTCTCTAGAACCATTTCCTGGAGGAAGATTCACCAGCCTCTTTCACTTAAAAATCTTTTCATTTACCTCCCAGTAGCTGAGAAAGGGTGATAGACACATCCATAGCTGGAAAAGTGCTTTGAAATGTGCATATTGTTTTTAAGGGAAATTATTTTATTGAATATCTGTACACATTCTATGTACATATCCTATGACAAGAGCTAAGTGAACTTTACCTAACTTAATCTTGACTTTAGCCCTGTTAAATTAGGTGTGGCCCCATTCCCGTTTCAAGTAATTTACCTGAGCTTAGTATTAGTAGCAGGACCTGGATAAAAGTCCAAAGGCTGTCCTAACTCAAAAGTCCATACCATTCCTACCACTTGTGATGACAGGAGGAAAGATATGTGGGAGGAAAGGGATGACTTGTTTGTATGATTTTGTTTTTTAAATTGGACAATTGGAGTCAGATTTGAGGGGAAATGCTAGGTTTCTGGTACAGAGCAGAGGGTTTCTCCTGAGTCAAGGATATGTTGTACTGGTAGGAAAGAAGAACCTAGAATGCTAACTAAGATCCCTTCAGGTCACCCAGTGGCTCACTCTAGAAGGTGAGCCAAAGGATTTGAGAAATTTCATGAAGACAAGTGTTTACATGAGAGGGAAAGAACTATTTAGGCTAGAAAAGAATGGCAAGAAGTAATGCTATTTGCGGAGCAAAGGGAAATTAATGCCGTGCAAGGTCTGATCCTGGCAGACCATACGATGGTGGTTGTCTTCACTGAGGGTCACAGAGTCACATAGGGTCCGTATTACCATGGTGTGGCATGGCCTGACACTGTGGCAAGACCATCTCTGGCCATGAGTACTAATCTTTCAAGAGCAAAGCCAGCTAGGCCTACACCAGGTACTAACAACTAGTGTAAGATCTTATGTTCCTGCGTCAGAGAAGAATTAGGTTGGAGCTGTTGTGTGGTTATGTCTTCCCATATGTGAACAGATTTCTCTTAAGATTATCAGTTCTTTTAAATAATGGCAAAGAAAGTACTTACCTGGAAACTCCCTGGGAATTTACTTGTAAACCAAATGATCTACCATATTTCCTCATATGCTACTTATTCTTTATTGGACTGGGATTCATTGGATTGGTGATTCTTAGTAATACCACAAGAAATATGAAAAAGGTACAGAAAATTTTAAGGTATTAAAACCCTTCTATTAAAAAGCTCTCAGCCTAGTATGGTGTAGCTGAAAGAATATCAGACTAACATTTCTGGGATTCTGATTCTCTTTGGTGTGGTTGTTAACCCTCTCTTTTTTTAGTACCTGTCTAACTTAATCTTAGAACTGTTGAGGATAAAATGGCACATTAGTCATTTAACAAAAAGTAGATGCAGGGGAAAGTAGTCTGTTTACTTTAAATATGTCCTACATATTTCTAGATTTTTTAAAAAGTCTTAAGTTTTAAGATCTCGTGGTTATTTTTGTGTGTGTGATTTTTTGAAATTTAAATTTTTATTTTTACAGTTGACATACAATATTATATTAGTTTCAGGTGTACACCCCAGTAATCAGACATTACATAACTTACTAAACAACCATTCTGATAAATCCATACCCATCTGACAAAAGGTCTCATGTTTATTAATGTTGGAGTTAGAACTCTTAACCACTGTGTCTTTCTCACAGCATTTTCTCCTCTTGAGTTATCACTGGTATTAAAAAAGAATGAGTTGAGGCTGGTGGGTAAAATGAACAGAAAACAAGTTGTTCTTGTAGGCCTCTTTTCTGAATTAGTCATAAAAGCCAGGGGCCACTCGTGTTTAGTGGATTAGGTATTGTTCAGATAAACAAACTGATAACTTTGCAGGCATTGACTAATTTAAAAACTGGTGCATTCCACAGATTATTTGCAATTTGATTGTTTACAACGTGGGATACATTACTGTTTGCAAACTAGTTCATACAAAGATCAGATTTATTAACCTAATTGTGGCTTTAACAAGGTACTTTGGAAAAGGAAAAAATGGTGCAGTTTATAAAGCATTTTTACACATTTGGCCTATCTGGTTCCCTGAGGTTGGGTTTCCTGTTATTTCCATTTTATTTTTAAAATGTTTTTGTCAGCAGGTGTTATTGAATAATGGCCACCCACAGAGTACTTTGCTTTATTACAAGCTGGTATATATGTTTGGGGCATCAGTAATAGAAAAATACAGTTATTGTCGCGTGGGTAAAGTCTGTCATAGCCAGCCCAGTACACGTGTATAGACTGACCTTTTGAATGTAGGGACAGGAAAATGGGTCATGTGGAGGAGGCTCCTTGTGATTACAGTAGCATAATGTGATCTGTCCTAAAGAATCCTGGGCTCCTGATAGAGTGAGCTGAATGGGAATGGCATTCACAGAGTTGTTAAAACCTTGAAGTTGCTAATTCTTCAACTAACAGATTGCCAAAACAAGGAAAGGGTTGGAGGGGGCAGGGGGTGGTTTGTGAAGGCAGTGTCCAAAGAACTCAAGGGCAATGGAAGCTGACTTGAAGACATTTTGCAAGTTGTAAAGTACTTTCCTCCCTTTTTTTTTTTGATGGATGAGTTGTCTGATTTCAGGGCATTTGGAGTATTTTAATTGAAAAGTGAAACACCAGATAGAATTCTATAAGTGGGCAAAATGCCAAATAATTTAGGAAGAGCTGGACATGATCAAGGAAATGATAAGATTTGTTAGAGATCCTCAGGCTCTTTGTCGCCTGAAATACGAGGACATGTCTTTGCCTTGTTGCTGTTGTGCTAGCTGGAAGATAGAGAAGCATGAGAGAAACTGTTACGGAGCAAAAGGGGGTTCTTTTACATGGCACTTTAGTGTAAAACCCAACTACTAGTGTTGAGGAAAACAGGTCTTTATTTACAGTATTCCAACCTGGGGAGGGCAGTGAGCCCTTCAGCTCAGAGCCCTCTACTCCCACAGGACCCAGCACTTCCCCTGCTCCTCAAAAGGCTAGAAGCCAAAAACATGCCCAGAAGTTCCCCATCCCTTATCTTTCAGCTCTCTCCTTCAGGATCTGGGGCACGATGTGATCCACCGCCATATAACAGTCCAGGAAAACATGCCCTGTTACACTGGATCACGCAGGTTCTCCCTGTCCTTTTCAAAGCCGCATGGAGTTCTCCCTTTCCTTTCCAAGCCCCATGGAGTTCTCTCTTACTTGGAAACCGAGTGGATCTCCTCTCTTCTTCCCTAAATGGTTGGTGCCTATTTTTAAATCCCTGACTGCATCCTGTGATGCAATGGGCATGGTAACCAGTTCTGACCATTCACAGAACCTTGCACAGGCTCTATGCTCTTTCCGCACCAGTCCATGGTCAAAACCCCTCCTATCTCCTTGGTGCCTTGGAAGAACCAAAGCAATTTGCATAACTAAGACACTAGCTACTAGCCATAGTCATGCAAAGGCATCTTAAAAGCTGTTCCCTTTTCCCCATCCCCCAACCAGCAGGCTCTGGGGATTTTTGGAGACCCCCCCAACTCTGTAATGTAAGAAACAAGGAAATAGTGACTCTTGCACCAGTAGAAAATCATTAGTAACAAAGGACAAATGTCATTAGAAGGTTTTAAGGGCAAATGTAATTAGAGGATCTCTGAAAAGGAAGTTGACAGCATTAGCATATTTACAAATCACAAAAGGGGCATTTAGATAATTGCTGTAGAATGTAACTCAGTAATGCAGAAATGGGGAAGAAGGAGAGGGGAGGGGAAGCTTAATCGCATTTCTATAAAACCAGTTTTCTTTGTCTACTTGGCACGCACGTTCTCCTGGCTGTGAGGGTGCACCCGACTCTGCAGACTCGTGAATAAACGCCCAGCTTTGCTGCTCAAGTCCTGGGTCCCAGTATTTATTGTGAGCATTTCTCACAGTAACAAAATGAGTGTTAAGAACTCAGGTTCCCCCGAGTGCACAATTGAAAAAGGAAAAGGGTATATGGGAGAAATGTCTCTAAAAAATAGGGTTTGCCTGTGTTTCCCCAAAGTGGAATGAGTACACATATGAAAACAATCCCAGAAGATCCTGGTTTGCGATCTCCCTTGTGTTCATTCATTCATGTATGCTTGAACTCTGAAAATTTTCCTTTTTAAAAATTAAGGTGTCCCTAGATAAAGACTTACTTCTCTTTTTATGGAGTGGACTTTTCTGAAATATTAGCTGTTTAAATGCAAGTAAATAAACATGTTTTCCTGATGTCTATTGCAATTTCACAGCAGATTTCATTTGTAAAAAGCCATTGAACTAACAACAGATTATAAAATAATTCTAGGAAGACAGATGTCTCCATAAAAACTTTTTATTTTTCACTTACACTTGACATACACTATATTAGTGTTGGGTGTACCTCATAGCGACTAGACATTTATATCTTAGGAAGTGATCACCCTAGTAGTCTAGTACCCACCTGGCACCATATATAGTTATTACAATATTTTTGACTATAGTCCCTGTGCTGTACTTCATATTCCCAGCGCTGTTTTGTGACTGCCCATTTGTTCTTCTTTATCCCTTCGCCTTTTTTCACCCTTTCCCCCAACCTCCCTCCTATATGGCAACCATCAAAATGGTCTATCTATGAGTCTGTTTCTGTTCTATTCTGTGTATTTTGTTTAAGAAGATATATAGTCTTGAAGAAGATGATACAAAAAATTTGTTTGATGCCATACTTACTCATAAAGTCCCCTGTTCACTATATAGCATTTCTGGTCAAATAGGGATTTTTGTTTGTTTGGTGGTGGTGGCGGTGGTAGTTGATAAGCTTTCATTGGAGATTTAGGCACCAAATATTATAAGCTGTGTGCTGTCATCTAATGTTTTCAGCTGTATTGTAAAGGCTGTTAATTGCTTGCTTAAGGTTTGTTAGTTGGGAAACTTAGGTAATTTTGGAGAATCCAGACTCGGCTCCATTTTGAAGAACTGACTTTCTACAGCATTTTGAAAGTTCTGCCTGTTAAACGTTTCATTTACAATTTGTTGTGTGACAATTAGAAGGCTTCCTTGACATAAATCAGTGGGAAGTAACTATTTCTCTCTGATAAGCAGTGTTAAATATCATGATAATGGTTCAACCCTTACATTCAGTGTTCCAAAGGCAGTGGAGAACATTCATTCTCGCTCCTCCTGCCCTTTTCCCTTAAGGATACCCCAGTAGTACTTTTCTTGCCATAGTAAGGATGGTGAGACTAATGAGGGTTATGGGACTCTTGGCTGGTGTCTAGTTAAAGTGTACCCTTGGGTTGACCTGGGTTTTTCATCCATAGTACCCTGTGCTCGAGTCATATCACCCTTACTTATTCCCACCCCCATATACACAAACTCATAACAACAAGTCTGGGCTCTTCAGAGGTGGAGAGACCCACTTGCTGTTACCTTCATAAGAGAAGCCCTTGGAGAGTCCAGATGGATCTGGGTTAAAAACCCCAGCTCAACCACTTAACATAAGTTTCTTAATCTTTCTGCTTTGCAGTCTTCTTAATTTTTAAAATGGTGACAAAAAATACTCCTATAGAAGATGTGGTGTGCCTGTTCTGGGCCACCTGTGAACCAGCTCTGCCTCTTCAACTTCAGGTGCCATTTGTCACATCCGGTCTGGAAGCTGGCTGACCTGGCCCCACTAGAGTGAAGTGTGTGTAGCTCTGTTACTGGAGGTTGGTCATTTCCATTCTGTCACATGCAGTCAGAGTGTATTAGCCTAGAAATAAGGAGGGGACAGATGGCAAGAGCTGCCAGAACAGTTCAGATATGGTAGCACCTTCATTGCAAGAACAAAAGGTCTTAATGGGAGGTCTCATACTGGTGGTTCTTCTCATTTTCTTACCCTGCCCCTTCCAAGAGGTTTGCACTATTGAACCAGTGAGTGTTGGTATGTTCTTTGTTCAAAAACACTGTGTGTCTTTTCAAAATTAATTAGGTATATTTTCCTACCTCATCTTCATTCCCTGACCCTGGGGGAATTAACTTGAAAAAGCAGCTGTAATAAAAAGTAATGAGTGCTCATCTGTTGTTGAGGTTTTTTGTGGAGAAAGATGAGTTCAGTTAGTTGTTACATGGTGGATTTAGCAAGCACCCCATATTTCTTTTTAACAGTCAGATCTCAAATAGCCTTTCTTGGGTCCTTCTCATTTGTGAAATTTTGCTTTGGTCGACCATTAGAGAAGAGGAATATCTAAACATTTTAGTCAAATTTATTTTCTTAGAAGCACATGAGAACATGCACACAGTTGTGCACACATGCTGCATGTTAAGAATTATAGCTCATTTTGCCTTTTTGTACATGTAGATTTTGTGCTACAAATACTGGATTGTGTTGGCATGTGCTGAAGAATTCTGATGGTGTATTTGCTGAAGTGTTAAAGAATGATTCCAGTAGCAGAAACATGCAGATGGGCAACTCGCCTGTTGTCCACAGCGTGAGAAACGCTCGCAATAAAAACTGGAACACCGGACTTGAGCAGTAAAGCGAGGCCCTTTATTCACGAGTCTGCAGAGCCGGGCGCACCCTCATAGCCAGGAGAATGTGCGTGCCAAGTGACAAAGAAACCTGGGTTTATAGTCTTAGTGTCCCCACCCTGAAATTGCCCTGAAAGTGATTATCTTCCCCACCCTAAAATTGCCACCCTAAAATGATTAACTTCCTCGTTCTAAAGTGAGAGCGATTAGCTTCCCCGCCCTAACGCGGTTAGCTCCCCCTCCCCGCTCCTTCTTCCCCGTTTCTCCATTACTGGTTACTCCGGAGTTACAATCTAACACGGTTATCTAAATGCCCCTTCTGTGGTTTGTAGATATGCCAGTGCTGTCACCTCCCCTCTGAGACCCTTTTAAGTACATTTGCCCGTTGTTATTGCTGATTTTGTACTGGTTTGGGAGTCACTATGTCCTTGTTTCTTAAAACAGTATGCCCATAGCTTTGGCAGACTGGCCTTGTTAGGAAATAATCTATTCTGGATGTCTGGGAAGCTGAGGGCTTCTGTAAGGCACACCACACTCGTGCTGTTAAGGGCAGTTTGTGAGATGCCAGTAACTTTCTCTTCTCTCTGCTTCATCACCAGCTCTTCCTTCTACTGTTAGTTCCTTCTACTCACCAAACCAAGCACCAGTTCTAATGTCCTTGGTTTCTGACTCTCTTCTTTGATTTCTCATTTCCATATTCTGCATACAACCCCTGCTTTACCTAGTATCCGTCTCCTGTCTCCAAAAAAAAATAAATAAATAATGTCCCCATTTCTTCCCCAGGACTTTGTTGAGTGTATTCTTTATCTCCTTTTTTCCATGACTTAACCCTATCTCTTGTCAGCCTTTGATCTTTCTCCCTATTTCAATGTGCAGCACAATTTATCTCCCTTTCCTATATAAAATCCCCTCAAATCCTTCCAGTAGTAACCAGGGCCAGCTTTACCTCAACACCACAATTCTCAAAGAAGGCTTCCTGTTTCCTCTGTATTATTGCTCTGGCCGTTTTACTGCCTTCATTTTTGCAGCCCTGATCCTATATGCTGGCTGGTTTGGCTCAGTGGATTGAGCGTCGGCCTGCGAGCTAAGTGTCGCTGGTTCGATCTTCCAGTCAGGGCACAACAGAGAAGGAAAACTCTTGACTCCAAAAAACCTCCGCTGCCTTGCGGCATACCTCTTCAGGGGAAAGGCTAAGGGAGTAAACCCCGACAGAAAATCCGGAGCCGGAGTCCCTAAGGCGGTTTGACGTTGTAGTCAACACCGGCAACTCCTGCGGCGCACCTGAAGCCAAGCTGTATTGACTCCGTCTTTCCCTTGGACCCTTCAGCTGCGAAGAGAGGGGGGGTCTGCTGCATGGGCAACAGCAGACCCTCCATATCACCCTGCCCAGGCTCTGTAGCTTCAGCTTCCCTGGAGAGGACACTCCAGCGTCATCGCAAGATGTCGATTCAACACGGGAGGAGACAGATACCGTGTCACTCCCGAGTCGGACTGCACAGCCATTCTCGGGGGTGCAGATAGACTCTTAAGAAGCTGCACCATCGTCTCTCGAGACGGACGGCTGCCGACGACGATCCTATATGGCCTGTTCTCCTAAAAACTGGCAGTTACCTCCTGATCGACGAAGCTTGGGCCCCTCTTCCCAACCTTCATCCTACTTTGTCTTTCTCTGCAGTGTTTGTTTATTCTTTATTCATCTGATAAATAGTTTTATTGACAAAGATGATCAAGATGCCACCTTGCCATTGAGGAGTATGCAGTTAGTTGATTGGCAATTATAGTGCAATGTGGTGAGTGACATAGAATGTTGTGAGGTGTCCTAGAGTGGGACAGGCTCCTCTTAACTGATTGGATTGGGCTGGGAGTCCCCTGAGGCTGGCACCTGGAGTGCCTGTTACTGTCTCTGTTGAAGGTATTCTTAGACCGATGTCCAGTTGTCCTCTTTATTTTTTTTTAATTTACTTATTTATTTATTTTATTTTATTTTTAGAGAGAGGTGAAAGGAGAAAGAGAGGGAGAGAAACATCACTGTGTGGTTGCCTCTCACTTGCACCCCCAACTGGGGACCTGACGTGCAACCTAGTCATGTGCCCTGACTGGGAATCGAACCAGCAGCACTTCGCTCGCAGGCTGACGCAGTTGTCCTCTTCTTTATGTGTTGGGTTCCCTTGGAGGAAAGAACTCATCTGGCTTCATTGAAATTCTCCATCAAGGTGTAGTTTAGTAAAATTTTAATGGTTGACTCATGGTGTTAACTCTGGCTGAGTCTTGTTTAGTATACAGCACTCTGACTTAAACTTTTCGGTAGTCCCTGTAGACAGCTGATCTGTTATGTCCCCAGCGAGTGATAGTGAAATGTTTCTAGTGGCAATCAATCTTCTTTGTGAATATTAACACAATTACATTGGGTTGGCCCAAAAGTTCGTGACTTTTTCCTCCATAAAATAGAAGACATTTTCACCAATAGCTTTATTGTTTTGGCTATTTTGAGTATGTTGGTTATCTCCTGCTATTGGCTTGTAGGCGGTGCTGCTAAACATCTTTCAGTGTTTAAGACAGCCGCACAGAAAGAATTATTTGGCCAAAATGTCAGTAGTACCAAGAATCTTTGTAAACCACTTTTGACACAGTCTCAGTCACAGCACCTTCTCCATACACTGCACAAATTTCCTTTTATTTGTTTTTTTTTTTTTTTTTTTTGCATTTCAGTTGCATTTTTACCTTTCTTGAAATAATAAAGCATAATACACCAAAAATGTTGTGTATCTTCTTCCATCTTCAGTATTAACCCTTTGAGTTCCAGCGTCGCTCCCAGCGACTCGTTTTTCGATGGCTATGAATGTAAATAACAATGGAATAATTCATATTTTATGTTTTGTTCTCTTTTTTTGTACCTCAGGTTATATAATGATATAGCTTTTTCTCATGTTGACCCAAATTTCAAATTTTTATACTTGTTCAAGTACTGACATAATAATTGTTTTAATTTTTACTTACATTTTAAACGGTGCTTTTAATTTCATTTATCTTTGCAATAATCATCGAAACTATGCAGTATGCATGATAAGGAAGCTTTTGCTAATTGACATTTTCTTTGCTTCATGGTATAGCGTTAGCATCTTTTCCGGTGTCTCAGCAGAGTAGGTTTATTGCTCTTGTGGCAGAAACGCGGAGAGTCCTTGAGACATTTCACCGCCTCATATGGAGAGACAGGGACCTGAGTATGGATATGATATAGAGTAAGGGACCTTATACCATCTTACAATGAGTCAGTCTTTCCAATGAGGGGACATTGTTTACTGAGGAAATGCGAAGTGCTGCATCCTAGGTCCATTTCGCCAGTGATGGAATCACAGAGCATCCTTGAAACATTTGACCCCTTCATCTGGAGAGGTAAGGGGCTGATATCTTCCGACAGTGAGTCAGCCTTTCCGAATGAGAGGAATGGTGTTTACTGTGGAAATGCGCAGTGCTGCATTGGCTCTCAGGATATCCCTCTAGCACAGCGGTTCTCAACCTGTGGGTTGCGACCCCTCTGGGGGTCGAACAACCCTTTCACAGGGGTCACCTAAGACCATCGGAAAACACATATATAATTACATACTGTTTTTGTGATTAATCACTATGCTTTAATTATGTTCAATTTGTAACAATGAAAATACATTCTGCATATTACGATTCATAACAGTAGCAAAATTACAGTTATGAAGTAGCAATGAAAAGAATTTTATGGTTGGGGGTCACCACAACATGAGGAGCTGTATTAAAGGGTCATGGCATTAGGAAGGTCGAGAACCGCTGCTCTAGCAGATTGTAAACACAATGAAGGTTAGTCTCTGCGTCGAAGCAGATTCAGATAGCACCACTGCCCAACGGTATTTGTGGTAAACGCGCACTTCTGCTTTGAATAAAAAGTATCAAAAGTTGGTATCCTCTGGGTGAAGCAATATTCTTATCATACTGGAATGGATCATTCTTCTGTGCTGCAAGAGCAAGACTACTTTAGAGAGTCATAGATGAAGAAAAGGATTCAGTTGAACTTCAGCCAGGGAGGGATTTTATATGATTCTTACGGCCAGTATTCATTCGTTTTGAGCCTGTGATTTTTTATATTGGAATGACATATATAGAAAAACTGAAAATGATTGCCCCAGTGAAGAGAAAGGAAACTTTGTATGAAGAAGAAATTTCAAAATTGATCAGCGATGAATCGAGTGACAGCGATTTTGTGATAAGTTATCTTGAAAGGAGTGCATCTGAAGATAAAGTTAATACGAAACTGAAACTATCTTCTTCTGAAAGTGATGCTAGTGAAAGCTGTTGGGTTGAGAGGGATGCAGATGGGCAGGACACAACACAACTTCAACATCAATTTACAGAGCTTCCAGGTTTGAAGCATGCCCCACCGTCTGATTCTAAGGCAAGTGCTTTATTGCTTATTTTCATCTCTTCTTCACTGAAGTGCTGCTGAAGGTGATGGTAACCGAAACCAACAGATATGCACTACGGTACCTTCAGTCACACAGAAACTTATCCCCTAATTCTAGAGTGAGTTCTTGGAAACCAACGACAGTTGCAGAAATAAAAGCTTTGATAGTTTGTATACTGAACATGGGCATAATTACTGAACCATGCATGTACAGCTACTGACTGAAAAAGAAATCTTTGTCAACTCCTTGGTTCTGGCACATGTTCTCTCGTAACCGATTTCAGTTATTGATGAGGTTTTTT